>NC_135885.1:75497120-75834620 GCF_964194155.1 Cetorhinus maximus
GAATGCACACATGTAGTTGCTGCTGAGTATCTTTGTAAATAAACATAATGTTTTCCACCTCAGGGGTGTCTGCTGATCAACTCTATCTATAGTACCAACTCGGCCACCACTTACAACAAGCATGTGACAAGGATCCACAAGATCCAACAAACTGGTGACAAGGATAAAGTGAGGATAAAGTGAGGATAAAACAAGTTAACGGAAGAAATCAAGAGAAACGAAATCGGGCTATATCTCGTACAGTAATTTTAAGTGGAAGTTCCGGTCAAATCAATGAAATAACTCCCTCACAGAATTCTGCAATTCGGAAGAATTGATCCTTTCGATCCAGCCAAGGACGATTGGTCTCAATACATTGAATGCCTCGCATTCTTTTTCCAAGCAAATGAGATTGCGGAGGAAGAAAAGAGGCAGGCGATCCTCTTAAGTACATGTGGGAATAAAACCTACGGCTTGATTGGAAGTTTGACAGCACCCAGTGCCCCAGATTTGAAAAGTTTTGATGAATGGTGGACCTTGTGAAGGGTCATTACCAGCCAAAGCCGTCAGTAATGATGCAACGGTTCAAATTTAACTTGAGAAATAGAGCCCCAGGGGAGACAGCTGCTTGTTATGTGCAAGCTTGAAGCAGTTAACGGAACATTGTGAGTTTGGTACATCTTTAAATGACATGCTCAGAGATCATTGAGTGTGCAGTGCGAATGAGGACATGATTCAGAAGAGATTAATGTCCGAAGCAAATTTGGATTTTAAGAAGGCGCTAGAGAAAACACTGGTCATGGAGAGCGCAGTAAAGGATTCAAAAGCCATACGGGGAGAGTAAAATGGTGCCGTCCTCCACTTTGGGCAGGCTGCCCCAGCCAAAAAGGGCACAAAAATGCAACACTCTGCCAAGAAGCGGGAATCAGCCCCTAGTAGTTGGAAAATGAGAAAAAATGACTTAGCAGTGAAAACAAGGAATAATTTCAATTGAGGTGGAAACAAGCAGTCTTATAATGCTTGGCAGTTTTTAAAAAATCAAATAGAAATGGACACATAATGAGACAGTACAAGGAAAGAGTCAGGCGGCCTTTCAAACAAAAGAAAAAGCCCACTGAGACCCACAATGTAGGAGAGCCTGAAGCAACAAATTCAGATATTTATTCATTGTTTAATTTGAAGGTTGGAAAGACAGAGCCAATACATGAAACAGTGAAAGTAAATGGCAGACCTATTAGAATGGAAGTAGACACAGGAGATTCTACTACAGTAATTGAGGAACATACCTTCAGATATCTGAATTATGCTGAACACCAACTTTTAAAAAAAATTTGTTCATGGGATGTGGGCATTGCTGGCTAGGCCAGCATTTATTGCCCACCCCTAATTGCCCTTGTTCAGAGGGCATTTTTAAGAGTCAACCACATTTCTGTGGGGCAGGAGACACATGTAGGCCAGACCTGGTGAGGACAGCAGATTTCCTTCCCTGAAGGACATTAGTGAACCAGATGGGTTTTTATGACAATTAGACTTTTAATTCCAGATATTTATTGAATTCAAATTCCATCTGCTGTGGTGGGATTGAACCCAGGTCCCCAGAGCATTACCCTGGGTCTCTGGATTACCAGTCCAGTGACAATACCACTATGCCACCGCCTCCCCCTATATAGAAGAAACTACTGCCCAATTAAAAACATACATGTGTGAAGATATTCAAGTCAAAGGCATAAGTAAAGTAACAGTCCATTACGGAAGCCAATCAGCAAAGCTGCCAGTGTTGACATTGAGAGGCTGAGCACAAAGCCTTCTAGGGCGAAACTGGCTAAGGGAAATCAACCTTGATTGGCCATTGAGATTCCGAAAGGAAGCTGTTTTCAAAAAGGAGTGTGTAAGGGCTCAACAACCTGTAGAAAAGCAGGCCGTCTTAAGCCAAAACATGGTAGAACAACAGAAGGAACTCAAAGAGACCATGTTTGATGACAGAGTTCGAGATAGGGACCTTGAAAAGCAAAAAGAAACCTGCTGAAAGACCTTCACGCACTACAAGATTCCCTCAGGTCTAAGGTTGTGCCTCTGTAAAAGTATGAAAAGAAACAGAAAGAATTCAGCACTTCCCTGAATAAACTGATGGATGAATTGGCAGAAAAGACACAACAATGCTCAATTTTCCAGGAGGCAGAAAACAAATACAAAAAAGAAATGGAAAAGTTGAAGAACCAGCTAAATGAAGCCAAAGATGTTTTGGAGCTAAAAGTCACAGAATTTTCTAAGAAGCAGACAGATGATAACATTTTGGGAGACTCAACCACTGAGTTCACTCAAGTTGAGCTTATATCTGAGAGTTGTCTGGCCAATATTGAAGTCGAAAAGGCGGCCGAGATTAAAGTTAGTGCTAGAAAGAAGGCGGCTCTTAGAAAGAAGACACAGAAACACAGATAAGGTTTTAATCCTGGCAGCATACGAGTATACTTTGTACATAGGCCTGGAAATCAAACTGCAAATGCATTTGCCTTTACAAGAAAATAATAACACGTCCCAGTTCCACAAGAACTTGTTTTATTCTTAAATTTCTTAGACTCCTGGCCGGTATGTGCTTGACAGATCAGAGACTGGATGAGTAGGGACCCTGTCCTATCTAAAGTACAAGAGCAAGTGCTTCATGGTTGGTCACAAGAGCCTGTATCTGACTAAATGAAACTGTACTTCAATAGAAGACATGAAATAACCAGTCAGGATGGCATCTTATTGTGGGGAGCATGAGTGATAATTCCTCCAAAGGGAAGAGAGCCATTTTTAATGAACTACATAGTGCACATCCAGGAATTCCCTGGATGAAGACCATAGCACGCAGCTATCTATGGTGGCCTGGGATGGATGGAGAAATAGAGAGATTAGTGAAGAATTGTGTGCAATGTCAGCAACTGCAGAAGTTACCTTCAACAGCTCTGTTACATCCTTGGGGGTGGCCAGGAAGGCCATGGGTGCGGTTACACATTGACTATGTGGGGCCTTTCATGGGAACAATGTTTCTGCTCATTGTTGACGCCCACTCAAAATGGATGGACATATATGAGGTGAACTCACCAGCGCCTTCCGCTACATTGAGGAACTATGTCAAACTTTTGCCATTCACAGACTACCAGAAGTAGCCATTTCCGATAATGGCATGGCATTTACAAGTGCTGAGTTTCAACAGTTTATCAGCCTTAACAGTATCACTCATGTAAAAATTGCTCCGTACCACCCTTCCTCAAACAGACTGGCCGAAAGGGCGGTTCAAACATTCAAGGCAGGCATAAAGAAGTTAACTGGAGATTCCCTAGCAACCAAGCTAGCATATTTTCTTTTTCATTATAGGACCACCCCTCACACAACAACGGGTGTCACACCTGTGGAGTTATTGACGAAACACCGTCTCAGGACGAGATTGAGCTCAATGAGGCTGATTTTAGAGGGGAAGGTGGAAAGGAGTCAGGGTAGACAGAAAACTAGACACGACTGGCATAGTCGTGAGAGGAAATTGACGACGGGAGAGACGGTATATGTGAAGAACTTTGGAGAAGGACCAAAGTGGTTACCGGGTGAAATAAATGCAGTGATTGGACCTCTAATTTACCATGTGGAGGTGGAAGGCCAAGTCATATGAAGACATGTGGATCATCTAAGGAAGACAGAAACAAATCACCAAGAAATGATTCTACCAGTGTTCAAGACCGGGTCAACATTTCCTGTTGAGAGAATTCAACCCAGTGCAGGCATGTCTGATGTGCCTGATGTGTCTGATGTTCTTGCAAGAGTGGAGGATACAGGTCTGCAGGTGCTCACTGAAGCACCTGATGCTCAGACAACTCCAGAAAAGGAGGTTCCTAACAAAGCATCTGAAGTTGTAGAGCTGAGACGCTCTACATGCAAAGGAAACCCCCAGAAAAGCCCCCTGAATTTGTAAATTACTTACCAGTGTAAATAATTTGCTATCTTGAGAAAATTGTAATTGTAAATATAAAATATATTTCCAAGTAAAGGGGGAGGTATGCTAATTACATTTTTATCTAATGTGTAATATACCTATAAGAAGAATGCTATAAAGGAAGATCACGTGACCTTGAGTAACCAATTGAAGATCAGCATCAGCTACCCCTGTAGTTAGTAGTCAGTAGTGTGGAGATAGGGTTTGAAGTGAAAGCACACATGTATTTGCTGCTGAGTACCCTGGTAAATAAACATAATGCTTTCCACCTAAGAAGTATCTGCTGATCAACTTTATCTATAGTACCAACTCGGCCACCACTTACAAGTGCATGACAAGGATCCACAACCAGTTGTTGTGTGAGGGGTTGTCCTATAATGAAAAAGAAAGTGTGCTAGCTTGGTTGCTAAGGAATCTCCAGTTAACTTCTTTATGCCTGCCTTGAATGTTTGAACCGCCCTTTTGGCCAATCTGTTTGAGGAAGGGTGGTACGGTGCAGTTTTTACATGAGTGATACTGTTGAGGCTGATAAACTGTTGAAACTCAGCACTTGTAAATGCCATGCCAATATTGGAAATGACTATTTCTGGTAGTTCGTGAATGGTAAAACTTTGACATAGCTCCTCAATTGCAGCAGAAGACGTTGGTGACTTCACCTCATATATGTCCATTCATATTGAGTGGGCATCAACAACGGTGCTGGTCATTGCTGCCAGAATGTTGTGGGCAGGTGTCACAGAGTACCATCATCCTCTCTGTGTGATCTCAACACGTTTAAGGTGGGGCTGGCCCCCATCTCTTCAGCATCTGTGACCAGTGACGCTGTGCTCCTGAAGGGCTCAGGTACAGAAGGTGGACAAAGGATCAGATGATTCTAATGTTTCATGGCTGTATCTCTGTGATATGACCCTGAACACAGAGCACAAGTGATCTGCCCTCGGACAGACAAGAGTCAGACATTCTCAGAGGCTATGTGAAGATCTATGGAGTATCCTCACTGCATGTTGTCATCATCCTCCTGCAATCAAGTGACTATTAGGGCCTCCACTGTGTCTCCATGACAGGAGCATTATCGCAGAGGGTATATGTGTTGCCATAAGCCAATCTGGAGTCAAACATTCATAGATGTAATGTGAAGATCTAAGGGGTCACCTCACTGCATGTCGTCATCATCCTCCACAAATCTAGCAGCTATGAGGGCCTCCCGAGCGTGCCTGCCTCATCTAGCCAGTATGAGCACCTCATCCCCATCGACGTGCTCCTCATCAGAGGAGACCTCCAGCTCGTCCATCTCCCCCTCAGCCAGCTCCTCTCCCCATTGTAGCGCCAGGTTGTAAAGGGTGTAGCAGGCAACGGCGACGTGTGACACATTCTGTGGACTGTATTGCAGCGCTCCACTAGGTTGGTCCAGGCACTGGAACCTCATTTTCAGCATCCTGATGGTTTGCTCCACCAAGTTGCGAGCTGCAGCACGAGCTTCATTATATCTTCGCTCTGCTGCGGTCTGAGGCTGCCACACAGGTGTCATCACCACGTCCTCTGCAGGTAGCCCTTGACCCCAAGGAGCCATCCCTATAGCTTCTGTAGACCCTGGAAGGCTTCAGGGATCTGTGACTGACTGAGAACCCTGCACACACCTGCAGGATGCGTTTGTGGTGGTCGCAAACCAGCTGAACATTCGGCGAATAGGATCCCTTGCAGTTGACAGTTAACCGCTGTTGTGATGAAGAACTGAGCACCAGGTGAATGCAGTTGATGGCACCCTGCACCTGTGGGAAACCCGAGATCTGGGCAAATCCAATCGCTCTTGCATCCTGGCTGTCCTGGTCCCGGGCGAAATGCACAAAGTTGCGTGCCCTCGCAAAAATAGCATCCATGATCTCATCAGAGATCACCTGTGGAACCCTGAAAGGAGCCACTGGGGTAGAAATTGAGCTCCACGGTCATGTTCACAGCCACTGGCAGTGGATGTCCTCCATGTCCCCGTGGTGCCAAATCCTTCAGTAGCTGGCAGATGTTCCCTAGACATATGCACTCTTCGGTGACACTGGTTCTCGGTCATCTGCAGGAAAGAAAGGCGGCATCTATAAGCCCTGGGTCTTGCTAAGCACTGACCAGCGATGGCTTGCTGTGGCTCTTTGGCAGTGTGTGCGGGAGCCCCAGCTGCGCCTTCTTCCAGAGGGTGCTGCTCCTCCCTCTTCACAGCCAGGTGCCTCAGTCGCTTTCTTTTCAGTCTTCGCTCTCTATAAGCCACAAGGCATACAGCTAGGTCATCAGGCTCCATGATCCTGATGTACTGCTCCTTCAGGATGAAAGAGAGAGATGCGTGGGTTAGCATTGGTGCACTAAGAACCTGTCTTGGTTAAGTCTGAAGACCACTTAACGCATCCCATAGAGTGCCAGCCACCATTTGGATGGCCAGAAATTAGTGTGCTGCATGGCTGCCTGAAACCCCACCCATCTCCACCTCACTCCACCCAACTGATTGACGGCAGCTTTGCCCATTGGACTGCATACTGTGCTCTCAGCTCAGGCGCAGACATTCTCCTAGCCCATGTTGCAAGGCTGCACTGTTAGCTTGAACCATGGGGGAGTGTTATGACACAGCAGTTGGTAAGGGCTGAGTTGTTTAAATCCCAGGGGAAGCTTGAACAACTGTCATAACCTATATTTTCATTTGGTATGCTTGAGGTGCAGCTCTGAATTCAGGAATAAAACCACCAAGCCTCAAGAGGTTTTTTATATAAAACTAAATTAAACATTTATTAATTTAAACATATACACATGTCTACAAATTGCTACCATAATAATTTTTAAACAAATCCCCAAATTAATCACTCCCAGGTAAATCTTCACCAAGGTGACAATAACCCATAGACTTTAAGCAGACACCAGGCAAAGCACGTTTGTCCTTATCAATTCAAAATGACGTTCCTTTCAATGTGTTTCCTTTGCAGACACAGTCCTAGGCTTACAGGCTGGTTAGATCTTAAATGCCTCTGACTCACACACACACAAACGGTTTATACCTAACTTCCCCTTTGAATGTAAATTTTCCATGGTATTACTAGGTTTTTTCATTTTACCTCTCCTAACAATAATCCTTTCATTCCACCAATTTTATTGGTAATTTAAACACATTGCTTGCTGTCTCCCTGTTAAGTGCAAGATTTTAGCCATTCTTTTGAATTTATTTCTCAACAAATGCAAATTGTACTTTATCTTTTACTTCTTACGTTTATCTAATTAACATCTCAAACTACTGTGCATCAAAGCACCCAGACTAGCTGGCTTTAATCAATTAAGACGCACACAGACACCCACATAGATACACACATAGACACAGACCCTACTACAAGACCAATTTAGAAATAATTTCCAATAACATTATCAACATTAATATCTCTTCATGACAGGTAGACTGGTCCAAATCAAGATGATGACATTGCAAGGGGCTGTGACTGCTCCACAGCCAGCTTTAGCAAGGAGATTGTACAACGTGGCCAGTCGTCCAACTGTTCTGCAGTCCAATAAAACGCTCATTACTTTGCAGTCCGTGCCCAAGAGGTGAAAAATTCTGGAGCATTTGGTGGCACTTTGATGCCTCTGCACTGCTTGAGTGGGCAGAGAAGCTAGAGGCCCAACTCCAATAATACTGATGTGGCTGCGCCTGAGCTGACTCAGCTGCAGAGAAATGGTCATTTTATACAAGGTGCCCCTAATTTGTGGCCACTTCCCTCGCCCACACCTGCACCACCACCCCCCAATTTCGCATGTGCTTGTGCAGTACCTTCAACTGCAGGGCAACCCATGCCCCCACCCCCACCCCCCCACCTTACACCAACCATCCCCTTCCATATTTTTGAATACATACCCATGTCATAAAATCATTGCATCATAGAATGGTAAATCTTTTCTCTTCAGAAAATAATGCAATTCCCTTTTGAATGCCATGACTGAATCTGCCTCCACCACACTCACGGGCAGAACATTCCAGATCCTAAGTGCTTGCTGAATCAAAACACTTTTCCTCATAACTTCTCTGGTTCTTTTGCCCATCGCCTTAAATCAGTGGAGGGGTTAGATTTTGTGAGCCGTAATGCGGTGCAGGAGGAATGTGGGTGCAGAGACAGGCTGGTTAGAAGGCCTGCCTCAATAGTCAGAGACAGTAGCCCATCTCCCAAAATTGATCTTGTGCCCCCTAAACCTCACATCTCACCGACCGCCCACCCCTGTACTCCCTCATACCTCCATACCTGCTCCATGCCACGTCATACTCTCCATGCCCCCTCCATTTCCTCTCCCCTATTTATCTTCTGTAGGCACTCAACTAGTATCTATTATGGGTAGACCTCAAGATGCCTTTGAAATGAACGTTAAAAAAATAAACTTCTAACAATTTAATAGAGCTGTTATCCCTGCACACCTCATATGGAAAAAAAACTATCATTCATAAAAGCCATTCAAAAAAAATAAACTTCTCACAATTTAATAGAGCTGTTATCCCTGCACACCTCATATGGAAAAAAAACTATCATTCATAAAAGCCATTCAAAAAATTTAAATCCCCTCAAGTGCGCAGTGTGGTGTAAAGTTAAACAAACACTTATTCATTTACCACATTAGAAAGACAATCCTTTAATATTCTCTTAAAACTTTCAATCAAGCTGTAAACACAGCCACCTGCTGAGATAAGTGGTTCTAGAGCTTTTGAAACTCAACAAAGTATTCATAATTAGCTCAGCTGTAATGCCAAACACTTGGAAATGTAAATAATGGAGTCTGTTGGAACTAAAAAAAACACCGTTTTTGTCTAGGCTACATCAGATGTCAATCGAAGTAGTCCAGGAGTTATGTGGCTGCTTATTCCTCTGAGTGAAAGCCGTTGAAGTTTTTTTTCAATTTACAAGGGCTCTGGACATTAAAATCACTATGGATCATTACACTAGAGATCCCAAGCAGTGTTTCTTCAGTCTTAAATGCATGACAGTACTTTATTGCATCACAACACTTAAACAATATCATGGCCAATTTATCTTTTCGGAACAGAGCTCTATGATGAAATACTGGTTAAAATAAATTTACATTTCAATACAGCATCTAATTGTGACATTTGAAGTTGTCAAAACATTTAACAGTTACCTGTTAGAATGTTCCCGACTTCTCACCTGGCTTCCCCCAGTGGTTACAAACTCTCCAATGAGGTGGGTTTTTTAGGGCTTCCAAAACCTTCACCAGCACATGAAAATAATGGGGGGAGGGTGAGGAAATTCAAATTTCCTAAAGGGCACACAATGGCGACCCAGGCCTCAGAAGAGGTATGTGAAGAGGTGTTTGTGACCTGCGAAAAGGCCTCACAAAAATAGCACAGGTTTGGGAAGTTGCTGCAATTTTGAAATTACTGCCAAAAATTCCACATTTTTGTCACTCTTGACTCCATTTTTGCTTCCATCACCAGATGAAAATCTAGTCCGAAGATTCCGTTTATAAAGCTCAGGACCCCATATGCTTATTAATCACTTTCTCAACCTAACATGTCACCTTCAAAGATTTGTACATACATACCCCCAGCTCCCTTGGTTCCTACACTCTCTTTAGAATTGTGTTCTTTATTTTAGATTGCCTTTCCTCATTCTTGCTATGAAAATGTATCACTTCGCATTTCTCTGTGTCAAGGAACTATCATATTTTTCTTAATATTATTGTGGGATACTTTAAATCAGGCTTGTTTGTGTGTGTGTGTGTGTTTATGTGTGTCTAATTTAATTAAACTAAAGATGGTTAGACTGCAAGGTTTAAATTATCAAAGAGTTGGTGTAAAACAGGCATTTGAAATGGGGATGAGTAAGCTAGGGGTGAGGTCTCAGCAGAGATGGTGTGAATGAAATTTGCATTTTTAGATAAATGGGAAAGGTGTTTGATTTTCAAAGAGACATGGAAAATGTTTACAACTGCCCAGATAAATAAGGCAAGGTTATTATGTTGATTTTTCCCAGAAGTGCTGGCCATAATGAGAACATGAAAGTTTTTTATATTCTGGGAAAAGTAACTTCTAAAGACAAGTGGAAACAATGGGTTTTACAAATCAAAAGGGATAGAATATATTTAAAGAAGGACGGAAGGCTGTGTGAGATCTTGAAAGGTGATTGTGTGAAAGAGACTTGGGGAAAAAGCCTCTTTTTAAAAATTCATTGCTAAGATGTGGGTATTGCTGGCTAGGCCATCCCTAATTTATTCAGAGGGCTTTTTAAGAGTCAACCACATTGTTAAGAGTCTGGTGTCACATGTAGGCCAGACCTCCTTCCCTAAAGGACATTAGTGAATAGCAATGGCTATCATCAGATGTTTAATTCCAAATTGTTATTGGATTCAAATTTCACCATCTGCCGTGGTGGGATTCAAACCTAGGTCCCCAGAGAATTACCCTGGGTCTCTGGAATACCAGTCCCGTGACAATACCACTATGCCACTGCCTGCCCTCCTCTAGCCACCCTGAAGAAGTGTGCTGTTCCAGGAACCAAAGTTGTGTTAAAAGCCTTTGGAATTCCATTGTCCAATGGGTGCTTGTGGTATTATTTCTGGATGACTTTATAGATTTGGAATCTATCTGGGCTGTTGCCTTAAGTGGGTGTGCAGTTGGGAATCTGGTTAAATAGAAATTTTGGGAACTGTCATAACTGTGTAACTGTAACCTTGTGTGTGTAAGTTTGTTCTTCTTTTGTTAATAAATGTTTTAATTTAATCTTTAAAACCTCTAAAGGTGGTGGTGGACTCATTACTTCTGACTTCAGTGCACAAGCCTTCTTGTAATAAATAGAATTTGCAAAATTGTTGTAATAGTGTGGTCAAGTTTCACTTGTGGATTAGGTCAGCCTGGCAAATAACACCTGCCATATCATAACATCGGCATTAAATTTCATGTTCTATGTGTCCACCCATTCCACCAGCCTATGTTCTCTTGCTGTCTATCACTCCTCACAGTTCTCTGTACTTCCAAGTTTTGTCATCTGCAAATGTTGAAATTGTGCCCAGCACACCAAAGTCTAAGTCATTACTCGATATCAAGGAAAACACTGGGCCTAATACCAAACCCTGCGGAACTCGGCTATATACCGTCCTCCAGTCCAAAAAACAACTGTTCTCTATTACTCTTTTCCTGTCACTCAGCCAGTTGCTGCCACAGCCCCATTTATTTCATGGATTTCAACTTTGCTAACAAGTCAATTTTGTGGCACTTTATCAAATATCTTTTCGAAGTCCATGTGCACCAGATCAATTGCATTACCCTCATCAACCTTTCTGTTATCTTATAAAAAAAACTCAATCAAATTATTTAAACATGATTTGCTCTTAACAAATCCATGCTGCCTTTCCTTAATTAATCCACACTTGTCCAAGTGACTGTTAAATTTGTCCCAGATTATCATTTCTAAAAGCTTTCCCATCATTAAGGTTAAACTAACCGACCTGTAGTTGCTGGGCTTATCCTTGCACCTTTATGAGAATAAGGGGATAACATTTGCAGTTCTCCAGCCCTCTGGCACATCACCTGTATCCAAGAAGGATTGGAAGAGTATGGGCAGTGCCTCTGCAATTTCCACCATTAATTCCCTCATTATCCTCGGATGCAACTGCTCTGGTCCTGGTGACTCATCAAATTTAATTATAGTCAACTTTTCCAATACCTCCTCTTTATCAACTTTTAGCCTATCCAGTGTCCCAACTACATCTTGTTTTACTCCAACTTTGGAAGAATCTTCTTCATCAGCAAAGACAGATGCAGCATATTAATTTAGTATCTCAGCCATGCCCTCTGCTTCCATGGCCAGAATATTGTTGTTGGCGCACGGAGGCGGACCCAACACGCCAATGCACAAAATGACGCTCGATGACATCGGGCGTGCGTCCCAACGTCATCGCATGTCATTTAGATATTTCATTCAGCAGGCTTGCACCGGAGGTGGCTGCGTGTCCGCCGAATTGTCAGTGGCCTGTTTAAGGCCATTAAAAAACCAATTAAACTTGTTAGCAATGCTGCCCATCCAACCCAAGCGGCCTTCGCGTTCTTCAGGAAACCTCATCCATGGGCGGGATGAGGTTTCCTGAAGGTTTAATAAAATGATTAAATAAATTTTGCTAAATGTACAAACATGTCCCAGCTCATGTGACACTTTCATGAGGGGACATGTTTACATAACTTTTCGGATCATTTATTCGAAACTTTCATTATCAACTTAATCTCCCTGAGGCAGCTCTGTGCCTCAAGGAGAGCGCAGGCCCCGACTCTCCCTCCTTCCCTCACCCACACAGGTAGTGCTGAGTGCTACCAGCCGTGCATCACGCTGCGCGGACCTTAATTGGCCCACCCATGTAAAATGGCGGCGCGATCGGTTCCGCGCCCGTCCCCACCCACTCCCGCCCAGCCTGCCCGGCATAGGTAAGTTTCTGGCCCATGTGTAAACCACCTTTTTGGTCCCTAGTTGGTCCTACTCCTCCTTTTGTGACATTTTACTATCTATATGCTTATAGCAAACTTTTGGATTCCCTATTATGTTGGCTATCAGCCTCTTCTCATACTCTTTTTTTGCTGCTCTTATTTCTTTTTTTACTGTCCATCCGAGCTTTCTATATTCAGCCTGGTTCTCACTTATATTATCAACCTGGCATCTGTCATATCACCTTTTTTCTGCTTCGTCTTATTATCTATCTCCTTCATCATCCAGAAAGCCCTGGCTTTGTTTGCCCTATCTTCTCCCCTCGTGGGAATGTACCACAATTGTAACCAAATTATTTTCCATTTAAAGTCAGCTCATTGCACAATTATGTTTTTGCCTGCCAATCTTTGATTCCAATTTACCTGGTCCAGATCTGTTCTCACTCCATTGAAATTAACCCTTCTCCAATTAATTATTTTTACTCTGGATTGCTCCTTTCCTTTGTTAGCCTAAACTTTATTATACCATAATCATTGTTCCTTAAGTGTTCCTCCACAGACACTTGATCCACCTCTCCCATCTCATTTCCCAAAACCAGATCTAGCATGACCTCCTTTAGCATTGACCTAAAAACACACTGACGTAGAAAATTCTCCCAAGCATGCTTTAGAAACTCTTCCTGCTCTCTGCCCTTTCCACTTTCACTATCCCTGTTTATATTAGTTAATTTATGTATAGGAACAGCTTGACCTTAGTGTCAGCTAGACTGGGGCACATAACTGCAGTAATACAGAATGCTGTCAGAATCATTATTCTTTGCTGTGTTCTGTGTACACAACTGTTTTTTAAAAACATGTAGCTAACTGAAATTAGCTGCATATTGACAACTATTATATTAGACACTTCAAGAGGAGGCTGATTAGGATTGTCACTTCTGGCTGAAGGTGCTTGTAAATATTTCAATCTAGTCTTATATTCTCACATGTTGAGTTTCACCATCACTGAGGATGGAAATGTTCAACAAACATCTGCCTCCTGTTAATTGCCTGGTTGCCCACTGCCATTTTCAACTGGATGTGGCAGGGCTACCTAACATTGCTCTGGCTCATTGGCTAGACCACTGAGCTCAGTCTGTTGCTTACTAAGTTAATGTTTTGGAAACTCCAGGTTACCTTTGCAAGTGGCTATCTAATGGAAACTTTTATTCATCTCCCCTCATGTGCTCTCCAAGCTCTTGCTTCTTTGACCCTATTCTCACTAAACTGCTGACCACACAACTTCCCTTACTTGTTTTTATTCATCATGGGATGTGGACGTCGCTGATTAGACAAGCATTTATTGCCCATCCCTAATTGCCCTTGAGAAGGTGGTGGTGAGCTGCCTTCTTGAACCGCTGCAGTTCAGGTGGTGTAGCTATACCCACAGTGCTGTTAGAAAGGGAGTTCCGGGATTTTAACCCAGCGACAGTGAAGGAACAGTGATGTGGTTTCCAGTCGGGATGGTGTGTGGCGTGGAGGGGAGCTTGAAGGTAATGGTTTTCCCATGCATCTGCTGCCCTTGTCCTTCTTGGTGGCTGAGGTCCTGGGTTTGGAAGGTGCTGTCAAAGGAGCCTTGGTGAGCTACTGCAGTGCATCTTGTAGATGGTAGCACACTGCTGCCACTGTGCATCGATGGTGCAAGGAATGATGTTAAAGGTGGTGAATCGGGTGCCAATCAAGCAAGCTGCTTTGGTCATCCAGGCACTCGTCCAGGCAAGTGGAGACTATTCCATCACAATCCTGACTTGTGCCTTTGCAGATGATGAAAAGGTTTTGAAGAGTCAGTAGGTGAGTTATTCTCCGCAGAATTTGCAGCCTCTGACCTGCTCTTGTAGCCACAGTATAATGGTAGATTGGGTCCAGTTCAGTTACTGGTCCATGGTAATCCCCAGAATGTTGATAATGGGATTTCAGCGATGGTAATGTCATTGAATATCAAAGGGAGGTGGTTAGATTCTCTATTGCTGGGGATGGTCATTGCCTGGCACTTAAGTGGCATGAATGTTACTTGCCACTAATCAGCCCAACACTGAATATTGTCCAGGTCTTGCTGTATTTGGACATAGATTCTTCAGCACCTGAGCAGTTGCGAATGGTGCTGAATATTATGCAATCATCGGTGAACATCACCACTTCTGACCTTATGATGGAGGGAAGGTCATTGATGAAGCAGATGGAAGATGGTTGGACCTCAGACACTACCCTGAGGAACTCCTGCAGTGATGTCCTGGTGTTGAGATGATTGACCTCCAACAACCACAACCATTTTTCTTTCTGTTTGATATGACTCCAACCAATGGAGAGATTTCCCCCTGATTCCCATTGACTTCATTTTATCAAGGTCTCCTTGATGCTACACTCATTCAAATGAGTCCCTGAGATCAATGGAAGTCACACTCACCTCACCTCTTCCGTTCTTTCGTCCATATTTGGACCAAGGCTGTAATGAAGTCAGGAACAGAGTGGCCCTGGCGGAACCCAAACTGAGCGTCAGTGAGCAGGTTATTGCTGTGTAAGTGCCATTTGATAGCACTGTCGCTGACAAGTTCCATCATTTTTCTGATGATCGAGAGTAGAGTGATGGGGCAGTAATTGACCGGGTTGGAATTGTCTTGCTTTATGTGGACAGGAAATATGTGAGCAATTTTCCACATTGCCAGGTAGATGCCAATGTGTAGCTGTGCTGGAACATTTTGGCTAGGAGCACGACTGGTTCTGGAGCATATCTTCAGTATTATTGCCCAAATATTGCCAGGGCCCATAGTCTTTGCAGTATCCAGCACCTTCAGCCGTTTCTTGACATTACGTGGAGTGAATCAAATTTGCTGAAGACATTTCAGGAGGAAGCCAAGATGAGTTATCCACTCAGCACTTCAGGCTGAAGATGGTTACGAATGCCTTGTCATTTGCACTAATGTGCTGTGCTCCCCCATCATTGAGGATGGGGGTGTTTGTGGAGCCTTCTCCTCCTGTTGGTTTTTTAAAATATTCGTACATGAGATGTAGGCGTTGCTGGCTAAGCCAGCATTTATTGCCCATCCCGAATTGCCTTTGTTCAGAGGGCATTTGAGTCAACCACCTTGCTGTGGGTCTGGAGTCACGTGTAGGCCAGACCAGGTAAGGACAACAGATTTCATTCTCTAAAGGATGTTAGTGAACCAGATGGGTTTTTACAACAATCAACAATGGTTTTGTGGTCATCATCAGACTTTTAATTTCAGACTTTTTATTGAATTCAAATTTCACCATCTGCCGTGGTGGGATTCAAACCCAGGTCCCTGGAGCATTACCCTGGGTCTCTGGATTACTAGTCCAGTGACAATACCACTGTGCCACCACTATTCTCAACTGAATGCGGGAGGACTGCAGAGCTTAGATCTGATATGTTGGTTGTCGGATCATTCGGCATGCAAGTAGCCCTCTGATGTAGCTTCGCCAGGTTGACAGCTCATTTTTAGGTATGCCTGGTGTGGCTCCTGGCATGCCCTCCTGCACTGTTCACCGAATGAGAGTTGATCCCCTGGCTTGATAGTAATTGTAGATTGGGTGACATGCCAGGCAGTGAATTTACAGATTGTAATCGAATACAATTCTTCTGCAGCTGATGGCCCTCAGGGTATCCTCAACCTGAAGGCAGAACTTCCGTCTCCACTAGGACTGTGCAATGATCACTCCTACCAAACTGACATGTACAGATGCATTTACAACAGGTAGATTGGTGAGAACGAGGTCAAATAGGTTTTTCCCTTTTGTTGGCTCCCTCAACACCTGCCGCAGACCCAGCCTAGCAGCTATATCCTTTAGGACTCGGCAAGCCCAGTCAGTAGTCATGATTCTGAGCCACATTTGGTGATGAACATTGAAGTTTCCCACCTACAGTACATTCTGCGCCCTTACCACCCTCAGTGCTTCTTCCAATTGGTGTTCAACATGGCGGAGCACTGATTCATCAGCTGAGGGAGGTGGGTTGGAGGGGGTGGGGAGGGGGGCTGGTGGTGGTGCACGCGGGAGTGGCAGTAGGTGGTAATCAGCAGGAGGTTTCCTTGCCCATGTTTGACCTGATGCTATGAGACTTCATGGGATCCAGAGTTGATGTTGAGAACTCCCAGGGCAACTCCCTCCCAACTGTACACCACCATGCTACTACCTCTGGTGGGCCTGACCTGCTGGTGGGACAGGACATATCCAGGGATGGTGATGGTGGTGTCTGGGACTTTATCTGTAAGATATGATTTGGTGAGTATGATTATGTCAGGCTGTTGCTTGACTAGTCTGTGCGACAGCTCTCTCAATTTTAGTAAGGAGGACCTTGTAGGGTCAGCAGGGCTGGGTTTGCCTTTGTTGTTTCTGGCATCAAGGTCAATGCCAGGTGGTCCATCCGGTTTCATTCCTTTTAGACGTCGTAGCGCTTTCATAGAACCAAGTGGCTTGCTAGGGCGTTTCAGAGTCAATGACATTGCTATGGGCCTGGAGTCTCATGTAGTCTGGACCAGGCAAAATGGCAGATTTCCTTCCCGAACGGACGTCAGTGAACCAGATGGGGTTTTTTTTATCAACAATGGTTTCATGGTCACTTTTAGTGAGACTAGCTTTATAATATCAGATTTTAATCAATTGAATTTAAATTCCACCAGCAGCTAAGGTGGGATTTGAATCCATGCCCCCAGAGTATTAACCTGGGCCTCTGGATTTATAGTCTAGTGACATTAGTACTATGTCACTGTCTCCCCTCCTGGCTCATAGATTAGCCACAAAGTCACTAATGAAATCCTAAATGACTGTGCTAAAGGTACATTATCTCTTCCCGTCGTTCTCAACATGTCTGTAGTCTTTGACATGCTTGATTACACCATCCTCCTCCAACACCTCCTCACCGTTGTCCAGCGATGTGGGACCACCCTCACTTGGTTCCATTTTATCTATCCAGCCAGAGAATCACTTGCAATTCTTCTCTTCCTGTTCCCAGATCATTACTTCTGATGTCCCCCAAGGATCTATCCTTGGCCCCTGCTTATTTCTCATTTACATCCGAAAACAGAGTCAGTTTCCACATGTACATTGACTCTACCTTATCACTACCTCTCTTGACCCCTCTGCAGTTTCTAAATTGCCAGACTGCTTATCCAAGGTCCATTACTAGATGAGCAAAAATTTCCTTCAATTAAATATTGGGGAGACAGGCCATTGTCTTTAATCCTCGCCATAAATTTCACCCCTTAGCCACCAACACCAGTCCTGTCCCTGGCAACTGTCTGAGGCTGAACTTGACTGTTTGCAACCTTGTGTAATATCTGATCTAAGATGAACTTTCAACCACATATCCAGGCCATCACTAAGACTGCCTATTTCTACTTCCATAACATTGCATGACTAGGCCCATGCCTCAGCTTATTTGCTGTTGAAACCATCATCAGTGCTTTGTCACTGCTAGATTGAACTATCCCAAAGCACACCTGGCCAACTTCTCAGGTTCTAACCTCCATAGACTTGAGGTCATCCAAAATTCTGCTGCTGTGTCCTACCTTGCACCAAGTTCTGCTCACCCATCATCCCTGTGCTCACTGATCTACATAGGCTCCTGGTTAAGCAATAGCTCAATCTCAAAATTCTTATCTCTCCCGTGCATCCGCCCTCACACCTTCCTCTCCCTCCCAGAACCATGAGAGGGCCTCCCTTGTCCTCACTTATCACCCCACCAGCCTCCGCATTCAAAGGATCATCCTCCGCCATTTCTGCCAACTCCAGCATGATGCCACCATCAAACACATCTTCCCTTCACCCTTCTGGCGGTATTCCGCAGGGATCATTCCCTCCGGGACACCCTGGTCCACTCCTCCATTTCCCCCTACACCTCAACCCCCTCCCACAGCGCCTTCCCATGCAACTGCAGAAGGTGCAACACCTGCCCCTTTACTTCCCCCCTCCTCACCGTCCAAGGGCCCAAACATTCCTTGCAAGTGAAGCAGCATTTCACTTGCACTTCCCTCAATTTAGTCTACTGCATTCGCTGCTCCCAATGTGGTTTTCTCTACATTGGAGAGACCAAACGCAGACTGGGTGACCGCTTTGCGGAACACCTTCGGTCTGTCCGCAAGCATGACCCAGACCTTCCTGTCGCTTGCCATTTCAACACACCACTCTGCTCTCATGCCCACATGTCCGTCCTTGGCCTGCTGCAATATTCCAGTGAAGCTCAACGCAAACTGGAGGAACAGCACCGCATCTTCCGACGAGGCACTTTGCAGCCTTCCGGACTGAATATTGAGTTCAACAATTTTAGATCATGAACTCTCTCCTCCATCCCCACCCCCTTTCCGATCCCCCTTTTTCCAATAATTTATATATATTTTTCAATTCCCACCTATTTCCATTATTTTTAAATGTATTTCCATGCATTGTTTTATCTCTACCTTTTAGGCTATTTCGATCCCTTCCCCCTACCCCACCTCCACTAGGGCTATCTGTACCTTGCTCGTCCTGCTTTCTACTCTTAATGTCACCTATTAGCACATTTCTTAGCTCATATCACCACCGTCAACACCTCTTTGTCCTTTTGTCTATGACATCTTTTGGCAATCTCCACCTATCACTGGCCCTCTATCCAGCTCTACCTGTCCCACCCGCCCTTAAACCAGCTTATATTTCATCTCTCTTCTATTTTTCCTTAGTTCTGTTGAGTCATATGGGCTCGAAACATTAACTGTATTCCTCCCCGCAGATGCTATCAGACCTGCTGAGTATTTCCAGGTATTTTTATTTTTGTTTTTGTTCAAAATTCTTATGCCTGTTTTCAAATCCTTCCATGGCTTTGTCCTTCCATATCTCTGTAATCTCCCCCATCCTTACAACCCTTCGAGGTATCTGCACTCCTCCAATCCGACCTCAAAAGCACCCCGGATTTTAAACATACCACTCCAGCCTTCAATTGCCAATGCCCTAAACTCTGGAATTACTACCCTAAATCTTTAAGCCTCTCTTCCTCTTCCTCCATTAAGATGCTCTTTAAAACCTACCTCTTTGGCCAAGCTGTTGGTCATCGGCGTTAATGTCGCCCTTACGTGGCATGGTGCCAAACTTTGTTTGATAACACTCTTCTGAAGCATCATGAGACATTTTACCACATTAAAGGTGCTACATAAATGCATGTTGTTGTTGCAGTTGTTATTTAATCAAAGTAACCTTACCAAAATTGGCACTCATCTGATGAACCAAAATAGTCTCTTTGAAACCTTGACAATTCCATATAAAATAGACTTCATTCAACATGAATGTATATCCACATTATTTAAATCACATCAATTATTTTGTATAGAGCTTACATAGTCACGTCCAGTTATGGAAGTAGATATGATCAAATCAGGGATTTTTGTGGCATGATTTATATTAGCAGAAAGGATGGTACTGAACACACTAAACTGCCCAATTGCTATCTATTTGGATAAGAATAGCTTTTTATGGAGAATGGTTTGAACTTCAGAGGTTTCAAATTTATATTTTTTAAATATTATGAAATTGCATTAAAATGCATCATCACATCACCTGTGCATGGCTTCAATGTGATAAAAATGACAAAAGGCACTTTGATTCTTTAACTATCCTCTAAATAGCAGATTTACTAAATACTTAGCATTACAATGAAGGCAATGTCTTTTTGAAATGTAGTTTATACAAAACATTCAATGATACTGTATTATCTTATGACAAAAAAATTCTTCCCTGAATATGCTTCATGTATTAATATTTTCCACAAGTGAGCCTTTGTTTGCATTTCACTCTCAGTCTGAACTTTGTACTTTGGTACAGTTTGCACATAAACTGATGCCAAGGCAGAGATCTTACATTACATAATACTGCTTGGAAATTATATGACCTACTCAAGGAGTCGTGCACTATGAAATAATCTAGGCCACTTTGCATGTGATGAAGACTTCAATTTTATTCTGGGTCAATTAACCTCAAAGAGTAACAGACATTTATGCTGGAATGAATCCAAAGTGAAGATGTTAGTAGATTTCTTATACCTATTTCTTGAAGAAATACATGTTGTTGATGTTACACTAGTCCTATTTTTGCAGTATTTATTTTATAGTCAGTGTTATCATTAGAAATATAATCTACAATTTTCCAAATGTGCCCTTCCAACACAAAGGGAACCTCACCTGCCAAGAGCACTGACTGAAATGCATTTTATTTGCCAACCGTGATTTTCCATTAATTCTGTGCTACCTTGGAACACATAATGGCCAGGGCAAGCATGTACAGTGTAGATGGATCGAAAGAAAAAGTCAGAAGACATATAATTGGGTCCCAATGAAGGGAAACGAATGAATCCTAAATTGTACTAGTCGAGTTGTAACAAATCTTGAGATGGGAAAAGTCATTCAAGGATGACTGTCACCTGAAGAAGTGTCATCAAAATATCACCCCTGTGTCTGGCTGACTCTTTTGAGGTCAAAAAGAGTTCTTTTACAAACAATGAGGATAAAATGAATCGTGTAAGAGGAACCATCACAAATTGCAAGACTAGAAAGAGGAAGACCATGCAGGGCAGTGATGTACCACTAAAACCTATCTGAGTAGAATTGAAAAGCCTTGAGATATTCCCAAAGTTTGTGTGCCTGAAGGCAATTGCGGATGACTCAGAGGCCCAATACTCTAGACTTTTTTATCCAGCAGTTCACTGGTGAAATTTAAATGAGACCCAATATTCAATATCAGTTGAGTCTTGGGCCTACTTGTTCAGGCTCAGAGATCAATCCATGTGCCCTATTCTACTCCCAAAGATATGAATATGTGAAACAGGTATTAACTATATGAATCCAAAATATTTCTTATAAAAGCATTTTTTTGTTTATTTTGAAAGAAAGTTTTGCATAATTTCTCCTAGTTCCACCAATGTAACCAAGTATAATTCCAAAATACAAATTCAACATGTGATGAGATTGATTAATCTTTCTTAATAAGATTTTTTTTTTATTTACGGGATGTGGGTGTCGCTGGCTAGGCCAGCATTTATTGCCCATCCCTATTGGCCCTTGAGAAGGTGGTGGTTAGCTGCCTTCTTGAACCGCTGTAGTCCCTGTGGTGTAGGTACATCCACAGTGCTGTTAGGGAGGGAGTTCCAGGTTTTTGACCCAGCGACAGTGAAGGAATGATGATATATTTCCAAGTCAGGATGGTGAGTGGCTTGGAAGGGAACTTCCAGGTGGTGGTGTTCCCATGTATCTGTTGCCCTTGTCCAATAAGATGGTAGTGGTCATGGGTTTGGAAGGTGCTGCCCAAGGAGCTTTTATGCAGTACATCTTGTAGATGGTACACACTGCTACCACTGTGCATTGGTGGTGGAGGGAGTGAATGTTTGCGGAAGGGATGCCAATCAAGCGGGCTGCTTTGTCCTGGATGCTGTCAGGCTTCTTGAGTGTTGTTGGAGCTGCACTCATCCAGGTAAATGGACAGTATTCCATCACACTCCTGATTTGTACCTTGTAGATGGTGGACAGGCTTTTGGGAGTCAGGAGTTACTCACTGCAGACTTCCTAGCCTCTGACCTACTCTTGTAGCCACAGTATTTGTATGGCTAGTCCTGTCAGTTTCTAGTCAATGGTAACCCCCAGAATGTTGATAGTGGGGGACTCAGCGATGGTAATACCATTGAATGTCAAGGGACGATGGTTAGATTCTCTCCTCTTGGAGATGGTCATTACCTGGCAGTTGTATGGTGCGAATGTCACTTGCCACCTGTCAGTCCAAGCCTGGATATTGTCCAGGTCTTGCTGCATTTGGACATGGACGGCTTCAGTATCTGAGGAGTTGCGAATGGTGCTGAATATTGTGCAATCATCAGCAAACATCCTCCCTTGTGACTTTACGATGGAAGGAAGGTCATTGATGAAGCAGCTGAAGATGGCTGGGCTGAGGACACTACCCTGAGGAATTCCTGCAATGATGTCCTGGAACCGAGGTGATTGACCTCCAACAGCCACAACCATCTTCCTTTGTGTTAGGTATGACTCCAACCAGTAGAGAGTTTTCCCCCTGATTTCCATTGACTCCAGTTTTGCTAGGGCTCCTTGATGGCACACTTGGTCAAATGCTGTCTTGATGTCAAGGGCAGACTCTCTCACCTTACCTCTGGAGTTCAGCTCTTTTGTTCATGTTTGAACCAAGGCTGTAATGAGATCAGAAGCTGAGTGATCCTGGCAGAACCCAAACTGAGTGTCAGTGAGCAGGTTAAGTGCCTAAGCTAAGTAAGTGCCGCTTGGTAGCACTGTTTATGACATTTTCCATCACTTTACTAATGATCGAGAGTAGACTGATGGGGTGGTAATTGGTTGGGTTGGATCCGTCCTGCTTTTTGTGTACCAAACATACCTGGGCAATTTTCCACATTGCCGGGTAGATGCCAATATCATAGCTGTACTGAAACAGCTTGGCTAGGGGCATGGTGATTTCTGGAGCACAAGTCTTTAGTACAATTGCTGGAATGGGACCATAGCCTTTGTCGTATCCAGTCCATTCAGACATTTCTTGATATCACGTGGAGTGAATCAAATTGGCTGAAGACTGGCATCTGTGATACTGGGACCTCCGGAGGAGGCCAAGATGGATCATCCACTTGGCACTTCTGCTGAAGATGGTTACAAATGCTTCAACCTTGTCTTTTGCACTGATGTGCTGGTCTCCTCCTTCATTGAGGATGAGGATATTTGTGGAGTCTCCTCCTCCAGTGAGTTGTTTGATTGTCCACCGCCATTCACGACTTGATGTGGCAGGACTGCAAAGCTTAGATCTGATCCAATGGTTGTGGAATCGCTTAGCTCTGTCTATCACTTGTTGCCTACGTTGTTTGGCATGCAAGTGGTCCTGTGTTGCAGCTGCGCCAGGTTGACACCTCATTTTTAAGAATACCAGGTGCTGCTCTTGGCATGCCCTCCTACAATCTTCATTGAACCAGGGTTGATCCCCTGGCCTGACAGTAATGGTAGAGTGAGGGATATGCCAGGCCATGTGGTTGAGTACAATTCTGCTGCTGTTGATGGCCCATAATGCCTCATGGTTGCCCAGTCTTGAGTTGCTAGATCGAAATCTATCCCATTTAGCATGGTGGTAGTGCCACACAACACGATGGAGGGTATCGTCAATGTGAAGACGGGACTTCATCTCCACAAGGATTGTGTGGTGGTCACTCCAACTGAAACTGTCATGGACAGATGCATCTGCGGCAGGCAGGTTAGTGAGGATGAGGTCAAGTATGCTTTTCCCTCTTGTTGGTTCCCTCACCACCTGCCGCACACCCAGTCTAACAGCTATGTCCTTTAGGACTTGGCCAGCTCGGTCTGTGGTGGTGCTACCGAGCCACTCTTGGTGATGGACATTGAAGTCCTCCACCCGGAGCACACTCTGCACCCTTGCCACCCTCAGTGCTTTCTCCAAGTGGTGTTCAACATGGAGGCATACTGATTCATCAGCTGAGTTGGGGGGCTGGGCGATACATGGTAATCTCAGCAGGAGGTTTCCTTGCCCATGTTTGGCCTGATGCCATGAGACTTAATGGGGGACCAGAGTCGATGTTGAGGACTCCCAAGGCAACTCCCTCTCGACTGTATACCACTGTGCTGCTATAGAACATACCCAGGGATGGTGATGATAGTGTGTAGGACATTATCTGTAAGGTATGATTCTGTGAGTATAACTATGTCAGGCTATTGCTTGACTAGCCTGTGAGACAGCTCTCCCAATTTTGGTACAAGTCCTCAGATGTTCATAAGGAGCACTTTGCAGGGTCGACATGGCTGGGTTTGCCATTGTCATTGTCAGTGCCTAGGTCAATGTCGAGTGATTCACCTGGTTTCATTCCTTTTTAACAGTTTGATACAACTGAGTGGCTTCAGTGGGCATTTAAGAGTCAACCACATTACTGTGGGTCTGGAGTCACAGCAGATCCCCTTCCCTATTGGGCATTAGTGAACCAGATGGGTTTTTAAAAACAATCGGCAATGGTTTTGAGGTCATCATCAGACTTTTAATTCCAGATTTTTATTGAATTCAAATTGCACGATCTGCCGTGGTGGGATTTTAACCCAGGTCCCTAGAGCATTACCCTGGGTCTTTTGGAATACTAGTCCAGTGACAATACCACTATGCCACTGCCTCCCCCACTTGGGCTTTTATGACAATCGACAATGGTTTCATGGTCATCATTAGGCTTTTAATTCCAGATTTTTATTGAATTCAAATTCCACCATCTGCAGTGGCGGGATTTGAACCCGGGTCTCCAGAACATTACCCTAGGTCTCTGACCCTCCTGTCAGTGGAAACAGGTTTCTTAATTTAGTGATTTATAAAGATTTTGCTTAATTTCCATATTTCTGTTCTCTATTGGTGGAAAATTTGGATGGCAGCACAAGGTCTGAAATGGCGTCCATGTGCGCTTGCACATTTCTTAAATGAGTCATGCCGGATACCACGTTGATGACGGCTTTAGCACTCAGCAGTGTGTAGTCACTGGCAGTATGCAGATGAGTAGGCTGATCATGACACCAATCAGACGGTAACGCTGATTTGACACCAGTGCTGCCATTTTGGAGCACAATACTCCAGCTAACACCCACTCTTAAACACATACAGCTGAACATGAATTCAGCAACAGGAAAGATCACCACCAGCACAGTTTTAAGCAATTATTAACAGCTTCAGATTAGTTGCTGATTGATTTCTACGTGCAGTTAGTGCAGTTGCACACTTACCTGGTGCTTTCTAGAATTCTTCAAAATTTCAGAAACCTACAAGGAGTGATGTAGCAGATGCTGAATGACTTGGTCCTGACTTCAAGGCTTTGGCACCAATCAGTTGCTTTTAGACATAGGCATTCCCCTTGGAATACAGCATGACCGGGAGATTAAGCTAAGGTGACACAAAGACACAAAGCTTCTAGAAGAAGGAGGCACAGGAGGTGGGGAAGAGCTCTCAGCTGGAGAGCAATTCTACCTGAGCCTCTGTGAAGAACAGTAGGCTGAATTTTGTCAAGGCAGCAGTGGTGGCAACAGTGGGCTGGAAAGCCAGGGGCACACTGCCTTGACTGTTTCGGGGAGCCCTTATTAGATTCTATGACAATCAGCTGCTGTTGAGGATCCTGTCTCTTTATGGGATGATATTCTGCCTCCAAGAGCTATTCAGCTAATTGGAGGGCTGGCAGCCCTTCAGTCCCAGCAGTGCCACCAGATGCCATGGCCACTGCTGGGATTACACGCAGCCTGGAGAAGCAGTGTGGATGCTGTTTTTGGGCCAAGGTAAGCGGGGTCAGGCAGACCCTGGCAAGGATAAGGGCATGGTTGGTAAGGGCAGGGAGCAGTGTTTCCACAGGGACCGCCTCGACGCCAGGAAGTGCCTCCAAGGGCCAATAGAGTGCTCAATCAGGAGGGCACCCCGCCCACCCCTGGGCCTACTTGGAGGCTATCAAGTTTTACTGGGCAGTCTCCCCAAGTGACAGGGCCACTCCCACTGCTGATAAAATGCCAGAGGTAGCAGGAAGAGGACCTTAAGTGGCCCTTAATTTGCCTTCTGTGCAGGAAGGTCGTCATCCACCTTCCCCACCACTGATAAAATTCCATGGCATTGGGAAGGTGATGGACATTCTACCTCACCTTCCTCCTGATTTGCTGGTCCTCCCTATCTCCCAGCCCAATCCTGAGAGTTCAATTTAATTTCACCCAGTGTGGGAGACGAATCAACTTCAGTAAGGAGGTTCTCACTGAAATCTGTACCTGCTACACCTACAATAGAAGGAGATGGTGGTGCAGTGGTAATGTAACTGGGCAAGAACCCCAGGCTAATCCTCTGGGGACATGGGTTCAAATCCCACCATGGCAGCTGGTAGAATTTAAATTTAACAAATTATTAAATCTAAAATGGAAAGCTAATTTCAGTAATGGTGAAAATGAAACTATCATTAATTGTCATGCAAATGCATCCAGTCCTCTGGGGAAGGAATTCTATTGTCCTTACTTGGTCTGGCCTACGTGTGACTTCAGACCCACATTGACTCTTAATTGCCTTCAAGGCATGGGCAACAAATGCTGACCTTCTCCCAAGCGAGGTAGAAAGGGCGAGAGGTTTAGGGAGGGAATTCTAGAGTTTAGGGCCTAGGGCAGCTGAAGGTATGATCACCAATGGTGGTGTGATTGCAATCAGTGATACTCAAGCGACTAGAGTTTGAGTGCAGATGTCTTGGAGGGTTGCGAGATTGGAGGATATTACAGATATAGGGAGGGGCTAGGACATGGAGTAATCTGAAAATTTTAAAATCCATTGTTTAATTTGTTTAACCAGGAGTGAGTAAGTGTAGGTCAATGAACATAAGGTTAATGATGAATGGGATTTGGTGTGAATTAGGACATGGTCAGCAGAGCATGACCTCAAGTTTACAGAGGGTAGAATGTGGGAGACTGGCCAGGAGTGCATTAGATTAGTCAAGCCTGCAAGTAGCAAAGACACGCATGAGTGTTTCAGCAGTAGATGAGCTGAGATGGGGACAGAGTTAGGCAATGTTACGGAGGTGAGAATAGGCAGTCTTCATGATGGCATTGATATATGGTTGAAATCTCATCTCGGGGTCAAATAGGACACTGAGGCTGCAAACAGTCTGTTCTCAGCCTCAGACAGCTGCCGGGGTAGGGGAATGGAATTTGTGCTAAAGGATTAGGGTGTGTGGCGGGGGGCCGAAGACATTACTTTCAGTCTTTTAAGTTAAATGGAGGAAATTTCTGCTTATTCAGGAATGGATGTCGGTTAAGCAGTCTGACAATTTAGAAACAATGCAGGGGTCCAGAGGTCGAGCTGTGCGTCGTCAGCCTACATGTGGAAACTATTGTTGTGTTTCTGATGATGTCGCCGTATGGCAGTATATAGATGAGAAATAGGAGGGGACCAGAGGTAACAATACAGGAGCAGCAAGAGAAGCCATTAATGGCAATTCTATGGCTGCGATTAGCTAGATAAGAATGGAACCAGGAGAGTGCAGTCCCACTCAGTTGGACGACAGTGGAGAGGCATTGGAGGAGCGTGATGTGATCAACTGTGTCAAAGGTTGCAGATGGGCCAAGAAAGACAAGGAGCTTTAGTGTACCTTTGTTAAAGTTACATGGGATGTCATTTGTGACTTTGATTAGAACTGTTTCAGTACTGTGGAGAAACCTGATTGGAGGGTGATTGGATCGATTCAAACAGGAAGCTCCAGGAAAGATGGGCACGAACTTGAGAGGCAACAACATGTTCAAGGACTTTGGAGAGGAAAGGAAGGTTGAAGATGTGGTTGTAGCTTATAAGGACAGAGGGGGCAAGTACTGATTTGTTTTGAAGAGAGGGATGATGATGATGGACTTGAAGGAGAGAGGGACAGAATCTGAGGAGAGACAATGTAATTTAATATGAGAGTCAGGAAGGGAAGTTGGGTGGTAAGTAATTTACTGAGAATTGGTTCGAGGGAGCATGAGGTGGATATCATTGCCAAGATTAGGGAAGATAGGAGAGAAACTAAAGAAACATGCTAGCTCAGGACCAGGGCAGGGAGGGGGAAGCCTTAGAGGAAATTTGGCCACATGGACTTGGGGAAGAGGAGGAAGTGACAGAGACAGCTGATCAAATGGTCTCAATCTTGGTGATGAAGAAATCCTTGTAGTTCTTGCACTTATTGATGGTGAGGATGGAGGAGACAGGGGAGAGGGGTTTAAGCATAGAAGCATGCACCAGAGACCGGGGGTTTCTTTGTATTCCAGGATAATGCTGAATAGTGATCGGTTTTCTCAGACGAGAGCAGAACCCAATAGTGCTTTATGTGGTTCAGCCAGATGTGACATTAAACGGCCAAACCAGTTGTCCACCATATCTGTTCAAGTCTGCATCCCTTGTACTGGAGATGAGGACCGTACTGGGGTGAATGACCAGGATGAGCGAGAGTAAGGGTTTTAATGGGAACTAGGGCATTGAATGTGGAGGTGAGGATTGTTCGAGCAGACCAGTAGATTAGCACTGGCTGCACATTGAAATCATGTTAATCAGTAGGCAGCATGAAGTTGGTGTGCAGCCTGCTTTGGAAGCAATGGGCATGGGTTAATCTCACATCCTGATCCCTTTGTCCATTTTCAGGAGCTATCAAATTTAACCCTCTCTATTTGTAAAGCCGAGGATCTCGTATGCTTTCTTAACTGACTTATCAAATTGTTCTGCCAGCTTCCTGTTCTCAAAATGGCCAATGTTCCATAGGAGGGCAAAGAAAATGCTTTGGAAATAGCTCTCCTTGAAAGGCAGCAGCATTGACCTTAATGACTGGGTCGAGCTCACTACCAGAAAGGCAACAACTTGCCCATCAAGCTGCATCATTCTTTGAGTCATGACACCTTAATGAGATACAGCCTAGGCAGAGAAGGAAATAAAAGGAAGAAAATCCAGACCTTACTATTTTGTGGGACATCTTGCCCCATGTTCACAAAGATCTGTGGGTCAAAAATACATCTGCTCAGTCAGATGAAGACTCATGACATAAACTCATGACCCTGCGTGGACGCCATCCTCATATCAAGGGCCTGCCAACGACAATATAATACAAAAACAAAAATACCTGGAAAAACTCAGCAGGTCTGGCAGCATCTGGGAGAGGAACACAGTTAACGTTTCGAGTCCATATGACTCTTCAACAGAACTAAGTAAAAATAGAAAAGAGGTGAAAAATAAGCTGGTTTAAGGGGTTGGGGGGGGAGGGTAGAGCTGGATAGAGGGCCAGTGATAGGTGGAGATAACCAAAAGATGTCATAGACAAAAGGACAAAGAGGTGTTGAAGGTGGTGATATTATCTAGGGAATGTGCTAATTAAGGGTAGAAAGCAGGACAAGCAAGGTACAGATAGCCCTAGTGGGGGTGGGGTGGGGTGAAGGAATGGAAATAGGCTAAAAGGTAGAGATAAAACAATGCATGGAAATACATTTAAAAATAATGGAAATAGGTGGGAAAAGAAAAATCTATATAAATTATTGGAAAGAAAAGGGTGGGGGGGTGGAATCGGAAAGGGGGTGGGGATGGAGGAGAGAGTTCATGATCTAAAATTGTTGAACTCAATATTCAGTCCGGAAGGCTGCAAAGTGCCTAGTCGGAAGATGAGGTGCTGTTCCTCCAGTTTGCGTTGAGCTTCACTGGAACAATGCAGCAGGCCAAGGACAGACATGTGGGCATGAGAGCAGGGTGGAGTGTTGAAATGGCAAGCAATAGGGAGGTCTGGGTCATGCTTGCGGACAGACCGAAGGTGTTCTGCAAAGTTGTCACCCAGTCTGCATTTGGTCTCTCCAATGTAGAGGAAACCGCATTGGGAGCAACAAATGCAGTCGACTAAATTGAGGGAAGTGCAAGTGAAATGCTGCTTCACTTGAAAGGAGTGTTTGGGCCCTTGGATGGTGAGGAGAGGGGAAGTAAAGGGGCAGGTGTTGCACCTTCTGCGGTTGCGTGGGAAGGTGCCGTGGGAGGGGGTTGAGGTGTAGGGGGTGATGAAGGAGTGGACCAGGGTGTCCCGGAGGGAATGATCCCTGCGGAATGCCGCCGGGGGGGGTGGGGGGTGAAGGGAAGATACGTTTGGTGGTGGCATCATGCTGGAGTTGGTGGAAATGGTGGAGGATGATCCTTTGAATCCTGCCAACGACGGACGGTTAGAATCTTGGATAAACAAAGATTTTGACTCATGTTTTATGTACTGACATGGACTGTTAAGTTACTATAAACTAGCATTGTACAGCCTATTTTCCAAATGGCTGCTCCTGTGGCAGAACTTCGCTTATCGTCACCACATATCACAAAGTGATGGGGTGAGTTTGTTAGCTAAATTTATTCCAGCCATTTTCTGCAACATTTGTCATGATTCTAATTACCTCTGTTAGGGAGCTGTTTATTGTCCCTTCTTTCTCCTATTTCTTATTGAAACATTTTCAATGTTCAAAAAGAATGAGCTCACCCTGAAAAAATGGATTTGAACAGGAAAAGATGAGTCAGCTCAGCTTCAGTGTCTCACATTAGTCTAGAATGGAACCAGGCCAGTACAAGTTTGACCTGAGGAATGGTTAGCTTCAATTCATAACTCCTACGTGTTCATGTGACTTGCAGTAACCATGTAATAAATGCCTTCTGTTTGCCCTGGCATCAGGTCATTGTTTCTGCTCTAGTTTATCATTGTACTGAGCATAGCCAGCTGAACTGCTATTAGTTGCATAAGCTGCATTTCAACGAGCATGAATGTAATGCCAAATGGATTGTAAAAGTGGAGATTTAATTTCTACCCAATGTCAGTAAAATAAGTGTTGCGGCCATCTATGACACAGGCAAGCCTACAGGGAGCAACATCGGCTGACCTCGCTGAATTTTACAAACCTACCCCCTCCTCTTCAGTTATACAGACTCTTGCTTTCTAAGAAACAAACCCAAGGAACCTGGCAGGCAGAGTGTTTGGCTTGGTTTGTTGGGGGGGGGTGCGGGGTTGGGCTGTGGAGGGTTGGTTTGAGGACATGGAGGGGAAGGGCTAGCTGTGAGGCAGCTAATTTTTAAAGACTAATACTTAATGGTAGGGAAGTCTTCGTTGTGGCAAAAATTGTGCTTTCTCGACAAAGGAAAAGTAACGAGAAGTGCATGCATCTTTCAGGGGTATGTTTCTCCTGTAACGCCCAGGCACCCCACACAACCACTTACCCAGCTCAATAAGATTCTGGACAAACTGTGCCACTGGGAGCAAATACTAACACACACAAGCCACCAACTCACTTCTTATTTCACTGGAGAAATACTTAGAAAAAGCATATAGCTAGGAAGTAGAGGACATGTAACATCAATTATCACAAAGGAGAAGCATCAGAGCAAAAGATGTGAAGACATCCCCACCACAGTCAAATAACTTTTTACTGCATCACAAAGTCACATACCATCACTCAACAATATACGGTATTGTAAAGCTAACTATTAGAAGTTACCTCATAGAAACTGCTTTTTTATATTGTAACATTTCTTCCTTTTACGTGACAGACCTGCTCTTGTAGCCACAGTATCTATATGGCTAGTCCAGTTCAGTTTCCGGTCAATGGTAACCCCCAGGATGTTGATAGTGGGGGCTTTAGTGATTGTAATGCCACTGAGCGTCAAGGGGTGATAGTTAGATTCTCTCTTCTTGGATATGGTCATTGCCTGGCACTTGTGTGTCACGAATGTTACTTGCCACTTGTCAGCCCAAGCCTGGATATTATCCAGGTCTTGCTGCATTTGGACATGGACTGTTTCAGTATCTGAGGAGTTGAGAATAGTGCTGAACATTGTGCAATCATCAGCGAAGATCCTCACTTCTGACCTTATGAAGGAAGGAAGGTCATTGATGAAGCAGCTGAAGGCCAAGGACACTACCCTGAGGAACTCCTGAAATGATGTCCTGGAACTGAGAAGACTGACATCTAACAACCACAACCATCTTCCTTTCTCCTAGATACTGCCAACGAATGGAGAGTTTTTCCCCTGATTCCCATCGACTCCAGTTTTGCTAGGGCTCCTTGATGCCGCACTTAGTCAAATGCTGCCTTGATATCAAGGACAGTCACTCTCACTTCATGTCAGGAGTTCAGCACTTTTGTCCATGTTCAAACCAAGGCAGTAATGAGGTCAGGAGCTGAGTGGCCCTGGCGGAAACCAAGCTCAGCATCAGTGAGCAGGTTATTGCTAAGCAAATGCCGCTTGATAACACTGGTGATGACCCCTTCCATTACTTTACTGATGACCGAGGGTAGACCAATGGGGCAGTAATTGGTGGGGGTTGTCCTGCTTTTGTGCACAGGACATACCTGAGCAATTTTCCACATTGCTGGGCAGATGTCAATGTTGTAGCTGTACTGGAACAGCTTGGCTAGGGGCGCAGTAAGTCCCGAAGCACAAGTCTTCAGTACTTTTGCTGGAATATTGTCAGGACCCATGTACTTTGCAGTATCCAGTTTCTTCAGCCATTTCTTGATATCACGTGGAGTGAATTGAATTGGCTGAAGACTGGCATCTGTGATGCTGGGGACCTCCGTAGGAGGCCGAGATGGATCATCCACTCAGCACTTCCGGCTGAAGATTGTAGCAAATGCTTCAGCCTTATCTTTTGCACTGATGTGCTGGACTCCCCCATCATTGAGGATGGGGATATTTGTGGAGCCTCCTCCTCCAGTGAGTTGTTTGATTGTCCACCACCATTCATGACTGGATGTGGCAGGACTACAGACCTTAGATCTGATCTGCAGGTTGTGGAATTGCTTAGCTCTGTCTATCACTTGCTGCTTATGCTGCTTGACATGCAAGTAGTCCTGTGTTATAGCTTCACCAGGGTGACACCTCATTTTTAGCTATGCTTGATGCTGCTCGTGGCATGCCCTATTCATCGAACCAGGGTTGATCCAATGAAGAGTGCAGGAGGGCATGCCAAGAGCAGCGGGGGATATGCCAGGCCATGAGGTTACAGATTGTGTTCGAGTACAATTCTGCTGCTGCTGATGGCCCACAGCTCCTCATGGATGCCCAGTCTTGAGTTGCTAGATTTGTTCAAAATCTATCCCGTTTAGCACAGTGGTAGTGCCACACAATGCAATGGAGGGTATCCTCAATGCAAAGGTGGGACTTCATCTCCACAACAACTGTGTGTTGGTCACTCCTACCGATACTGTCATGGACAGATGCATCTGCAGCAGGCAGGTTGGTCAAGTATGTTTCTCCCTCTTGCTGGTTCCTTTGCCACATGCTGCAGACCCAGTCTAGCAGCTATGTCCATTAGGACTCAGCCAGCTCGGTCAGTAGTGGTGTTCCCGAGCCACTCTTGGTGATGAACATTGAAGTCTCCAACCAGAGCACTGCGCCCTTGCCACCCTCAGTGCCTCCTCCAAGTGGTGTTCAACATGGAGGTGCACTGATTCATCAGCTGAGAGAAGGCAGTGCATGGTAATCAGCAGGAGGTTTTCTTGCCCATGTTTGACCTGATGCCATGAGACCTCATGGGGTCCAGAGTCAATGTTGAGGACTCCCAGGGCAACTCCCATCCGTATACCACTGTGCCGCAACCTCTGCTGGGATGGTGATGGTGGTGTCTGGGACATTATCTGTAAGATATGATTCCGTGAGGATGACTATGCCAGGCTGTTGCTTGACTAGTTTGTGAGACAGCTCTACCACTAGCCCCCAAAATTGAGGACTTTGCTGGGTTGACAGGTGATTTTCAATGCCTGGTGATTGGTACGGTTTCCTTCTCTTTTTGATTTGATACAATATCAGAACGCATTTAAGCATCAACCACATTGCTGTGAATCATATGTTGGGTTTTTACAACAATAGTTTCATCATCAGATTTTTATTGAATTCAAATTCCATCCAAAAACCATCTGCCATAGTGGGATTTGAACCCAGGCTCTCTGGATTACTAGTCCAGTGACAATACCACTACACCATTGCCTCCCCTTAATGATAATGAACAGATAGCATTAAATGATTTACAGTGCACAGGTGAGGAGTTGGGGCTGGAACATGTTGACTGGATGGCCACATGGCTACTATATATAGTCCACTGTATTTTTTAAATAGAACAACCTGGTGAAATGGATCAAACATCTCATGTTCCTGCTGCTATTTGGTTAGCTAGGCTGAGAGCCAGCACTTTTGCTTCTAAGTCATTCATTGGTTGTGAAATGCTTTGAACATTCTCAGGATGAGGTGCTATATAAATGGAAGTCTTTCTTCTTTCTTTCAGTGGGAATAAAGATGATAGACACATGAGTAGGAATTTCTCCCAATACCAAATCCCAGGTTAGTTCCAGGTCACCTACAGCACATAGTGCGAGTTGCAGAGAACCATGTTGGGCGACAAAAGTTAAAAGATAATTCACTGTGACTCTTAACAGCTGGTTTTCTTCTGCAACCATGCATTGGGTAGAGCTCAGCTGAAATACAGTTCCCCTGACATAAAGCTGCCTGAGCATTAGGAGAATCAAAGTTGGCTGGCAAAAGACAAATGGAGCCCAGAAGGTAGTAATTTCCTTCACAGATATTGGACACAATCCACAAACCTGAAGGGCTTCTGACTACTGTTCTGAATAGCACCAACTGGATTCCCACCTTCGCTTCATAAGTAATGCCCAGTCAGGGAGTAGAGGAGTTGTGCTGGGAAGTATTGACCTAACCTAATGCCTGAACTCAGAAATTCAGGCAGGTTCGGATCATGACAGGGTTATTGCACTTTGGGCAGGTTCTACCCTGTACAGCTTTCCATTTCTGCCCATTGACCACCAAATTGTACCCAACCATTAGTGGAGGAAAATCAGTTCTTAAGGGGAATGGTAAATTACTATTTGCCCTGCATTCAGCACTGAAATCAATTTCTATTCTCTTCCGCATGGGAATAAATTTACTTGAAATTTGATAAAGGCTTTAGCACATATTTATAATAGAAAATATTAGGCCTGAGTTTCTCAGGTTCTCACTGGCGTTAGCCTCAACTAACCCTGGCAATTTTCCCAGAATGAGATTAACATAAACATCAACAACCTCCTGCTGGAGAACACTACTGGTTGGGTACAATTGGGTGGTCAATGGGCAGAAATGGCAAGCTGCTATAGGATTAAAGGCTTGTCGTGGCTTGAGGGAAATGATATTCAGGATTAGAGAAGAGCTGAGAAGGCATGACAACCGGAAGACCTTCAGAGCAGAATCAGTGCTAGATTTTGTTCTCAGTGGCAAAACAACGGCACTTGCCATTAACCTTGAAGGAAGTTTCCCACAAAGATCTAGCACTATCTGTGGCGAGAGCATCTTTCCTCAGATCATTTTAAATCTGGCACCAAGTCAAGGTTACCTCCAGGCATCCAGCAATAGTGACATTATCAAGCATGGTAAGAAGACAATCACATTTATGTATTCTCACAGACAGCAAGCCAGGAAGTAAAAACCACTGAATCCCTTCACCTTTAATTATAAATTTTACAGATAGCAAAATAAATGATTGGGATACATAAGATTAAGAAGGAAGCTAAAATATCACAAACAATTTAAAAACATAAACTTATATGGAATTTATTATCATAATGGGGAAATTTGACATTTCCCAAATATAAAATTACTCTTTCAGGGCCAGTGAGGCTATTTAGTAATAATTATGAATTTAGCACAGCATTTAAAAACAGCTATACCTCAGTCAACAAGGTTTAACTTTTCAGGAGTTTATGTATCTTTTGTTGTCCATGATCAAAGTGTTTTAATGTGTGACGTTAATGTATTTTCTTACTCTCAGAGTGATTTTCCCAATTTAAATTATTTCCATCAGCAAGCTTTTGTAAATTTAAATTAAAGATTATTTGTTATCACACACTTGAACCGGAGGTTTAAACGCAATGTCTTACACAATATCACATACACAAAGATGAGATACAGATGAGGAAAAACACAATACGATTACAATTTGGAATGATTTCAGGCCTGTAGTTTCTTAGATGAATTGATGCTTTAACTTGAGTGGATGTCTGTAAAAGCAGAGGATTCACAGTAAGTTGCGATGCTTCTTGTAGTTGAATTGCCAGGAGGTAGGCTCTCAGGTGAACTTGAAGCAGGAACAGGTTGGGGGTAAGAATCCTTCTCCCACTTTCAAAGTATAGCTGTATATTACCTTGGCTACATAGTTGTCTTACAGCTAGTTCGATGACTTAGATGGTATTTCTGATGCTTTCTATTTCAGAGCAGCTTTGCTGGTATATTTTTTAAAGCAGATAGTGAACATGGCTGCCTTACCCATGTGACTTGTGACAAATCCAAAGTTCTTTTCCAAATAAGGTGGTGTGTTAGACCAGTAAACATCCTGTGTTGTGACTTTTCACACCTTGAGAGTTTCAGACAGTCAAGGTCTTTGTGTTTGGGCTGAGGAGCCATCACAATACAATGAAAAGGGGATGAGATCCATTTCATATTTGTCCAGCACCCACTGGGTTTCAGTGTCTCTATTATCCATGGTCCTTTCTGTTGATGTTGCATCCTTGAAAAAGGGATATGTGAATTTCATAAGTGGCTATGATTATCCATATATAGTTAGGTATTTTGCTTGAGTTTCAGGATTCCCTGGAGCTGCATACTGCCAAGTCACATGTTATGCTACAGCCAGCTTAAACAGCTTTTGGTGTCCACTTTTATTTTTTAAAAAAGCTTTAAAGTTTATAATATCTTCATGCTTGCACTGGACGTGACAAGTATAAAAGTGAAAGTTCTCATTAGTTCAATGATCTCTGACTGATTGCATTCTGGGGGTGATCAACAGCACACCTTCTGGGGAAGTGTAGAATTCCTGACAGCAACTTCTGGATTTTCACATTTAACTGCACATGTGTAGACTCCAGAAGTTGCTGTCAGTTTCAGAGAAAATTGATGGTAAATGTTGACACCTTTGCCATCAAAATTACTATCTCAAAACCCATGCCAACATTTGATGTAATGATGACAAACAGGTAAAGAATCCACAATGACGACACTGTGGAAGGAGATGACTGAATTTATTTTAGCCACTTCTCAACCACATGGCCAGCAATAGAGTATAGGAGGAAATTTAATGATTTAACCAGATGGTCCAGATAAATGTCTCACCCACTGAGTGAAGATCATACAGCCAGCATCTAGCATATTGCCATATTAGCCAAAGCAACAGATCTAATAGTGGATTTGCATGTTGTATGGAGATGTCAACACCCCTAAGCTTCTGCACATGGAGTCTCGGGTGGATAATGCTTGCATGCAGGCATGCTACATGCACTCCACTTAAACTGCACCCGCCAACATTCTGAATGCCACATTTATTGTTTTAGCAGGTGTATGCAATCCCAGGGTGCCATTCCCAATACTCTGATAAGCTGAGGGAGATGGTCATGATCTGTAAGAACATAAGAAATAGATGCCAGAACTCCTTACTGTCATTCATTCCCTCAATTCCAAGTTAGCACCCTGGGACATAAGACGAAGGATAGGATATGAGAGATGCACTGGCTGAAATACAATTCACAAGTTATCAGGAGGAAGGGTAGATGGAAGGGGTAGGTGAAAATTTCTCTAAACAGAAGGTCTAGCAGAGCCAGTGCAATTGAAGCAGATATTGCAGACCTTGGAGCTGTGTTTCCAAATGGCCTGGGTTACACCGGGTCACAGTGTTGGAGCAAACCAACAGGGAGTGCAATGCAGGGAAATCCTGCTCTCATGAAGATACATTTTGAAGCTGTGATAATGCACATTCATTCCAACAGCACCATGCTGTCGCAATGCTGTGTGGTTAGAAAATAACAGGCCATGGTACCCAGGCACTTTTCTGGGACTCACAGTTGAAGCCTGGATTTTCATAAGATCCCTTTATCCCACCTCAACTATGTTTGTACCCCTCGTACATAGGAGAGAAAATTACCTCAGTGGGATTCTAATTCTCCATGAAATGCTCAGTTTTATTCCTTAGTTTTCCTCTCCTTTCCCGAGGCGTTAACTCTTTTCTGGAATGTGGTTCTTTTGGTGCTAGTTCATTTTCAATACGTTGTCCAAATGACCATCATTCATGTGATTTCATTTGATACTCATATAAACCCACACTTGCAGCAGGGATAGCTAAATAATGGTCTGGGGAAGAATCCAAATTAATTTTGCTGTTTGACGGGTTGCCAGCTGTAGTCTATCTATTTCTGCTCCACCTAACATACTTAAACTTGTACTATTATAATTTAGGTGCAGAATATGCAGCAGAATAATATCTTCTTGGTCTATTGTCCGCACTGTGAACTACATCCAACCAATATCATTTTCTGCAATTGTTGCAAATTTTCATTTAATCTTACCCATAAAATTCATTGAAAAAATACATTAAAATAGATCAGTGATTCAGTGATCTGGTTCAGATTTATATGGTTAGAAATTAACATGTTTTTTCAGGTATAGAATGAGCACAAAGCATATCGATTTTACATTTGAGGGGCTTAAGGCTTGATTAGAGTAATTCTATGAAATTGGTCAATACTGAGAGCAGAAACTCACTGGAAATAATCTGATGAGACCTACTGTCCAATTTTGGGTGAGCCTCGAGCCTTTTGCTTCTGGTATGTACTGACCCTGGCTGGTGGGTTCTAGAACCAGAGAACACAGTCTCAGAATAAGGGGTAGGCCATTTAGGACTGAGATCAGGAGGAATTTCTTCACTCAGAGAGTGGTAAACCTTTGGAATTCTCTACCCTAGAGGGCTGTGGAAACTTAATCATTGATTATATTAAAGATAGAGATCGATAGATTTCTAGATATTAAAGATATCAAGGAATCCAGGAATGTGTGGGAAAATTCCATTGAGGTAAAAGATCAGCCATGAGCTAGTTGAACACTGAGCAGGCTCGAAGAGCCAAATGGCCTACTCCTGCTCCTATTTCCTATGTTCCTATCAATTTTGCATCTAAAATGGGCCTAAATTAATTTTTATCTCAGGGAATCCCCAACTTCTCAATCTCCCACTGACCCCACACCTTTCACGCTAACGGCTTTGTTTAGAATGGCGGTGGCACCTCTGGTCTCAACATGGTCATTAGAAACTCTGACTTCAGATCAAAAATTCAATGGTCAATACCTGGAGTGACGTCAAAACCACATCAAAGTTAGTAACACATCACTGTATGAACTGAGAGCCTCAAAATCCAACGTTAAATTTGTAAATATACGCTCCTGTTCTAGAGTCTTGCTTAATGTAAGCTTGGAGAATTGGGCATGAAGTTACATACAATTTGTTTGCATCAATTTCAGTGATGCAAGTTAATTTAGATTGCTGTGAATTGGCTGTGCTGATCCTCAAATCTCATTCTGCAATCAACACTCCCTTCAGGTCAGGCCCCATGTGGAAGTGGAGCCTCACAAAATTTACCCTATGGTGCAGGTCTGAATAAGTTACCTAAGCATGCATTAATAAACTCAATAAGCCTAATGCACATCTTAAGCACTGTAACACCCAGGAGCTATTTCCTCCGTCGTGTGCACAGTCTAAACAAGAACCGCGCTGTACATCACACCCTGTTACTATTCTGTGACCTATTAAGGTCAGCTGTCTTTAATTGTTAAGTCTTCAATAGTGCAATATTTCTTGGTGCAGGCAGACATCCAGGTTTGATGTTCCTGAATTAAACCATACAAAGTTGGCCTACTGAGAGTGGAACTTGTTAACCATGTTAACTACTGCTGTTGCAGGTTATATAATAATTTTGACATTTCTATCATAGACAAAATGACCAGAAGAGATTGCTTTGTAGCGCTGGCAGACAGTAGTGAAGAATGATCATCTCTGAATTAGAGCTTATATTAATAATTATGAACCACTGTGCTGAAAATTAGTTTAACATAAATTTAAGAGCTGTTGACCTGTTTGATCTTCCATAATTGTTGCCATAAATGGCATTCCTCCTTTCTCTCGCTCCCTGCAGAAACATTTCCAATGTTTGGTCATCAAAATAGTTTTACAGCATACACAGCACATCAGTATTGCACCATTAGTACCTGAGCAATCCCTGCACAATTGCAAAGGTTTAAATGACTACTTAATGCTATGGACAAGTGCTGACCCTTATTATTGATCTTGTTATTCCACTGGTTGCATTATAGCACATGATTTACCACAGCTCCATAAAAGAGAAACGTCAGAAGTTAACAAGTGTGTTTTATAATACCCTTTAAGAGCAGTCCTGAAAGGCTCTATATAAATGCAAGTTCCTTCCTTAAGAAATGCTCAGTTAACCCTTGATTAACACATTAATTGTTAACTCCAGGCTCTGAAGCTACAAATAATGATTTAGAGCAGCCAATAAATCAAATGGGTTTCACAATGTTTGATTGTTAGTAATTGCTTTTAAATATGTTTATGCATCAATTGCTTTGAATTCCTTTAATGTTTCAGAAACAATGTGACTGGAAAATCTTTAATTATGTTCCTAACATTTATAAAAATGTTTTTTTTATTTAATACACAAATACCATAATTTTTTCCTGATGGTGCAATATATGAACCATATTTAGCTGAATTTGAACAATCATACATGTATAACTGTTTTCCATTTGACTCAAGTACCTTTTAGTGTAGTATTTCTGGGTCAAGTACAGGTCACACATACCAGTTATGGCAGAAAGTAAATTGAGAGCCAATTGATGTCATTAGATTTGGATTTGAATTCCAGTACGTACGTCATCGGATTCACATGAAGATTCAATGACATGATATGTGAAGCTATCTTAGAAATTGACTAGGAAGGCAGCATGTGGAAGTGAAAGTAGGTTGGGAATGCAGACTTTAAAAGGTCAAGCCTGGAGATTACTATAGCAGGCAGGGGAAGCAGCATATGCACAAGAATGCATACGGCTCACCGAACTGGCTGTCAGGTAGCAAGACTAGATGGCTCGTGCATGATATTGTCCCAGTTTTAAAGAATGTCTTCTACTGGAGGAACAGGCAGAGGTGGCCAAAAGGAAGAAGGGCATTGTAGAAACACAATGAAGAATTTCAATTAGATGGACCTCCAAGCTTCCTTGAGGAAAATCAACTAAGGAGAATGAGAAAGAGAGATCTCCATGACAGGAATTTGAAAATAAATGTGCCATGTGCCAACTAAGTCACTATTAAAGTTGCAGATCAAGGCTGCAAGAAATAGCTCTGAAGGGAGCATGGGACAAATTTGCTGACCACTTCAAGAACTTGGGGGCTGGGGCGCACACAGCTGTCTCTCAGGACATTCAGAATCTCATAGTTGCCATTAGACCAGCTTTCCTGTTGATCAGTGGGGACAAGTGAGGCATTCAAAAGGGAATTAGACTGTTATCTGAAAAGGAAGAATGTGCATGGTTACAGGGAGAAGGCGGGAGAATAGCGTTAAGTGAATTGCTGAGCCGGTGCAGACATGATGGGTTGATTGGCCTCATTTTGTGCTGTAACAATTCTGTTATTCTGTGAGGACTCAATGAATGGCAGTGGCTATAATAAACTTGCCTGAAATTGCTGACTCTCAGACAACAATGCATGCTAAGCCTCTGGCCTTTTCCATCAGAGCACCGCATCAGTGTAGGGGATGCTACCATGCTGTTTGGCTATTAGGTCTAGGTAAGTAGCTCCCAGTCAGGGACAAGCTGCATTAAGAGGAGGGCCATCTCAGCCGCATACTATTTTTGTAGCACATCTTTTGCAATACTGGCCTGCAGGTTACAATTGGAAGAAGCAAGTTATTGGAAGAAAGAAAGTCACATTTCAGACAGCCAGGAAAAATATGTATGGTGTATGTATGTATTCAAGGAGAAAGTTAAGAATAATCTAAGTGATTTTGTGAAGATTAAAAGAAGGGGTTTTCTCCCCAGATTTATTCAGATTGTATAGTCAAAATATTCTTATGGACAGTTAAGACCTTCCTGGATTATTAGTTGAAGGTTAAAACTTTTAATAATATAAGATACACCATTGACACCATTCTTATTGCCGACTCTGAATGGAAACTGCAAAGGATTTTGGATAGAGTAGTGAGGGAAAGCGAGAACAAAGGGCTGAGCATAAATTGTAAGAAAACGAAATGTCCAGTAGTGCCCAAAAGGAAAATTGTAGCACAATGTAAGATCACAGTGAAGAATAAAAAGATCAAACAGGTAGACAAATTATGTTACTTCAGAAGTATGTTAATATCAGACGGAAAGTGTGACCAAGAAATAAGACGAAGGATTGGAATGACGAAAAATCCATTTCAAAAAATGAAAAAGATTATGATCAACTCAAAATTAAACCATGGAAACAAAGCTGAGAATTCTGGGACCACCATCCAAGTTCCCCTCCAAGCCACCACACCATCCCGCCTTGGGAATATATTGCCGTTCCTTCACTGTTGCTGGGTCAAAATCATGAACTCCCTTCCTAACAGTACTGTGGGTGTACCTACACCACATGGACTGCAGCAGTTCAAGAAGGCAACTCACCACCACCTTCTCAAGGGCAATTAGGGATGGGCAATAAATGCTGGCCTAGCCAGTGATGCCCACAACCCTTGAGCGAATAAATTTTAAAAGATGCCTTCTTAGCCACCTTATCTACCTGTCCTGCTACCTTCAGGGATCTGTGGATATGTACTCCTCAGTCCCTCTGTTCATCCACACTTCTCAATCCTACTATTTATTGCCTATTCCCTTGTTTGTCTTCCCCAAATGCATTACCTCACACTTCTCTGAATCGAATTCCATTTGCCACTTTTGTCCATTGATATCTTCCTGCAGTCTCCAGCAAGTAAGAATGGAAAATATATTTATTATTGTGGAAATATGTCATATATAAATATAGTATATTTAGACTTAAATGTACAGGTATTATTAATTTAGATTTAAATGTAAGGAATGTTATTATGAAATTTGCAGACAGTTAAAAAATTGGCTGTGCCATTGCTAGTGAGAAAGAACTCCAGTACATTTTATGTGTAACTTATATGTATAAAAATCTAGGGTCAGAATTTTTCATCTGGCAGGGAGGGCGGAGCAGCAGCGGGCGGGCGTGGACCCAATTCACCGCCCGCGATTAGGTCCATGCCGCCATTTTACATGGATGGGACAATTAAGGCCTGCCCAGCATATTTCCTGACTCCCGTGGATAGCGGGAGTGTGCAGGCGGCGGGCGTGCACAGACTACCTGGTCCAATGGCGACCGGGCAGTCTGTTTAAGAGAAGGCCTGGCAGCCTTTTGTAGGCTGCTCACAATGGCCAGTGCTAGGCCACAGCAGAGGGGCTCAGATGCGCAGGCCAGGCTGAAGGTAGGCCAGTGCGCCCCTCATTTTTCTGGTGACTGCCTTGCTGTCCTCCTCAAGGAGGTGGCAACACGGTGGGAGGTGTTGGTTCCCTAGGATGGAGGAGGAGTTCCCCCGCCCCCCCACATGACAAAATGTGCCTGGGAGGAGGTGGTGGAGGTGGTGAGCTCCCGTGACGTGGTGGATCCAGTGTCGCAAGTGCGTCAGCGATTTGTTGCACTCTGGCAGGTGAGTACCATGTTGGCATTGGGCATTTAACCCAGCAGGTCGGCTTACTCCCTTGCTGCCCCCCGCCCTCCCAAGTCCGAGTGTCGTGACTGCATTGAATCATTAACGGCATTTTTCTTTTGCTGGGTGGCCAAGCAGATAGTGCCCATGCTGGGGTCAGCCTGAGTGGGTCATGAGGAGATGAGTTCTCCCCCGCACCATGTGTTGATCTGAGTCCCACATGACTGGTTTGGGGGCAACCTGGAGGAGCTGCAGCTAGGCGCAGACTCAGAACTCCATGACATGTCCTAGTCAGGATGATGAGATGGTGGAAGGGGAGCTTCAAGGTGGCATGGCAAAAAACCATCTGCTGCCCTCTACGCTGCACGTGCTTGCACCTCCTTGCTATGGGAGGAAATACCGTGTGATTCCTAATATGATGGTCGCAGCATGTGTCCAAGGGGACAGTGGCGGGGTAGGGAGCAGGCCTAGCATCTTTGTCTGAGTGATTGGCTGCAGCGGGGTGAGGATGCACTGGAGACCTGATATGTCCCACTCTGGTTGGGGTGGGCCTAGTGCGAACAGAGTCCATGAGCAATTTTCCCTAATCAAAGCTTTTTTCTCTTTTCCAGGAGAAGAATGCGCAGAATGCGGCCGAGCGTGTGAGGACTTCAGGCGGCCAGGCACAGCTCTCCATACTAAGCTGCTTCGAGCAGGAGGCCCTTGAACCAGAGAAGCACCATGCACCCAGGTGTACTGGTGTCAGTGAGGCTGGGGTGCCATGGCCAGGTATTATGCCCAACAGTGAGGTCAGCATTGTCCTCCCAACAGCCAGAGCACTGATGATTATTAAATTAGTTATTGTTGCACCATTGCTGGACCATTGGTTATGGAAGGATGAGCACATAATGATCTGGGGAACAGGGATGGACTTTGTCATTGTCTCCACGTTAACTGGTCCACTGTCCTTGTTCTTCCTTTCAGCATCATTGGAGCAGGGCCAGGAGGAGGAGCAGCTGAGGGGCCGGAAGACTCACCAGTGTCACACCATTTCTGTGAGGCAGGCACCAGCGCAGATACTAGCACCTCTGTGGGAATTTGAACATTGGCTGGTGTCCTGGGGCACAGCGGTGAGGGCACTTCACAGTCGCTGGAGGAGCTGGCAGAGACAGAGAGTGCCCATGGCGCCAAGAATCAGAGGATTGCAGGGGACTAGGCACATTCTCAGTCAGTGCCTGATGATGTGCTTCTGGAGTCATCCGCGACACAGCAAGCGCAAGAAATGCAGGAAATGCGGCCGGGTGTGCGGGAGCATCTGGGGGAGATACATGAAGCGATGCTTGGCTTTGTCTCCATGGTGGAGGAGTCTATGTGGACGATCGCCGAAGAAATGAGCCACATATCCGAGTGCCATGCGTCCTCCATGGAGACAGCAGTGACTCTCGTGGAAAGGCCCCTCCAGGAAATCCATCAGGGCTTCCTGGGGATGTGCTCGGACCAGCAAACCCTCACATCAGCATTGACCTCAGCTGGTCAGTGTCAGTGTGGGAGATGTTGTGGGCATCAACTTTCCCAGCTCAGTGCTCATCCATCCACGGTGAGCAGGGAGGTCTGAAGCGACCTCACGTCGGCGCAGCAGCTGCCTGTCGCCTCTGCGGGCTCCTCTCAGGGTGCTCCGGATGAGGGCGGCAGCTCCTCTGCCCCTCTCCCAGTGACCGTAGCATCCAATGAAGCTGCGACGACTGGGGAGATGCCAGCTGTGGAACTGGCAGCTCCCTCCCAGGCGGGGCCAGCACTGGCTCCCCGGGCCAGAGGACACTGGCCAAGGTCATCGAGGCCAACAGGACAGCAGAGTGAGCAGGCTGTCTCAGATGCCACTCCCAGCGATGGGGCAGCACCAAGGCGTAGCGCCCGGAAACGAAAACATAAGGCACCTTAGGCACACCACGGGTTTCTCACTGGTGCTTTTGTGTTGGCCTAAGATGAGGCCCTTATGATTTGTTTAGTTTTGCAACACTATTGTATTTTTTTTGGAATAAGTTGCTTTGCTTGACATATTAAATTCAGATATGTCACCATGGCTGAGGGTGCTTCTTCTGCATGTGTATGGTTTCCAAAACTGTAATGATTACTTTGTTGGACATTCAGCTTTATTAACAAGGCCCTAAGTGACTGTTCCTAACCTGGCAGATTTTGCACTTAGGTGTTGAGTATCGAGCCTACAGCCCAGGCTTGTCCTGGTGGTCCATCTGTGGTGTGCTAGCTGAAGGTTCGTTGGATTAAAGCCTCCTGGGTATCTCTGCCACCCTGGAGTATGCCCAGGTCAGTCTCTACCACAACAGCATTTCCCTGTGCATGCCCATTCTCGGACTCACTGCTGGATTCATCGTGTGCATCCGCAGCCACTGTATCGACATCTTCATCGTCCACTGCGTCCCCCCTTTACAGCGCAAGATTGTGGAGAGCGCAACATGCAACCACTATCACTGAGACACGATTTGGGGGGTACTGGAGTGCGCCCCCTGACTGCTCCAGGCATCGGAAGTGCATCTTGAGAAGACCGATGGTTCTCTCCACCACAGCCCTTATGGAGGCCTGGCTCCTATTGTACCGCTGCTCAGCCTCTGATCTTGGATGGCGGAGAGGCATCATGAGCCACCTTCTGAGGGGATAGCCCTTGTCACCCAGCAGCCATCCATCCAGCTGGGCTGGAGCACTGAAGAGCCCCGGCACCTGGGAGTATCTGAGGATGTAGGCGTCATGGGAGTTGTCTGGGTACCTTGCACAGACTTGTAGAATCTGCATCCTGTGATCACACACTATCTGCACGTTCATAGAGTGGAAGCCCTTCCTGTTGACGAAGGCACCGGGCTCACCTGCTGGCGCCTTGATGGCCACATGTGTACAGTCTATTGCACCCTGGACACGGGGGAAGTCAGCAACGGCCGTGAAGCCTCTGGCTCGCTGTTTCTGGCTTGCCTGGTCCCAACAGTAGTGGACGAAGGTCAATGCACACCTGAACAGAGCGTCTGTAACCTGCTTGACACAAGTGTGGACAGCTGATTGGGAGACACCACAAAGATCACCCACTGGCCCCTGGAAGGAGCCAGAGGCATAGAAGTTAAGGGCAGCTGTGACCTTTAGAGCCATTGGCATGGGGTGTCCACCCACACAGTTAGGGGAGATCTCAGGCCCAACCATCTGACAGATATAGTTGACTGTCTCCCTTGAGAGATGGAGCCTCCTTCGGCACTGCACCTCAGACATATTGAGGTCGCTGCTTCGCCGTCTGTATACCCTGGCAACAGGATAGTGGCATCTTCTGCAGCCCCTTCTGCCTTGGACTACCTCTTAGCTCTGCACCCCTTGTGCCTGCACCTGTCCTCCCAAAGGTGGCTCCCCTGGAGGCTGAATGTGCACTCCTGGCCCCCTCCCCCTTCTAGCCCTCCCTTCCTCAGAGGAACTGTCTCCAGTGGAGAGTTCAGCTCCCATTCCCAGGCTAAGGGAAGGCCTCCTCAAACCTGCAGGCCCAGAAAAGATTACTCACTGTAGAGTGCTGACCTGAAGGTTAAGAATCCAGATAAAGCAGCTGGTATGCGTTTTGAAGTACTGCAGATCACACAAGCAAGTTTCAAAAACTTTCATAAATTAATACTTGACTGTGCACATTCGCGACCCCAGTGAGCCCTCTTATCCCGCCTGTGGGTGAGTTTTATATAAATGTGTCCTACCCGCCTGTCCGTTGAGCCCGTGCGCCAACCCGAAGATTGCACGGGCGCTGAAAAATCAAGGGTCTTAAGTGGCCCGCTAATTAATGGCAGGTGCGCGTCGGACATCATCGCACACCCACCCAGTGAAGTATTGCAATGGCGCGCAGTGACGTTGGGCCGCTCGCCCGACGTCACCACGCGTCATTTTACATGCGGACATGCAGGCCCCGCCCCTGCACACCAACGGGAAAATTCTGCCCATTGTCTTCCTGGCCACTGATTCCATCCTCTTCCCTGAAGCTAAACTAAAGTGTTTACAACCTTGGTGTTGTGTTGACTTCGAGATGAGCTATTGACCACAGAGCCACCCATCACCAAAACTGCTAACTTCCACCTCTGTAACATTGCCCTACTCCGATATTGCTTCAGCTCATCTGCTGTTGAAAGGCTCATCCATGCCTTTGTTACCTCTAGACCTGACTATTCCAATAGTCTCCTGCCCAGCCTCCCATCTTCCACCCTACATAAACTTGTGTTAATCTAAAGCTCTGCTGTTCATATCCTAACTTGCATTAAGTCTCATTCACTCATCAGCCCTGTCCTCTCTGACCTATATTGATTCCCGGTCTGGCATGCCTCAATTTTGAAATATTCATCTTTGTTTTCAAAATTCCCCATGACCTGACTCCTCCCTATCTCTGTAGCTTTCTCCAACTCTACAAGCTTTTAAAATCTCTGCATTCCTTTAATTCTGGCTCCTTGCATATTCCAAATTTGACCACTCCATCATTGGCAGCAATGCTTTCAGCTCCCTTGTTCCTAAGACTGGAATTCCCTCCTTAAATCTCTCTTCCTCTCTATTTCTTGTCCTTTAAGATGTTCATTGAAACCTACTTCTTTGCTCAAGCTTTTGGCCATCTGTCCTGATATCTCCTCTGTGGCTTGGTGTCAAATCTTTTGGATAACCTACTTGTGACATGCCTAGGGACATTTTGCTATGTTAAAGGTGCAATATAAATACAAGTTGTTATCTGAATTTTGGTCATTAAACTCACAATAACAATTAGAGATTCATTGAGGTAAAAAACTATTTTCTGCATGTATCGAAATACATAATTATATAATTAACATCAAAGAACTGAACATCTGCAGTATTATGACGTATTCCAGCATTAATATAGATGGGAGTGCACTGCACTGGCTGGAAATTAGGCCAGCACCAGATGTACTGGGTTCTGATCCAATGTAGGCAACCCTATACCAGGGCTGCCCAGTTCCTAAGAAGACCTGGCACAGTATCACTGGAGTTATACTTAGTGAAATTAAATTAAACTAAATTTAACTGAATTATGATCATTCCTACCAAAATGCTTCTCAATTGATTCCCCTTTCACTTGCCCGGCTAAGAAAACTAAGCCCAGGACCATCCTCTCTCTAGCTGGGCTTGCTACTTGCTGGCTTAAATAGTTCTCCTGAATGTATTTTAAGAATTCTGTTCCTCCTGTGCCTTTCACACTAATTCTATCCAAATTGTTATGAGGGCAGTTGAATTCCCCCACGATCACTTGCCCCATTGTTTTTGCACTTGTTAGAGATTTACCTACATATTTGCTCTTCTATCTCCCTCTGACTGCTTGGGGGCTTATGGTGCAGATCAACGTTTGTGTTTGCCCTTGGTCTTCAGTTCAACCCATATGACCTTATTTGATGATCTACCATGTCACCCCTTCTCACAGATATAATTCTTTCTTTAGTCAATACTGCAATGGTCCCTGTTTTTTTGTCCACTTCTCTGCCTCGTCTGAAAATCCTGTAACCAGGAATGTTGAGCTGCCATTCCTGCCCTATAATTAGCCATCTCTCAGTAATAGCTATAATATACTTCCAAGCGTCAATCTGTGCTCTCAGTTCATTTGCCTTATTGTAATATAATGTACCACACTGTCATTAAGCAGGATTGTGCTCATAGAGTCATAGAATCATAGAGGCCTACAGCACAGAAAAATGCCCTTTGGCCCAGTGAGTCTGCACCGGTCAAACAAGTAACTAACTATTCCAATCCCATTTTCCAGCACTAGGCCCATAACCTTGTATGCCATGTCTGTGTTGTGGCCCAGAGCCTTAAATGCAGGATCCTTACAAACCGTGATGCTGGAGACACATTAAAAACCTCTTTCTGGACAAAACTCGAACATCCTCCATAGAACATATTCTGCAATTTATAGCCCATGGGCAAGGTGGAGGCCCTAAATATATTCCCAAGTGACACAGCACTCACTAGGGACATTAAAATCAATCAACTCTCCCACACCTTATGAACCCCAAGACTTTTAGTCCCCACTAAATAACTCAATCTCCCTGCCTAACCAAGCAGCTGGAACAGAGGTTGTGGATGAAGTCAGCACCTTGGGGTTGTCCAGAGAACCTGGATGCAATGCTATAAGTGCATGACTGACCTTCTCTGTTCTGCCAAGGTGAGTACCCCATATCGCAATTCCCTTAAGAGTTAACAAATGGATGAGTGTGAGGGTGCAGTTGTTGGGACCCAAAGCCGGTGCCAATGGGATAAGGCCACAGCAGCTCCTATGAAAGGAATGAATACAGGTCCATCAAGGGGCACAAATCTGTTAGTGGAGACCCTTGCAAGGTTGCTTCAGAGTAACCCAATGTCAGACACGTTTGAGTGCTCCCAAAATGAACATGTAGGGTGCCATCTGCTTAAGCATTGTGCCTATTATTGTCAAGCAATTAAATCCCTCTTCCTGTTATTTTGTGACAACTAGCAATCCTCTTCCTTGTTCCCACAGGAGAAGAGAGTCCAGAATGTGAAAGAAAGGGTCCAGATAGGTTGTGGGGTCCTGCGCTGGCACGCAGACCTGCATACCTAGCAACACAATATTTTTCTTCTTACTTGACCTGGAAATGTGCTGATATCAATTTTCTGCTGTCCACTGAAGTACGAAAAGAGCAAACACTGATTTATCTTGTTATAAGTCTTGTGTGTCTTGGCCCCATCCTCCTTGCCTGTCAGGCAAACTTTTTTGCTGCCTTGCCCAGCCTCACACAATTGATAGACTGTGTAGAATGTGGGCCCGTTTTCAATATTTCCTTTATTTAGGCATTTCACACATTTGCAAGGAATCAGGATAAAAGGAACAATTTTCCTTCTGGCCCCTATGCTGTCATAACTTCTGATGAGTGGGGTTTCTGTTTGCTTCACGCCTTTGCCCTGGCTGAATTCTTGTTTTTATGGTAACTTGAATGTATCATCTCCTGAAAGCATTCCTACCTGTGTCACCAGCCTGACTTGGGAGCGAGAGGAAAATTGGGAGTAAGCTGCAGCATAGTTTCTTGGCAGCTGATATTTTTTTAAAAAATTCTATTTGTACATCACTGTTGATACGTGGACAAACACAGTAATCAATCTGACAGAACAAGGACCCACAAACGAAAAGGTGTAGAATGACCAGCCAATTTATTTTTATGGTGATGCTGGCTGAAAGTAATAGTGGCATAGACAGCTCTTTGCTTTTCTTTGAATATTGCCATGGAATCTTTTACATCGACATGAACTATCAGAGTAGGCAGCCAGAGCCTCAGTTTACATTTCATCTGAAATAAAGCATAGTGCTCCAGAAACAGGCAGCTTTGGATAAAACTGAAAAACAGAAAATGGGCAAAGATCAGTCCTGAATGATTTCCACCCATCTTCCATGGCACTGAATACAGAATGAGCAGTGGGGCAAGTGTCAGAAACTCTGAATAAAAGCACACTGGAGCTCCATTAAAATAATGTGAATATCCTGCACACAATATCCTGACATTTGGATGTGCAGGACCAAGCTAAATAACATCCGGGGAAGTAAGTTGCCCTGAATTGCTAAGAACTGAGAAGTCTGGGTGAAGTTGATTCAAAGAGCTTGGTTGAGTATTTTTAAGCTTTTCGAGAACTTTTTGATCTTTGTACTTTTGTTTTGCTGCCACTTAGGCTCCCATAAATATGTGCCAATTAATCTTGACCCCCTAACACATTGGTCCAACTCTGGAATAAAATTGCCCTTTTACATTTTTTAAAACCACACTGTACTTTATCTTTCTTTTTGGCCCAGCCTCTCAGCCCCAGTGTTCATTCTAGCAATGGAATCTACATTAGAAAAATTGGCTGCAAACTAGTTTAAAATACTGTTTTCATTGCCAATTTTTCTCAATAACTTTCTCTTCTCTCCTGAGGGCGCTGGCTCCTGACAGAGATATGGTTCTAATCATAGCTTTGCTGTCCAGCTTCTCACCTTATTGTCATTATTTATCTGTGAGCCTTAATACTGAGTGACAGCAGGTGATCTGGCTGCGGGTGCATCACAATTGAGCCCAGTGTGGTCTTCACCCTTCATCCGTGCTCATACACATACATACAAACACATAGAGCAGGGTGTTTTTTTTTTGGATGGTTGTATTTCCCGCCCTGCCACCTGAAGAATAAGCAGGGAATGCATCCCAGCTGCACTGCAGCTCCCCAGCCATTTAACTTTGTGGAGTGTTAATTGGCTTGAGACGGGACTTCCTACAGAGTGAGGGTGCAAGTCCCACCTCAGGGAGCTGCCAGCCAATCAGAGTCCCAGCTGCATCGGTGGCGGCAGTAGCCAGGACTGGGACTACAAGCAGTCCCCAGGTTCCACAGCCCAGAGTCCAGGATCTGGTAAGTGCGGGGGCTCTCACAGCAGGGAAGGGAAGTAAGGATGGGCGGGGTGGGGGGTGGAGGGGGTTGGGGGGTGGGGGGGGGTTAGGGTTTTCCTGGAGAGGCCAGGGAGGGGAGACAAATGCCTGTGGGAGGTAGACCTTGTAGCAGGGGGAGCACCCGATATGGAAAGGGGGCCCATTAGGGAGAGGCCTCCCCTTTCCTGCCCAAGGCCCGAGCAGGGTAACACACACATACGAACATACAAATTAGGAGCAGGAATAGGCCATGTGGCCCCTTGAGCCTGCTCCATTATTCAATAAGATCGTGGCTGATCTTATAGTGGCCTCAACTCCACATTCCACTTACACCTGATAACCTTTGACTCCCTAGTTTGTCAAGAATCTATGTACCTCTGCCTTAAAAGTATTCAATGACCCTGCCTCTCTGGGCAAGAGAGTTCCAAAAACGCAGAGAAAACATTTCTTCCCATTTCCTTCTAAATTGAGAGATCCCTTATTTTTAAACTGTGTCCCCTAGGTCTACCTAGGGGAAGGGGAAGCATCTTTTCAGCATCGACACAGTCAAGTCCCCTCAAGATCTTATGTTTCAATGAGATCACCTCTCATTCTTCTAAACTCCAATGGATACAGGCCCAACCTGTCCAACCTTTCCTCATAAGATAACGCCCCATCCCAATATTAGTCAAATGAACATTCTCCAAACTGCTTCTAATGCATCTATATCCTTTCTTAAATAAGGAGACCAAAACTGTACACAGTACTCCAGATGTGGTCTCACCAATGTCCTGTACAACTGCAGCAAAATATCCCTACTTTTATATTATATCCCCTTGCAATAAATGACAACATTCTATTTGCCTTCCTAATCACTTGCTGTACCTGCATACTAACTTTTTTTGATTCATGAACCTGGACACCCAGATCCCTCTGTACCTCAGAGTTCTGCTATCCCTATCCATTCAAATAATATGCTGCTTTTCTATTCTTCCTGCCAAGTACACAAGTTCAATTTTGGCACATCATACTCCATCTGCTAAATGTTTGAATATCCTGCACCTAACCTATCTATGCTCCTTTGCAGACTTCTAATGTCTTCTTCACAACTTACTTTCCTACCTATCTTTGTGTCATCAGCAAATTTAGCAACAAACATTCAGTCCCTTCAACCAAGTCATTGATATAAATTGTAAATATTTGAGGCCTCAGCACTGATCTCTGTGGCACTCCATTCATCACATCTTGCCAACCCAAAAATGATACACTTATGCCTACTCTCTGTTTCCTGTTAGCTAACTAACCCTCTATCCATGCTAAAAGCTTACCCCTTAAACCTTAAGCTCTTATTTTGCGTAGTAATCTTTGATGTGGCAACTTGTCAAATGTCTTCTGGAAATCTAAGTACAGGTTCCCCTTTATCCACATGGCTTGTTACTTCCTCAAAGAACTATAAATTAGTCAAACATGATTTCCCTTTTACGAAACCATATTGACTCTGCCTCATTGCACTGAGATTTTCTAAGTGCCCCACCATAACCTCCTTAATAATAGATTCCAGCAATTTCCCTATGACAGATGTTAAGCCAGCTGGCCTGCAGTTTCCTGCTTTCTGTCTCCCTCCTTTCTTGAATAGAGGATTCACATTCACCATTTTCCAATCTGATGGCACCTTTCCAGAATCTACGGAATTTTGGAAAATTAAAGCCAATGCATCTACAATCTCAGCAGCCACTTCTTTTCAGACTCTAGGATGAAGTCCATTTCAACCTGGGGACTTGTCAGCTTTTAGTTCTAATAATTTTCTTAGTATCTTTTCCCTGGTGATTGTAATTAAGTTTTTCTCTCAAACTTTTACCTTCTGATTTAAAATTATTTCTGGGATGTTATTTACAGTGAAGGCAGACTCAAAATATTTGTTCAATTCATATGTTATTTCCTTATTTTCTGTTATTAATTTCCCAGACTCACTTTAGAGGACCAATGCTCACTTTACTTACTCTTTTCCTTTTTAAATACCTGTAGAAACTCTTGTTATCTGTTTTATATTTCTAGCTAGCTTTCTCTCATACTGTAATTTCTCCTTCCTTATTAATCTTTTACTCATCCTTTGCTGTTCTTTATATTCTGTTCAATCTTCTGTCCTACCACTCACCTTTGCAGAATTATATATTTTGTCTTTCAATTTGATACTATCTTTAACTTCCTTAGTTAGCATCAGATGGTCATCCTTCCCTTAGGGCAGCATTTTCCCCCCCATCGGGACGGTTGTGTGGGAGCGGGCGAGAGCAGGCGGGTTCATAATTGGTGCTCCCGGTTGGGGACGTGCCGCCATTTTACGTGGGCGGGCCAATTAAGGCCCGCTCAGCGTGACGTCCGCCCTGATGCGCTGTGTGCTCCCTGTGGGGGTGGCGGCGGGGGGGATTCCCTGAGCAGGTCTGTGCACTCTTTTGCGCATGTGAGTAAGAGCCCACAGATCTCCCTGAGGCAAGGTGCTGCCTCAGGGAGATTGCTTCAACTTTAAAAACTGTGCTGAACGGAGAGAAAAAAAATTATTGACATGTCCCTTCATGTGACACTGTCACGTGAGCTGGGACATGTCAATGATTTTTATTTATAAATTTAATAAACATTTTTGAAACCCTCGTGAAACCTTATCTCGCCCATGGATGAGATTTTATGGTTTTTTTCAGAAGCCCATCTGGGCTCCCGGCCTGCCCACCAACCTTAAAGTTGGACGGGCAGGTCCATTGCTTACTTCAATTACTTCTTCAAGGGCCTTAAGTGACCGTTGACAGGTCAGCAGGTGTGCAGCCGACTCAACTCCGCGCCCGCCGACCTGAAAATGTAAATGACACGGAGTGACGTTGGGACACACGCCCGACGTCACCCCGTGTCATTTTACAAATTGGCGTGCGGGCCTTTCTTTTAGAGTCTTTATTTTGCTATGATCCCCAGCTGAGGTTGCCCCTGGACAAGCCTGATCCCAGACTGGAACCCAGCTTGATAGATCCTAATTTTAATTTAGAACAAAAACAAAAATACATGGAAAAACTCAGCAGGTCTGATAGCATCGGCGGAGAGGGATAGAATTGACGTTTCGAGTCGGTATGACCCTTCATCAGAACTAAGACATATAGAAATGAGATTAAATATAAACTGGTAGAGGGGGGTGGGACAGGTAGAGCTCGATAGGGGGCCAGTGATAGGTGGAGGCCAAGAAGAGACTGCCAAAGATGTCATGTACAAAAGGACAAAGGGGTGTTGACGGTGGCGATATTATCTAAAGGATGTGCTAATGGGGACGTTAAGGGTAGCAAGCAAGACAAGCTAGTGGCAGATGGCCCTAGTGGGGGTGGGGTGGGGGGAAGGGATCGAAATGGGCTAAAAGGTGGAGATGAAACAATAGATCGAAATAAATTTTAAAATAGATGGGAAAAGAAAAATATATTTGTTAAAAAATTATAAATTATTGGAAAAAGGGGGATCAGAAAGGGGGTGGGGATGGAGGAGAGAGTTCATGATCTAAAATTGTTGAACTCACTATTAAGTCCGGAAGACTAGTCGGAAGATGAGGTGCTGTTCCTCCAGTTTGCGTTGAGCTTCACTGGAACATTGCAGCAGGTCAAGGACGGACATGTGGGCATGAGAGCAGGGTGGTGTGTTGAAATGGCAAGTGACAGGGAGGTTTGGGTCATGCTTGCAGACAGACCGAAGGTGTTCCGCAAAGCGGTTACCCAGTCTGCGTTTGGTCTCTCCAATGTAGAGGAGACCGCATTGGGAGCAGTGAATGCAGTAGACTAAATTGAGGGAAGTGCAAGTGAAGCGCTGCTTGATTACTTCAAGTGTTTGGGCCCTTAGACGGTGAGGAGGGGGTAAGTAAAGGGGCAGGTGTTGCACCTTCTGCGGTTGCATGGGAAGGTGCCGTGGGAGGGGGTTGAGGTGTAGGGGGTGATGGAAGAGTGGACCAAGGAGTCCCGGAGGGAACGATTCCTGCGGAAAGCCACCAGGGGGATTGAAGGGAAGATGTGTTTGGTGGTGGCATCATGCTGGAGTTGGCGGAGGATGATCCTTTGAACGTGGAGGCTGGTGGGGTGATAAGTGAGGACAAAGGGGACCCTATCATGGTTTTGGGAGGGAGAGGAAGGTGTGAGGGCGGATGTGCGGGAGATGGGCTGGACATAGTTGAGGGCCCTGTCAACCACCGTGGGTGGAAAACCACGGTTAAGGAAGAAGGAAGACATGTCAGAGGAACTGTTTTGGAAAGTGGCATCATCAGAACAGATGTGATGGAGGCAAAGGAACTGGGAGAATGGGACGGAGTCCTGACAGGAAGCGGGGTGTGACGAGCTGTAGTCGAGGTAGCTGTGGGAGTCGGTAGGATTGTAATGAATATTGGTGGACAGTCTATCACCAGAAATTGAGACTGAGAGGTAAAGGAAGGGAAGGGAAGTGTCAGTGTTGGACCATGTGAAATTGATGGAGGGGTGGAAATTAGAAGCAAAATTAATACATTTTTTTAATAAATTTTAATTTGTTTGTTTAGATATGTGGAGAGTAGCTACTGAACAGAGTCACGGGAGTCAGCTGATGAACTTTTTTACAAAAGAATAAAACATTTATTCAACAAGAAAAGATGAACTATATTACAATACTCCTTCACCCAGAACTATACCTTTACAGATATATACAGATTTGTAAGGATAACACAAGTTACAAAAGCTATCTTATACCTAAATATACACAGTAAGTAACCAGTCCATGTAAATCTGTGGCACCCTGTGGTCGGACACAACACACTCTGACCTCAAGTGACAGATGCCACCTCAAACAGATGCTATGGATCTCTCCTCAACTCCTCCCAGACGCTTGTCACACCATAAGCTAATCAGTCTCACTGAATTCCATCCTTCACGGGAGGGTTTCCAATCTACGCTCTCCAAGACCTTGCCTTGGAATCTTCTCCCAAACCGATGCTTTCTCACAGATGCTTTCTGCAAGGGTTCACCTCCAGGGTTTTGAACTCTCCTTCTGATGTTCCTCTTCCCTAGGTCACCACATGCATTCCAGCTGTCTTCCACGCACTCTCTCTCTCACTGTCTCAGCTATCAACACTACACCACTGCTTCATATGCCCATAGCAAAGAGTTACAGACCTTCAGATGTCTCTTTGAACCTTCTTGCTTCTTGCAAGCTGTTCTCACTTTAAATCTGAAGCTTGGAGCCTTTCTCTCCACCCCTCACTCTTAACTTCACTTAACAAGATCTTTTCCCAGGTTCCTGTCCTTCCTTTGACTACAAGGCTTACTTTGGACTTTCCCCTCGTCCACTCTCCTGTATTTTCTTCGCTTGGGTCTTTTTGTTCTTTTGGGAAATCTGGAACAGAATTTTCGGCTCGGTGAGCCGAAGACATAAAATGATGCGGAGTGACGTTGGGCATGCGTCCCGATGTCACCATGCGTCATTTAGATTTTCAGTTCAGCGGGCGCACAGCCAAGTTGGCTGTTCACCCGCCGAACTGTCATAGGCCTATTAAGGCCATTTAAAAACTAATTAAACTAATAAACTGAGCTGCCCGTCCAACCTTAAGGTTGGTGGGCAGGCGAAGAGCCCAGGCGGCCTTCGCATTTTTCAAGGAACCTCATCTATGGGCAGGATGAGGTTTCATGAAGTGTTTATAAATTGAATAAAAATTTTTATAAAAATCCATTGACATGTCCCAGCTCATGTGACACTGTCACATGAGGGTCCATGTCTTAAAATTTTTTCTTTCCTTTATTTAAATTTTTAAAACTTAAACTAATCTCCCTGAGTCACCTCTGTGCCTCAGGGAGATTTCTGTGCTCTTTTGCGTGCATGCGCTTCCGGCCCGCCCACGTAAAATGGTGGCGTGGACCCAATCGGGGGCACTGATTCGGTCCACGCCAACCCACGCACAACCCCCACAATGGAGGGAAAATTTTCCCCCTTCAGTGCCCTCTCCCAGTGTCCAGTCTCTCCGGGGTCCTGGCTTCAACCGAACTTAAAACTGCTGTTTCTTTAGTTCTGTGTGTCTGTCTGTGGGAGGAACCTACCTCTCTGGCCCCCCTGAGCTAGGCAATAGCACTATTCTTTCTACTGTTGTGTTTACTTTTACTTTATAACGATCGTAAACTTCTCATTAGACATGCAAGCAGCCTTTTAAAGTGAAACTAAAACTTCATTTGACCTTTCTTAATACACAGATAGAGAAATACAAAATCAAACTTAAACTTTAAAGCTAAAACTCATTCTTAACGCCCACAAATACAAATATAACCTACTTAAATTATCTCTATTTCCTAACACTTTCTCACTGGAATGTATATTTTCTAAGTATTCTGAAATATCTCCTTAAATGTCTGCCATTGCATCTCTGCTGACCTATCCTTAACCTAATTTACCAGTTCATTTTAGCCAACTCTGTCTTCATGCCCTCATACTTGCCCTTATTTAAGTTTAAAACACTAGCCTTAGATCCACTCCTCTCTCCCTTAAACTGAATGTGAAATTCAATCATATTATGATCAGTGCTACCTCAGGGCACCTTCACTATATGGTCTTAATTAATCCTGTCACATTGCACATTACCAGATCTAGCATAGCCTACTCTCTGGTTGATGCTAGAATGTGCTGCTCTAAGAAACTGCCCAGAAAACACTCTATGAACTTATTATCCAGGTTACCTTTGCCAATCTGATTCATCTAATCTATATGTAGATTAAAATCATCCATGATGGTCACCTTACCTATCTCACAAGCCCCCATTATTTCTTCCCATATACTCCATCCTACAGTTACTGTTAGAGGGTCCATAAATCACTCCCACAAGTGACTTCTTACCTTTACTATTTCTCATCTTTACCCAAACTGATTCTGTATCTTGATCTCCAGAATTAAGATAATCTTTCTATTGTACCAATGTCATCCTTAATTAACAGAGCTATGCCTCCACCTTTTCCTTGCTTCTTGTTCTTCCTAAATGTCATGTACCCTTGAATATTCAGGTCTCAGTCTTTGTCATTCTGTAGCCATGCCTCTGTAATGGCTATCAGATCATACATATTTATTTCTATTTGCACCATCAATTCATCTGTTTTGCTATGAATGCGATGTACATTCAGATACAGAGTCTTCAGTTCTGTCTTTTTACTATTTTTATAACCTCTAGTCTTATCTGCTGATGCACTCTTAAGTTTATACTCTGTCCCTTTCTACCACACTCTGATCATCATTTCCCTTATTCCTACCTTGCTCTCTTGCCTTGTCTTCTCTGTTTAATTTACCACATTTTCCCAGACTTGATCTCTCACCCCCAATATTTAGTTTAATACACTCTCTATCACCCTAGTTATATGACTCGCCAGAACACTCATCCCAGCATGGTTCAGGTGAAGACTTTCCCAATAGTAAAGCTCCCACTTTCCCCAGTACTGGTGCCAGTGCCCCATGAACCGAAAACCATTTCTCCTGCACCAATCTTCCAGCTATGCATTTAACTCTCTAATCTGATCTGAGATACGCCAATTTGCTTGTGGATCAGGTTGTAATCCAGAGATTATTACCTTTGAGGTAATGATTTTTAGTTTAGATCCTAGCTGCTCATATTCCCTCAGCAGAATCTCTTTTCTCATTTTACCTATGTCATTAGTACCTATGTGGACCACAAACACTGGATCCTCCCCCTCCCACTGTAATTTCCTCTCGAGCTCAGAGCAGATGTCCCGAACCCTGGCACTGGGTAGGCAACACAGCTGTCTGGACTCCCACTCTTGGCTGCAAAGAATTGTGTCTATCCCCCTGCCCATCCTGTCCTCGACTACCACTAACACACACACACTCTTCCAGCAGGATTGTCTCTTAGTGACCAGGGATTGGAATATTGCTGGATTTTCTGCTCCCTAACACTTGGTCAATGTGGCCAATTATAGCACCTCTGTTCGTGAAATAACTTTAATCAATTATTAGCACACCACTATGGATAAAATCTGGAACTTCCCTGATCTCTACGTGTATAGCTCAGCTAATCAACTGGACAAACTCTCTGAATCATTGGGGAGTAGCAAATGTTGATTGTAAGCCAGTTGCATGTCAGCTCAAAAGACTAACCTGCTCATATCAAAGACCCATTTTTATACTTCAGGAGGAAAAATACCTGTTATTCTTTCATGGTGTGTGGGCATTGCTGCCAAGGTCAGTTATTGTTGCCTATCCCTAATCGCTACAACTGAATGTCTTGCTAGCAGTGAAGAGTCAGCCACGTTGCTGTGGGTCTGGAGTTGCATATAGGACAGATCAGGTAATGTCAACAGATTTCCTTCTCTAAAGGAAATTAGTGAACCAGATGTTTTTTTACGACAATGATAGTTTTTTGGTCAATGTTACTGAGACTAGTGTTCAATTCAAGGTTTTTATATTAATTCATTGAACTTATTAATTAATTGAATTTAAATTCCACTGGCTGCCTGTGCACTATATGTAATCTTCCACCTAATAAGGATTTCTACAGGGTGAGTTATTCTACTTTGTGGCACCAGCACCACATTCATACCTCGTATAGTCTCCTGGTGCATGGAGTGGTAAATAGTAATACAAATTCCAGGCAACAAACATTTATCAGTTTCTGCAGCTAAATCCATTCAGCTCCAGATACACACATTTTTGACCTCAGTGCCAAATTCCAATAAAACATTCACAAGTGCTGTGTAAAAGTATTGATATAATAATCAAACACAGGATCCTGACACATGGGTAAAAATGTTGTTCAATTTTCTTATTAATTCTTAACACACGAAAATCAGTTCTTTGCCAAGTTCCACCCAGAGACACAAGTATATTTTATAGATCTAAAGCTGAGGCTTTGCCAAAAATTCTTCCTTTTTTTGTTTATGTTGCGTGAATTGATAACTTTATCTTGAGTTTATAGATGCCTTCATCTAAACAGAACAAATGTTATGCACTCAGTTCTATGTTTACGAAACTTTAGCTAAATAGTTCATGGCTTGTCATGATTATTTTTACATTCTATTAATTGCTACTTCTGTCCTAAACATTCAGCTTAATTACTTTGATGAAGGAATAAAAGGCTAAAAATTGGGTTGACCTGGTTTTTGGACAGGGGGCCATGATCACAACTTGCCCACGCCCATGTAAATTGAGGTAGGTACCATGTAATTTTCATGTAAACACCTGATAATTGTAGCGTTAACCTGAGCAGCTCCAGCGCTGCATTGCTGTCCTCCAATTTGCCTGCAGGGGGCCCAGCAGTGTTTACTGATCACGTGAATCAGGCAGCTTTCACTTCCCTACCTTAAAGGGAACCTGAAAAAATTGCTGCAATGTAAATTATTGCAAATTGAATACCCAGGGCAAACTGAGAGTTCCTGCGTGGCAGATACAATTCTGGAGCCATTACTGTGCAGCAGGGACTCCATGGTTCCATGGTGAGCTGAAAGGCCCTCAAGGACCACCTGCAAAAGGGAATGGGAAAAGAATGCAGGCAGGTCAATTTCCAGAGTCTGGACCTAAGGACCTGGCAGCAATGCCACAAGAAGTATAATGAACTAATGCAGCTGATCAAGGTCAGTGAATGCATCTTCACATGGCATTTCCTACTCACCACACCACAAACCTCTAACGCTGCTCAATGAACCACAATCCCATCACTCACCCAGAAGCAGTTGCTGGCACTCAGGGCTCAAGCCTAACATCCAGATACTCCACTTCACCCTCACACACCTATCAATGCTATCAGCCTCACACCGACCTCCCACTACCTCCACGCACCTCCAGCTATTCAGCTATCAGACCTAATGTTCCGCCCTCTCTCTGCGAGACAAAGTGACACACAATAGAAGGGAGCAGAACAGAACTGGTGAGAGACGAGGACACCTGGATCAACTGGAGGAGATGGTTCCCCACATCATAGCATTAGCTGTGACAGGGCCCAAAGCATCCAACGTCTTTGAGAACATTGAGGGTGATGGCATGTTCCTGCCTTATGTCTTTCCTCAGCTCCCAACACACCCTCGTCCTGCTACCTGCCAGGATAAGCGAGCAACAGATGGTGTGATCATGGACCTCTTGCTTCCCAACCCTCTTCCTTCACACCAATCTTCCCCTTCTTAGTTCTTGCTTTCAGATCCCCAAAGAACTGCCACCTATCCAGCCACAGGAGCCTGAGGCAGAGGAAAAGGAGCAAGAGCACAGCATTGATGAAGAGACTGCATTACTTGTTCTGACACATGAAGCCACCAATCAGATAATGGTGCTGCATGTATCGTAGAGGCTTATAATGAGTTGGGATCGGCATCTGTTGAGTCATCTGGGCCCATGGGCTGCAGCCAGGCCAAGAAAAAAGGATGATGCATGTGCCAACTCACCAGAGGGTGAATCAGCAGACACGTACAGCTGCAGAGAACTCAGGTGAGGACCTTGATGGGGTGGCAGAAAGAGAAGTGCTGAATGGGTCTGCAGACTGAGATGCTGGGTGCATTGGCTGGCCTACCAGACAGCCTTCTATCACTGTCAAGGACCATGGAAGAATCTGGTTCCAACTTGGTAGATGGCATGGTGCAGAGCTGGGCCTTTCCACAATACCTGCTCCATCACCCTGTTGTGCTGCAGACCCAGAAGCACTGGTGCTGCTGCCCCATACCTGTTGCAGCTTTTGTGTGGATAGGTCACCTACTCCCCTGACATTCCTGTGATGATGCAGCAACACTCTGCAGCAAATCCAGAAGCTCAACACAAAAGATCTCCAGAACCCTTCCAGAGAGTTTGCAATGAAAAAGAGTCCAAGAAATTACTTTACCCGCAATCTGGGTGCCTGTCACTTTAAATAATGTTAGTGCAAGGCCCACCTTTCAGCTTCACGCTAATTTTTTCTTGAGTGAACAATGAAGGGGCTGCCTGCATATACACTGCCCAAATTTGGGATCATGGTGTCACATAAGTCAGTTGGGCTATGTGATGTCAGGATAGCGCTGAATCAATGGCTGGGATTTTCTGTGCCCGCCAGCATCGGGCGTATGCAATGGCATGAGCTGACAATATGGCGCGATTGGTTTCACAACAGCCTGAAACCAATTCGCAATTATCCACTCAGCCAGCTGATGGTGGGCTGCGTTCTTCGCCATTGGACGTAGGGAACCTCAATGTAATACATCAGCATATCATTATTAGGCCTGCCCAACCAAATTGTTTCCCCTGCCGCTGGATCGTTCACCCATATCAGCGGGAAAACATGTCACTGCAGAACACGTCTTGACAAGTGTGACGTGCAGAAGTTGGGACTAATCACCAGGGCCTTACTCACATCGCAGACATCTGAGGAGCAGAAGATGCTGGAGCCTGACACCAATGGCACACTGGAGAAATGTCCATGGCATGCTGGGTGGATTCTCATGGACATGGCTCTGCTGGGAAGCAGCGCACGGAAGTTGGAAAGTCACCGTGGATGCTCACAATGGATGTTGGTCGAGGGGATGGGAGAGGAAGGTCTAGGATTGACTGGGAGAGGAAGAAGTGTCGGTGGGGGCAAGGTTGTGGTGAGGGGGAATGAATGAAGGTGTTGGAGGGGTGAGGTTGGGAGGAGGGGAATGAAGATGTTAGGGGGTGAGGTTGGGAGGGGAGAATGAAGATGAGGTGAAGTTGGGAGGTGGGAATTAAGGTGTCGTGGAGTGAGATTGGGAGGAGGGGAATGAAGATGTTGGGGGGTGAGATTGGGAGGAGGGGAATGAAGGTGTCGGGGGGTGAGGTTGGGAGGAGAGAATAAAGGTGAGGTGAGGTTGGGAGGGGAGAATGAAGATGTCGGGGGTGAGGTTGGGAGGGGAGAATGAAGGTGTTGGAGAGTGAGCTTGGGAGGAGGGGAATGTAGGTCTCTGAGGTGAGATTGGGAGGAGGGGAACGAAGGTGTTAGGGGGTGAGGTTGGGAGAGGGGAATGAAAGTGTCAGGAGGGGTAAGGTTGGAAGTGGGAGAATGAAGGCGTCAGGGGGTGAGGTTGGGAGGGGAGAATGAAGATGAGGTGAGGTTGGGAGGTGGGAATGAAGGTGTCGGGTAGTGAGATTGGGAGGAGGGGAATGAGGTTGTCGGGGGTGAGATTGGGAGGAGGAGAATGAAGATGAGGTGAGGTTGGGAGGTGGGAATGAAGGTGTCAGGAGGGGTAAGGTTGGAAGCGGGAGAATGAAGGCGTCAGGGGGTGAGGTTGGGAGGGGACAAGATGGGGGATTGCACAATGCAGTGAAACCAGACCTTGCTGTCTAAAGCGAAAGTGAAACGAAAGTCATGGTGGGCGGGATCAGGTGCTGTATGGGAGTGTGATCAGTGGGTGGGTGGAGATGCAGGTCAGCTCAGATGGACAAATGAAAGCGAACCCCAGCAGGCAGCGTTCTAGATGCTCAGGACATTGAGATGAGTTCAAAACGTGAAGGGTCCGCATGTGTGGGAGAGTGTTTGCATGAGGCACTGAAAGGCCCTGCCACACACACACTTCTCCCTCCTGAATCACTCGTGGGCCAATTTCTCCCTCTGCGGTGACAGAAGATGAGGTTGAGGAGGTCACAGGCAAATGGGACTCGGAGGGTACTCAGCAGTCCTCCAAGTGCCGGGGAGCTCGGCTGAACCTGCCTCCTCCTGCTGCAGACACATGTTCATGCGGTGACCACCAGATTGTGAGCCCGCACTTGCTCTAGATCTAGGTCCCACTGTGGTGTGTGTCTCTACACTGGCAGAGGGTGAGGGTAAGCACTGCGACGGGTCTTCCAGGCTGCTTATTTTCACCTGTTCACTGGAGGAAGTGTCCTCTTGGCCGCAGATGAGGACGTGGGTGGATCTGAAGGACTGGCGGGCTGAGGATGTCAGTCCCTTGGCAGAGCTCTCTGTGAACCAAAGTAGAGATAATTAGTGCATGGCAGCAGAGGCAAAAGCAGGAGAGAGAGAGAGCACTCACAGTTGCGTTGAGGGACGGATAATGTGGTGCAGGATATTCATGAAGGTGTTCGTCGCCGACCTCACCGTTGCCGTAGGCAGGGTCCACATCCACATCAGTCAGTGCAATGGCCCACTCCTCAAAGTGAGTGAGGGGCCTAATGTGGGCCACTCCACGACCCCTCCCCCCCGCCCCCCTCCCCCCACCCCTGTCTGGGACCTCTCCCTGCTGGTGTGAGCCAGCTTCTTCTGCATGGAAACAGATGGAGAGAGTGAGAGCAGGACACATGGCACTGCATGGAATGTTTGAGTGGTGAGTGGAGCCATGGACAGGAATGAGGATGTGAGCTCCAGAGGATATGAGCCTAATGGAGATGTGAGGGTGTGTGTGAGAGTTAGTGGTGTTGTCCCTTGTGGTGTGAGATCCCGGTGGATGTGTGATGGATTTGTGAGTGTGTGAGTTCAGAGTGATGAGAAGAGTGACTTACTCTGGCAGAATGGATGAGACCATTCATCCTGTAGTGGCACTGGGTGGCTGCCCTCTTTTGCAGGGCATTGGCACTGACCACTGCCTGCCATGCTGGATTGGTGATGCCGCTGCCCGTCCTGCAGCCAGAGCGGGGGTAGAGGACATCGCGGTGAGCCTCCATGGCGTCCAAATGGCATTCCAGTGACGCATCATTAAACCTGGGGGCTGCAGTCTTTTTGCCTTTCACGGACATCTTCCCTGCAGTAGTCATGGGCTGGAAGCACTGAGATGTGTGCGTGCGGCTGGACTTTAAATATGGCGCCCGGCGTGATGAAGCGACGAGGTGATGGCGTGGCAGGCAATTGAGATCCCGCCCACCATGGAAACAGCGTGTTTCCTGGGGATGCATAAGTAATGTGGTGGATTTGGGATGATACGGCGTGAAAAGCCGTCATTGCGGCCGGCAGGTAAAACACTGTTTTACCCACCCACAACTGCAATTACTGCAAATCTGGGATTATAACACCCAATGTCTTCTGTCACATACAGAGTTGTAAATCCAATTTTGCAGATGGCACTAAGTAAGAAGGCACAGCAAGTTGTATAGGTGGGAGCATAAAGTTAGAAAGGGACATAGACAAATTAATTTATACAAATTAGACAAAATTATGGCAAATGGAGATCAATATGGAAAAGTGTGAGATCATACACTTTGGATATGAGAAAGACAAATCATATATTCTTAATCATGAAAGACTAGAAGCCATGGAGGAGCAAATGAATATAGGTGTCCACGTACACACAGATCACAAAACGCTGGTGCACAGAAAGAGAAAGCAATCACAAAGGCTCTCCCCCTCTCTTGTAGCCATCCCTCAAAGCGAGGAGGACACATGCTACAGAGTGCAACTCGTGGCAGGAGCTTGTATGTGGAGTCTTTTAAAGTGGGGAAGCTGTTGTGCTGCAGCTCTGACTGACCAGGAAACTCTCCCACTCTTACTTTATGCCATGGGGATATTGTAAGGATTTACAGGTTGATAATCAACCTGTTTGGCCACATTATGAACACACCTTACTTGGCCATCAAGTCCTAGGGTGGGACTTGAACCCAGAGCTCTTGGCTCAGTGGCAGGGATGCTACCCACTGTGCCACAAGACCTAATCCTAAAGGCTAATGGAATATTGGCCTTTATCGCAAACAGGATAGAAATCAAAAGTGAGGAAACTGATGCTTCAGTTGTGTAGAGCCTTGGTCAGACACCATCTGAAATGCATTTAACTTTGGGGAACAGAAATGATTATGTCACCAAAAATTACAGGAGTTTCCTGTGTGCCACTGACTTAATCTTGAAGATAGGACTTAATTTGGTGTGCTTCCCAGTTAATTAATAGTCATGGTATGCAAATGAATAGCAAACAGGCTCCCGCCATCTTGCGGTTTGTTGGTAGCTCCGTCACTGACACGCCACCCACTTTATCTCACAAACTCAACCCGATGTCGGGAAACCGAGATTTCAGCTCCCACCTAATGAAGTCTCCCTGCCCACCATGTTTCCCACTCTTACAGGTCCCATTAACTACTGCCTAGGGAGTGAGAAGGGATGGCCTTGGTGGAAAAATGAAAGGAGCATTGGAATCGCCACAAAGCCAGAATCAGAGAAGTGTTGAGTCCCATGGGGATGAGGAAATGTGATCGTAGATGGGGGAGGAGATGGGACGGGGCATGACCATGAGGAAGTTAAACCCGAGGTTGAGAATTTTAAGTGAAGTTTTGGGGAACCAGAAAGCAATGTAATTCAGTGAGCACAAGGACAATGGTGACTGTCAAGCATAAAAGCAGAAAATGCTGAAAATACTCGGCAAGTCTGGCAACATCTGTGGAAAGGGAAATTGTCGAGCAGACCTGGTATTGGGTAGGATATGGACAGCAACATTTTGGATGAATTGAAGTTTACAGATGATGAAAGATCTGGAGAGCATTGGAATTTTCAAGTCTGAAGGTGACAAAGATATAGATGAAGTTTTCAACAATCGGGCCAGAAATGTGCAATGTTACTGAGATGCACTGTAGCAACTTGCCAAGGTTCCTTCAACAGCACCTTTCAAACCCGCAATCTCTACCATCTAGACGGACAAAGACAGCAGACACATGGGAACACCACCACCTGCAAGTTCCTCTCCAAGGCACACACCATCCTGACTTGGAAATATATTGTCGTTCCTTCACTGTCGCTGGGTCAATAATCTGGAAATCCTTTCCTGGCAGCACTGTGGGTGTGCCCACACCACATGGACTGCAGTGGTTCATGAAGGCAGCTCATCACCACCTTCTCAAGGATAATTAGGGATGGGCAACAAATGCTGGCCGTGCCAGCGACGCCCACATCCTAGGAACAAAAAAGAAAATTGACCATTCATGGGTGAGAATCCCAGAGAACTCCACAAAACCTTAGAGGGTCATTTTTCTCCTTAGTATTTGCAGCAGTTTTGTTTTAATAGAAACAAAAATGCAAGTTCAGCTCATGTAGGTACTTCCTATGACCTTTTTTAAATTACAGCCATCTAACTGTTTACATCTGGAAAAAAAGTATGCCTGTGAACAGCATCACAGTAACATATTGTTTCATCGTGCGCCTTGGCTGTTGACAATATAAAGGCATAAATATTAAGCTGAAAGAGGAAACGCTTAAATCAAACTACAGGTCAAAATATTGAGCCGAACTGCAATGCTCTTACCTCGACATGGGCCCTTGTATTTTACATACAGAACTTGAATTTGGGGAATAGCAGATTGCAGTTTAGGGCCATTTATAATCAAATCGTTTAAGTGCAGCAACGCTCACACTTCACCAATTAGATGGATGCTGCAATTTTCTCTCCCAGACGGGCAGTGCTCTTTGGCTTAAATACTGTTGTTCTAAACAATCCAATACAAACTAACTTTACTCAGTTTGGAACAGTGTAAACAAAGCTAAAGTTTACCAGTTACATTTGAGTGCTTTTTCTTACTTAACTCCTTGCTTAACTAATTGTTAACGCAATCATGTTTGTTAAATATGACAAGTCTCTACATGGGAGGTAGATTATCCCTGCCCCACCGGCAAGAACAGTGAGTGAGGAAGGTAGCACTCCTGCAATATAGAGTGGTGGGGTGAGAGGCGATGGTTACACATCTATTTTAACAATTTAATACAAACCAACCTGGAAAACTATTAAAATCCAATCAACAGCTTAGAAATTTGATAAAACCCCCAAAATGCTGAGAACCCTGGTCTATGAAATAAAAGGGATGGTGGCAGCATGGGTACGAAGTTGACTGAGTGAACAGGGAACAAATAGTAATGAATGTTTTTTTATTGGGACTGGAGAAAGTTATGCTGTGAGGTTCCCCAGGGGTCACTATTAGGACCACTGGTTTTCTTGATCTACACTAATGACCTTGGCTTGGCTGTGCAGGGCATGATTTCAAAATTTGCAGATGATATAAAACTTGGAATTATTTTAAACTGTGAGGAGGAGACTGATAGACTTCAAGAGGATATAGATAGTGGAATGAACTGGCGAGTGACAGATGAAATTTAATGCATAGAAGTGCAAAGTGATACATTTTGGTAGGAAGATTGAGGAAAAGCAATTTACAATAAAGGATACATTTCTAAAGGGTGTGCAGGAGCAGAGGGACCAGGAAGGAAGGTACATGTTCATAAATCATTGAAGGACGGTTTGAGAGGATGGTTGAAAAGGCATACAGAGTCCTGGGACTTTGTAAATAGAGGCATAGAGTGCAAAAGCAAGGAAGAAATTGTGACCCTTTATGAAGCACTGGTTTGGCCTCAACTGGAGGATTGTGCCAATTGTCCAATTCTGAGCAACACACTTCAGGATGGATGTGCGGGCTGTAAAAAGGGTGCAGAAAAGATTTACGGCAATAGAATCAGAGAACAGTTATAACACAGAATAAGATGATTCTAGGGACAAGGGATTTCACTTACCAGAATAGATTGGAGGTGTTGGGCCTATTCTCCTTGGAGATGAGTTGGTTGAGAGGAGATTTGGTAGAAATGCTCAACATTGAGGGGTCTGGACAGAATAAATAGGGAGACACTGTTCCCATTGCAGAAGGATTGAGAGCCAGAAGGCATCAAATTAAGTTGAATAACAAAAGAACCAAAGGTTATCTGAGGCAATACTTTTGTGTGCAGTGAGTGGTTAGGATCAGGAATGCATTGTTGGAGAGAGTGGCAGAGGCAGATTCAACCATGGATTTCAAAAGGGAACTGGATAATTAAATGAAGAAAAGAATGTGCAGGACTATGGGACTAGATCAGTTCTTGTAGAGAGCTGGCATGGACACTATCAGCCGAATGGCTCCTCCTGTGCTGTAACCATTCTATGATTTTATATCCTATATCTCTGTGCACTTGTATATTAATATGGTGTCAATGTATCATAACCATAAATTGCAGACACCTCTTAATTAGATGCATATTATGGATTGCAATGTCCTTGAGAAATGTATAGTTATGAGGAGAGATTGGATAGACTGGAGTTATTTTCCCTGGAGCAGAGGAGATTGAGGGGGGACATGATTGAGGTGTATAAAATTATGAGGGGCACAGATAGGGTAGACAGGAAGGAACTTTTCCCCTTGGTGGAGGGATCAATAACCAGGGGGCATAGATTTAAGCTAAGGGGCAGGAGGTTTAGAGGGGATGTGAGGAAGAATTTTTTTCACCCAGAGGGTGGTGGGAATCTGGAACTCACTGCCTGAAAGGGTGGCAGAGGCAGAAACCCTCATAACATTTAAGAAGTATTTGGATGTGCACTTGCAATGCCATGGCATACAAGGCTATGGGCCTAGTGCTGGAAAATGGGATTAGAATAGTTAGGTACTTGTTTGACCGGCGCAGACTCGATGGGCCGAAGGGCCTTTTTCTGTGCTGTAGACCTCTATGACTCTATGATAAGTATGAAGATAGGCTTTGGAACTTGAAGCAATAGTTACACACAACACTTCAACAGAAAAGTGGACATTCATACATAAAAAAGTGGCTCTAGGCTATAAAGCGGCTCCTGGTATGGCATGGATTTTCCTGGCTCCAAAATAACATGTTATTGCCCCATGCATAACATTCTACATGTTTTGGAACTAATCATTTTCCCGGGAAAGGCTTTTTGTCCAAGTACCGGCAGGAAAAGCTAAATAATAAAAAGGTCCTGAGAAAAACTGATTGTAACAAAGCAGCTACGTACAACAGGGAGTTCCTTCTGAGCCTTGGACATGCTTCCAGAGTAATTTCATGTTCCAATTCTGAAATTACAAGTAAACATAAGCATTTTAGCAACCAAATTTCATAACAGAAAACCTTTAATTTTCTTAGGGATTGCATTGAGAACTGTGTCCATTGTGTCTGAAGTGTTGCTTTGCACATTCTCAGTGCTTTCAAAGATTAACACTTTTTATCAAATATCAGTTATCAAAACACTTTATTCTTTTGATGTTGTCAGCCCCACACTCGGCGACATGACTGGAACAATGGAACCACTCCAACAGTTTAAAATTCAGTCAGATAAATACTGGCAGATGTACGCCTTTCAAAGAAAAATGTAACATCTGCAATATGCATCTCCGATGTTTATTGAATTTTGCCACAAAGTTCCCACTTTTAAAAGAAAAACAATTTTGTTAATAATTGACTTTGCTCAATGTGTTTCTCTCCCAGTGATTGACTCAGGGACACAGACTCATTGAATGCATCAGAGGCCACAAGAGTTTAATTTGAAGACGCTGCCCTTGCTGTGCTAAAGTGTGACACTGTTCACATTGCAGAAAACACAGACAAAGGCAAAAATCACAGATATCAAAGTACTGATGCCAAGCTGTGACAAAATGAGGAAACACAAAGCTAACCAAAGTCATTTGCTTCAAACCCTGTTGACACATTTAAAGGTTTAAGGAAAGAAGTGGCACTTTGAATTTAGACCTAGATTAAACATAATCACTGGAAGTGTATCACAGGTTCTGATGTGATATTGATGGATCCTTTAAGAATGGTACACACTGGCAGCACTGGAAAGTGGGAGGAAAATGGAAGCAATGTGATCCCAGCATTCACAGCGCAAAATGAAAGCTGTCTGTTAAATTAGTAAGATGTACAAGGGGCAACTTTCAACAGCACATTCAGACACTAAAAATCCTCCAAAGTGGGGTCTTGAGCTGAGTTGTGAATTTAGCCTGCATTTAGTAAAACAAATTGTCTTGGTAAAGGAGTTGGAGCCTGCATTAGGAAAAGTTGACTGGAGGCTACTTAAATGCTGATTGCCACTTAAAATGCCTGCTCAATAAAGAGGCTGCAGAGCATTTGGTTGCTGGCATTTGTTCTCATGCCCTCTCCTAACAGTGATCAACTGTTTGTGAGTAATCATGCTGTTGGTATTGATTTCAAACTCCACTTACAGGGATACTTACTATTTCATGTTCACTTACTGCTGGAGCTATGAACAGAACCTCTGAAACACACCAGGCGACTTTCTGGGACACTTTGTCAAGATGTCACCAACGTCTAACAACATTTATTTCAGAAATTATCTGAGAACTTCACCTAAAGAGGTGTGCTATTGTACCTTATGGGACACCTTTTGGAATTACCAGGAAATGAATGGTTGGTCATGGGCAACTTGCTAAGGGTTCCTCTTGGTCTACATGAGGAATGGGAGGAGGACATGAGGCCAGGCAGAGCAGTACCAGAGAGAGGGACAAGAAGGCAAGGAGGGTGAGGTTTTTTCCTTTCTCCACTGCAGGCACAGGATATTCCTCCTCCTCTGGACCTGCTCCACCAGACGTCCTGAGCCGCTTCTGAGTACCTGTATGCTCTCTCTCTCTCCCTCTCTCAGTCCCTCTACCATCTTTCAATATCCCACTGTGTACCAACCAGAACACACCACACATTCCCAGCAAGTGGATGAGAAAAGCCCACATATTCTGTTCCACAAAAATTGTACTTAATCAGCACTTAAGTGCTTAACCTGCAGAAACATGGTGGCCTATTCGCACAATGCAAGGTTCCACAAAGAGCAATGCGATAAATGACCAGATAATCTGTTTTAGAAATGTTGATTGAAGGGTAAATATTGGCTTGAACACTGGGGAGAACTCCGATGAGTTCTGATGATGGGTCATATTAGACTTGAAACCTTAACTCTGTTTCTCTCTCCATAGATGCTGCCAGACCTGCTGAGTTTTTCCACCATATTCTGTTTTTAATTCAGATTTCCAGCATTCACAGTATTGTGCTTTTAAACTGGAGGGAACCCTTGTGATTTTCTTCAAATACAGACATGGGATCTTTTATGATCGCCTGAGAAGACAGGCAGGGCTTCAGTTGAATGTAACTTGACTAGTACCTGGGATTGGGGGGTGCGGGGGTGGTGGGGGGGAGGGGGGGGTGTTATCTTATGAGGAAAGGTTGGAGAGCTGAGCCTATATCCATTGGAGTTTACAATGCTGAGAGGTGATCTTATTGAAACATATAAGATCCTGAGAGGACTTGACAGGGTGGATGCTGAAAAGGTGTTTTCTCTTGTGGGAGAGACTAGAACTGGGAGACACAGTTTAAAAATATGTGGTCTCCATGACGGAGATGAGAAGTAATTTTTTCTCTCAGAGGGTCGTGAATGTTTGGAACCCTCTTTCCCAGAGAGCGGTGGAGGCAAGGTCAATGAATATTTTTAAGGCAGGGGTAGATAGAATCTTGACTAACAAGAGAGTCAAAGGTTATCAGGTGTAGACAGAATGTGGATTTGAGGCCACAATCAGATCAGCCATGATGTTACTGAATGGTGGAGCAGGCTTGAGGAGCAGAATGGCTTACTCCTGCTCCTAATTTGCACGTTCGTATATGTTAACTGAAACTCAATGCAGCATTCCTTCAGTACCGCACTGAAGGGTCAACCTAGTTTTTGTGCTCAAGTACCTGAAGTGGGGCTGAACTCACAACCTTCTGACTTAAGAGACAGGTGTGGTACTATTGAGCTATTGCTAACATGCTATTTTAAAAATTAGAGTCAACACCAAGCTGGCAAAGAAGGAAAGAAAGGGAATCAAATTCTGCATTCCAGATCCCACTACTATGTGGAATCCTGTCCCATGTGCCCTGATCTGTGAGCCTGTTCAGTCACATGAACACCCATGATAGAAAATCATGACAATGAGTAGACATCACCCTCGAATCGAGGGACAGTCGCCTCCACTACCGCCACCAACAATTTGAGATATCTTCCCCTCTAGTACCACACACTTGTGGTCAGGCAAAATCTATCTGAGGTAATGTAAACAGTGAGACTTACATCAATCCTATAGAATCATAGAATGGGTGCAACACAGGAGGTGATTTTTCGGCCCATCAAATCCAGGCCAGCTGCCTACAAGAGCAGTTCAGCTAGTCTCACTCCCCCACACTTTCCCCATAGCCCTGCAATTCTTTTCTTCAGGTATTTATCCAATTCCCTCTTGAAAAGCTACAACTGAATCTGCATCCACCATTCTCTCTGACACATTCCACAACCTAACCACACGCTACGTGAAAAATATTTTCTTCATGTTGCCTTTGCTGATTTTGTTAATCACCTTAAATCCGTGTCCTCTGTTTCTTGACCCCTCTACCAAAGGGAACAGTTTCTCTCTATCTACTGTCTAGATCTCTCACTACAACTTACATTTATATCATGCCTTAAATTGAATACAAGGTCCCAAGTCACTTCACAAGAGCTTCATAAAACATAATGTGACACTGAGTGACATAAGGAGATATTAGAGTAACTGACCAAAAGCCTGGTCAAAGAGATAGGTTTTAAGGAGTACCTAATAGGAGGAAAGCAAGTAGAGACACAGAGAGGCGTAAGGAGGGAACCCCAGAGTTTAATGCCTAGGTAACTGAAATGTGTGGTCACCAAAGATGGAGCAGTTAAAATCAGGGATGCACAAGAGGCCAGAATTAAATGAGTGCACATATCTTTGTGGTATTATGTGGTTCCACGTGTGGTGCCAATGTGGGGCGGGGGGATATCTTTTTGATCTCATAGGGTTGTGGGGCTAGAGGAGATTGCAGAGATAGGGAGCCCTGAGGCCATTGATGGATTTGAAAACAATGATGAGAATTTTAAAATCAAGATATTGCTTGACTGGGTGTCAATGTAGTTCAGCAAGCACAGGGAACTAGGTGCGAGTTAAGACATGGAAAGCAGGGTTTTGGTTTTCCTCAGGTTTACAGAAGGTAGAATGCGGGAGATAAAAACAAAAAATGCTGGAAAAACTCTGCAGGTCTGACAGCATCTGTGGAGAGAAAGACAGAGTTAGCGTTTAGAGTCCGTATGACTCTTCTTCAGAGCTAAGAGAAGTAAAAATGTGGTGAAATTTATACTGTTTAAGGGGGGTGGAGCAAATGAAGCTGGACAGAAGGCCAGTGATAGGTGGAGGCAAAGGAGAGATTGCCAAAGATGTCATAAACAAAAGGTCAAAGGAATGTTGATGGCGGTAGCGCTGGCTAAAGGAAGTGCTAATGGTGACATTAAGGATAGAAAGCAGAATGTGATAATAGCTGGACAAGGGTAAGTGCTCTGGAAAGAACGACATGAGCAAGTGACAGATGGCCCTAGAGGGAGTGGGGTGGGGTGGAGAGAGGGGACGGTGGTAGGAAAAAAGATCGAAAAAACGCTAAAAGGTGGGAGGAGACCACATTGGGAGCAGCGAATGCAGTAGACCAAATTGAGGGAAGTGCAAGTGAAATGCTGCTTCACTTAAAAGGAATGTTTGAGCCCTTGGACGCTGATAAGGGGGGAGGTAAAGGGGCAGGTGTTGCACCTTCTGCGATTGCATGGGAAGGTGCCATGGGAGGGGTTTTGAGGTGTTGGGGGTGATGGAGGTGTGGGCCAGGGTGTCCCGGAGGGAATGGTCCCTACAGAATGCCGACAGAGGGGGGATGAAGGGAAGATGTGTTTTGTGGTGGCATCATGCTGGAGTTGGTGGAAATGGCAGAGGATGATCCTTTGATTGCAGAGGCTGGTGGGGTGAAAAGCGAGGACAAGGGGGACCCTATCATTGTTCTGGGAGGGAGAGGAAGGCGTGAGGGCAGAGGTGCTGGAGATGGATCGGACACTGCTGAGGGCCCTGTCAACCATCATGGGTGGGAAACCTCAGTTTCCTCTACATTGGAGAGACCAAATGCAGACTGGGTGACTGCTTTGAGGAACACCTTCAGTCTGTCCACAAGCATAACCCAGACCTCCCTGTCGCTTGCCATTTCAACACACCACCCTGGTCTCATGCCCACATGTCCGTCCTTGGCCTGCTGCAATGTTCCAGTGAAGCTCAACACAAACTGGAGGAACAGCACCTCATCTTCCAACTAGGCACTTTACAGCCTTCCAGACTTAATATTGAGTTTAACAACTTCAGACCATAAACTTTCTCCTCCATCCCCACCCCCTTTTAATTCCCCTTTTTTTCAATATTCATTTTTTTTCCCATTTATTTTTATTTTTATTAATTTATTTTCATTTATATTCATTGTTTTATCCCCACATTTTAGCCTATTTTCGATCTTTTTTCTCACCACCGTCCCCTCTGCCCACCCCACCTCACCCCACCCCACCCCACTCCCTCTAGGGCCATCTGTCACTTGCTCATCTTGTTCTTTCCAGAGTGCTTACCCTTGTCTGGCTATTATCACATTCTGCTTTCTATCCTTAATGTCACCATTAGCACCTCCTTTAGCCAGTACCACCACCATCAACACTCCTTTGATTTTTTGTTTATGGCATCTTTAGCAATCCCTCCTTTGACTCCACCTATCACTGGCCTTCTAACCAGCTTCACCTGCTCCACCCCACCCCCCCTCTTAAACAGTATAAATTTCACCACATTTTTACTTCTCTTAGCTCTGAAGAAGAGTCATACAGACCCTAAATGTTAACTCTGTCGTTCTGTCCACGGGTGCTTTCAGACCTGCTGAGTTTTTCCAGCATTCTTTGTTTTTGTTTCAGATTTCCAGCATCTGCAGTATTTTGCCTTTATTATGTAGAATGTGGGAGACCAGCCAGGAGTGCATTGAAATAGTCAAGACTAGAAGTAGCAAAGGCATGAATGTGAGTTTCAGCAGAAACTCGGTCAAATCTCTTCTCAGCCTTTCCAGATGAACCATCACTTCCAACAGTTTCAGAAGTGAATACCAGTTGGAGAGTGAGACGCACTCAGGGAAACCCTGGTCTACTGCCTGGCAGTCACACATTTTCTCTCTGTCTGCACACCCTTAAGGTGCGAGGTGACAACCTCCAGAAATGTGTTATCAAAGTAGTTCTCAACCTCGTTGAAACATTGCAACGATGCCTGCAATTGCTCAAGCTCCGACACCCAGAGCTCAAGCTGCTGCAGCTGATGATACTTCCTGCATATGTATTTGTACAGGACATGAGAAGCATCCTGGAGTTCCACATGGAACAGGGTGTGCGCTCCACGGGACTGGGATGCCCTGCCTTGCATTTATCTATTTACTAACTAACTAAACTTAACAGAAATAAACTAAAGGCTTATTAAAGGCTTATTTATCAAAAAATTATCTAGTTTATTAATTTGATAAGTAATAGTAAGTTAGAGATTCTGAGCTCTGTATTTGATGTCACTTTCCTAGCTTAAAGAGAAAAAATACAGTTGCAATACTCACCAGAAAACAAGAAAAATGAAGGCATACTGACATACTTTGTGCGAAGTGAGAGTGTTATCGGTAGTAACTAGTTATGGGTGCATAAATTCACTTCAGTACATTTACTGGTTGTTTACATCCATTCTCCATCTGTCATGATATGTTCCGATAAGTGACCAGTTCATAATCCGAGAGATATAGAGTAATGCCCTAACCAGCAAACAAGTCAGTCTTTCCACAATATAGCACCTGTTTACTCCAGAATTGGTTACATTAACAATGTCACAGGTGCTCCAAGGTAATTTAGCACATCTACCAATATTGATATTTCCTTTACTTAACATACTATTTATAAATTAATACAATAAATACATTTAATTTTACAAAGATATGTACAGTGTTGTAGATATAAGAATGATCATCTGGCTAGTGCTCATAGAACAAAGGACACTGGAGAAGTCTGCAGTGTGAACAATGCTCCTTCATCATTTCACTGTTCCCTCCAGTTTCATGCTGCTTCTCAATTACTCCAATTGCTTTGTCTCTAAATTATGTAGCACGCAGCACACAACAATTCATAATACACTGTGTGGTCCATTCAATAATGCACCATTTGAGTCATTTGGACCTGGAATTTCCATTTGATTGCACTATTTTTTGGTGCACTTCCCACCGGTATCGGCATTACCAGAGCAAAAGGTCACAAAGTTTTAAGTCTGAAATGTGTTCACTGCAACTTGACTTCCTCAAACTTTTGGGCTAGTTTTAAAAAACTTGTGCTGGAAACAGCTCTGGCCACAAAACTGACCACATCCCCATGGTGAATTAATCATCTTTACGCTCATTGCACTTGTTTGCAAGTCTTTGAGGGAGCTCCAAAAAGTCAGCTGGATCTTTTGGACAGAAAGACACTAGAAGATAAAAACAAAAAGCTAAAAGCTACTGCGGATGCTGGAAATCCAAAACAAAATAAAAACAGAATTACCTGGAAAAACTCAGCAAGTCTGGCAGCATCGGCGGAGAAGAAATCAGTCAACGTTTCGAGCCCTCATGGCCCTTCAGCAGAACTGAAGCATAGTTTCAACAAGGGAGAAATATAAATTGGTTTAAGGTGGGTGGGGGGGGAAGAGACACATTGAGGGTGTGGTGTGAGCAGATAATCAAAAGATGTCAGAGACAAAAGGGTCAAAGAGGTGTTGAAGGTGGTGGTCTTTGTCTGAGAAAAGTGCTAATTAAGAATGCAAGACAGGATATTCAAAGTACAGCTCTAGTGGGGGTGGGGTGGAAAGACTAAAGGTTTTAGTTTTAGATTTAAAAATAATGGAAATAGGTGGGGAAAGAAGAATCTATATAAATTATTGAAAAAAAAGGCGGGTGGGGGGGGGAAAAGAAACGGGGTGGGGATGGGGGGAGGGGGGTTTAAGATCTAAAGTTGTTGAATTCAATATTCAGCCCAGAAGGCTGTAAAGTGCCTAGTCGGAAGATGAGGTGCTGTTCCTCCAGTTTGCGTTGGGCTTCACTGGAACAATGCAGCAAGCCAAGGACAGACATGTGGGCAAGAGAACAGGGTGGAGTGTTAAAATGGCAAGCGACAGGGAGGTTTGGGTCTTTCTTGCGGACAGACCGCAGGTGTTCCGCAAAACGGTCGCCCAGTTTGCGTTTGGTCTCTCCAATGTAGAGGAGACCGCATTGGGAGCAACGAATGCAGTAGACTAAGTTAGGGGAAATGCAAGTGAAATGCTGCTTCACTTGAAAGGAGTGTTTGGGCCCTTGGACGGTGAGGAGAGAGGAAGTGAAGGGGCAGGTGTTGCATCTTCTGCGTGGGCATGGGGAGGTGCCATAAGTGGGGGTTGAGGAGTAGGGGGTGATGGAGGAGTGGACCAGGGTGTCCCGGAGGGAACGATCCCTACGGAATGCCGTCAAGGGAGGTGAAGGGAAGATGTGTTTGGTGGTGGCATCATGCTGGAGTTGGCGGAAATGGCGGAGGATGATCCTTTGAATGCGGAGGCTGGTGGGGTGATAAGTGAGGACAAGGGGGACCCTATCATGTTTCTGGGAAGGAGGAGAAGGCGTGAGGGAGGATGCGCGGGATATGGGCCGGACACGGTTGAGGGCCCTGTCAACGACCGTGGATGGAAAACCTCGGTTAAGGAAGAAGGAGGACATGTCAGAGGAGCTGTTTTTGAAGGTAGCGTCATCAGAACAGATGCGACGGAGGCGAAGGAACTGAGAGAATGGGATGGAGTCTTTACAGGAAGCGGGGTGTGAGGAGCTGTAGTCGAGGTAGCTGTGGGAGTCGGTAGGCTTGTAATGGATATTGGTGGACAGTCTATCATCAGAAATTGAGACAGAGAGGTCAAGGAAGGGAAGAGAAGTGTCAGAGATGGACCATGTGAAGATGATGGAGGGGTGGAGATTGGAAGCAAAATTAATAAATTTTTCCAGGTCCCGACGAGAGCATGAAGCAGCACCGAAGTAATCATCGATGTACCGGAGAAAGAGTTGTGGGAGGGGGCCGGAGTAGGACTGGAACAAGGAATGTTCCACATACCCCATAAAGAGACAGGCATAGCTGGGGCCCATGCGGGTACCCATAGCCACACCTTTTATTTGGAGGAAGTGAGAGGAGTTAAAGGAGAAATTGTTCAGTGTGAGAACAAGTTCAGCCAAACGGAGGAGAGTAGTGGTGGATGGGGATTGTTGGGGCCTCTGTTCAAGGAAGAAGCTAAGGGCCCTCAGACCATCCTGGTGGGGGATGGAGGTGTAGAGGGATTGGACATCCATGGTGAAGAGGAAGCGGTTGGGGCCAGGGAACTGGAAATTGTTGATGTGACGTAAGGTGTCAGAGGAATCACGGATGTAGGTGGGAAGGGACTGGACAAGGGGAGAGAGAAGGGAGTCAAGATAACGAGAAATGAGTTCCGTGGGGCAGGAACAGGCTGACACGATCGGTCTGCCAGGACAGTTCTGTTTGTGGATTTTGGGTAGGAGGTAGAAGCGGGCCGTCCGAGGTTGGGCGACTATCAAGTTGGAAGCTGTGGGAGGAAGATCTCCAGAGGAGATGAGGTCAGTGACAGTCCTGGAAACAATGGCTTGATGTTCTGTGGTGGGGTCATGGTCCAGGGAGAGGTAGGAGGAAACGTCTGCGAGTTGACGCTCAGCCTCCGCGAGGTAGAGGTCAATGCGCCAGACAACAACAGTACCACCCTTGTCAGCGGGTTTGATGACAATGTTGGGGTTGGACCTGAGAGAACGGAGTGCAGTGAGTTCAGAGAGAGACAGATTAGAATGGGTGAGAGGAGCAGAGAAATTGAGACGGCTAATGTCACGCCGACAGTTCTCAATGAAAAGATCAAGAGAAGGTAAGAATCCAGAGGGAGGGGTCCAAGTGGAGGGAGAATATTGGAGGTGGGTAAAAGGATCCGTTGAACGGGGAGAGGACTCCTGCCCAAAGAAGTGAGCACGGAGACGAAGACGGCGGAAGAAGAGTTCAGCATCATGCCGAGCCCGAAATTCATTGAGATGAGGGCGTAAGGGTATGAAACTAAGTCCTTTGCTGAGCACTGAACGTTCAGCATCGGAGAGGGGAAGGTCAGGGGGTATAGTGAATACGCGGCTGGGGCTGGGATTGGAAGATGGGGTGAGGACGGAGGGACAAGCAGGGGTGGAGGGTCCCCGATGGGTGTTGGAGTCGATGAGTTGTTGGAGCTTGCGTTCCTTAGCACTTGAGAGAAAGAGAAAAAGTTTCTTGTTGAGGCGACGGATGAGGCGAAGAATAAAATGAAACTGGGGGCACGCGCAGCTTTGAAAAAGGGTGCGGCGGTGCTGCTGGAGGGAGAGGTCGAGTGTGTTCATATGGCGGCGCATGGCACTGAGTGTGGATCTCAGAATGCGACGGGAACAGCAGTCCGAGAAATGTTTTATGTCCCGGAGATACCTGTAATCCTGGGTGGGTTCGAAACAAGAGGGACGGAATTTCAGTTGAAATCCACGTGGGGTGAGTCGGAGACGGAGACAGTCACTGAGAAAGGAGATATGGCTGTGAAAGCGGGTTTTAGTAAACACCTTGTCAAACACCAGGAGAGAAATGGAAAGCAATGAAGGTGAGCAGGGCAGAAGAGACAGTCGGAAATCCTGTCGGAGGACAGAACCATACTTCTTCCAAGAGGGCATTTTTTTGAAGAGAGGTGGCAGTCAATCAAACACAAAGATAAAAACAAAAAGCTAAAAGCTACTGCGGATGCTGGAAATCCAAAACAAAATAAAAACAGAATTACCTGGAAAAACTCAGCAAGTCTGGCAGCATCGGCGGAGAAGAAATCAGTCAACGTTTCGAGCCCTCATGGCCCTTCAGCAGAACTGAAGCATAGTTTCAACAAGGGAGAAATATAAATTGGTTTAAGGTGGGTGGGGGGGGAAGAGACACATTGAGGGTGTGGTGTGAGCAGATAATCAAAAGATGTCAGAGACAAAAGGGTCAAAGAGGTGTTGAAGGTGGTGGTCTTTGTCTGAGAAAAGTGCTAATTAAGAATGCAAGACAGGATATTCAAAGTACAGCTCTAGTGGGGGTGGGGTGGAAAGACTAAAGGTTTTAGTTTTAGATTTAAAAATAATGGAAATAGGTGGGGAAAGAAGAATCTATATAAATTATTGAAAAAAAAGGCGGGTGGGGGGGGGAAAAGAAACGGGGTGGGGATGGGGGGAGGGGGGTTTAAGATCTAAAGTTGTTGAATTCAATATTCAGCCCAGAAGGCTGTAAAGTGCCTAGTCGGAAGATGAGGTGCTGTTCCTCCAGTTTGCGTTGGGCTTCACTGGAACAATGCAGCAAGCCAAGGACAGACATGTGGGCAAGAGAACAGGGTGGAGTGTTAAAATGGCAAGCGACAGGGAGGTTTGGGTCTTTCTTGCGGACAGACCGCAGGTGTTCCGCAAAACGGTCGCCCAGTTTGCGTTTGGTCTCTCCAATGTAGAGGAGACCGCATTGGGAGCAACGAATGCAGTAGACTAAGTTAGGGGAAATGCAAGTGAAATGCTGCTTCACTTGAAAGGAGTGTTTGGGCCCTTGGACGGTGAGGAGAGAGGAAGTGAAGGGGCAGGTGTTGCATCTTCTGCGTGGGCATGGGGAGGTGCCATAAGTGGGGGTTGAGGAGTAGGGGGTGATGGAGGAGTGGACCAGGGTGTCCCGGAGGGAACGATCCCTACGGAATGCCGTCAAGGGGGGTGAAGGGAAGATGTGTTTGGTGGTGGCATCATGCTGGAGTTGGCGGAAATGGCGGAGGATGATCCTTTGAATGCGGAGGCTGGTGGGGTGATAAGTGAGGACAAGGGGGACCCTATCATGTTTCTGGGAAGGAGGAGAAGGCGTGAGGGAGGATGCGCGGGATATGGGCCGGACACGGTTGAGGGCCCTGTCAACGACCGTGGATGGAAAACCTCGGTTAAGGAAGAAGGAGGACATGTCAGAGGAGCTGTTTTTGAAGGTAGCGTCATCAGAACAGATGCGACGGAGGCGAAGGAACTGAGAGAATGGGATGGAGTCTTTACAGGAAGCGGGGTGTGAGGAGCTGTAGTCGAGGTAGCTGTGGGAGTCGGTAGGCTTGTAATGGATATTGGTGGACAGTCTATCATCAGAAATTGAGACAGAGAGGTCAAGGAAGGGAAGAGAAGTGTCAGAGATGGACCATGTGAAGATGATGGAGGGGTGGAGATTGGAAGCAAAATTAATAAATTTTTCCAGGTCCCGACGAGAGCATGAAGCAGCACCGAAGTAATCATCGATGTACCGGAGAAAGAGTTGTGGGAGGGGGCCGGAGTAGGACTGGAACAAGGAATGTTCCACATATGAGGGCTCGAAACGTTGACTGATTTCTTCTCAGCCCCATGAGGGCTCGAAACGTTGACTGATTTCTTCTCCGCCGATGCTGCCAGACTTGCTGAGTTTTTCCAGGTAATTCTGTTTTTATTTTGTTTTGGATTTCCAGCATCCGCAGTAGCTTTTAGCTTTTTGTTTTTATCTTTGTGTTTGATTGACTGCCACCTCTCTTCAAAAAAATGCCCTCTTGGAAGAAGTATGGTTCTGTCCTCCGACAGGATTTCCGACTGTCTCTTCTGCCCTGCTCACCTTCATTGCTTTCCATTTCTCTCCTGGTGTTTGACAAGGTGTTTACTAAAACCCGCTTTCACAGCCATATCTCCTTTCTCAGTGACTGTCTCCGTCTCCGACTCACCCCACGTGGATTTCAACTGAAATTCCATCCCTCTTGTTTCGAACCCACCCAGGATTACAGGTATCTCCGGGACATAAAACGTTTCTCGGACTGCTGTTCCCGTCGCATTCTGAGATCCACACTCAGTGCCATGCGCCGCCATATGAACACACTCGACCTCTCCCTCCAGCAGCACCGCCGCACCTTTTTTCAAAGCTGCGCGTGCCCCCAGTTTCATTTTATTCTTCGCCTCATCCGTCGCCTCAACAAGAAACTTTTTCTCTTTCTCTCAAGTGCTAAGGAACGCAAGCTCCAACAACTCATCGACTCCAACACCCATCGGGGACCCTCCACCCCTGCTTGTCCCTCCGTCCTCACCCCATCTTCCAATCCCAGCCCCAGCCGCGTATTCACTATACCCCCTGACCTTCCCCTCTCCGATGCTGAACGTTCAGTGCTCAGCAAAGGACTTAGTTTCATACCCTTACGCCCTCATCTCAATGAATTTCGGGCTCGGCATGATGCTGAACTCTTCTTCCGCCGTCTTCGTCTCCGTGCTCACTTCTTTGGGCAGGAGTCCTCTCCCCGTTCAACGGATCCTTTTACCCACCTCCAATATTCTCCCTCCACTTGGACCCCTCCCTCTGGATTCTTACCTTCTCTTGATCTTTTCATTGAGAACTGTCGGCGTGACATTAGCCGTCTCAATTTCTCTGCTCCTCTCACCCATTCTAATCTGTCTCTCTCTGAACTCACTGCACTCCGTTCTCTCAGGTCCAACCCCAACATTGTCATCAAACCCGCTGACAAGGGTGGTACTGTTGTTGTCTGGCGCATTGACCTCTACCTCGCGGAGGCTGAGCGTCAACTCGCAGACGTTTCCTCCTACCTCTCCCTGGACCATGACCCCACCACAGAACATCAAGCCATTGTTTCCAGGACTGTCACTGACCTCATCTCCTCTGGAGATCTTCCTCCCACAGCTTCCAACTTGATAGTCGCCCAACCTCGGACGGCCCGCTTCTACCTCCTACCCAAAATCCACAAACAGAACTGTCCTGGCAGACCGATCGTGTCAGCCTGTTCCTGCCCCACGGAACTCATTTCTCGTTATCTTGACTCCCTTCTCTCTCCCCTTGTCCAGTCCCTTCCCACCTACATCCGTGATTCCTCTGACACCTTACGTCACATCAACAATTTCCAGTTCCCTGGCCCCAACCGCTTCCTCTTCACCATGGATGTCCAATCCCTCTACACCTCCATCCCCCACCAGGATGGTCTGAGGGCCCTTAGCTTCTTCCTTGAACAGAGGCCCCAACAATCCCCATCCACCACTACTCTCCTCCGTTTGGCTGAACTTGTTCTCACACTGAACAATTTCTCCTTTAACTCCTCTCACTTCCTCCAAATAAAAGGTGTGGCTATGGGTACCCGCATGGGCCCCAGCTATGCCTGTCTCTTTATGGGGTATGTGGAACATTCCTTGTTCCAGTCCTACTCCGGCCCCCTCCCACAACTCTTTCTCCGGTACATCGATGATTACTTCGGTGCTGCTTCATGCTCTCGTCGGGACCTGGAAAAATTTATTAATTTTGCTTCCAATCTCCACCCCTCCATCATCTTCACATGGTCCATCTCTGACACTTCTCTTCCCTTCCTTGACCTCTCTGTCTCAATTTCTGATGATAGACTGTCCACCAATATCCATTACAAGCCTACCGACTCCCACAGCTACCTCGACTACAGCTCCTCACACCCCGCTTCCTGTAAAGACTCCATCCCATTCTCTCAGTTCCTTCGCCTCCGTCGCATCTGTTCTGATGACGCTACCTTCAAAAACAGCTCCTCTGACATGTCCTCCTTCTTCCTTAACCGAGGTTTTCCATCCACGGTCGTTGACAGGGCCCTCAACCGTGTCCGGCCCATATCCCGCGCATCCTCCCTCACGCCTTCTCCTCCTTCCCAGAAACATGATAGGGTCCCCCTTGTCCTCACTTATCACCCCACCAGCCTCCGCATTCAAAGGATCATCCTCCGCCATTTCCGCCAACTCCAGCATGATGCCACCACCAAACACATCTTCCCTTCACCCCCCTTGACGGCATTCCGTAGGGATCGTTCCCTCCGGGACACCCTGGTCCACTCCTCCATCACCCCCTACTCCTCAACCCCCACTTATGGCACCTCCCCATGCCCACGCAGAAGATGCAACACCTGCCCCTTCACTTCCTCTCTCCTCACCGTCCAAGGGCCCAAACACTCCTTTCAAGTGAAGCAGCATTTCACTTGCATTTCCCCTAACTTAGTCTACTGCATTCGTTGCTCCCAATGCGGTCTCCTCTACATTGGAGAGACCAAACGCAAACTGGGCGACCGTTTTGCGGAACACCTGCGGTCTGTCCGCAAGAAAGACCCAAACCTCCCTGTCGCTTGCCATTTTAACACTCCACCCTGTTCTCTTGCCCACATGTCTGTCCTTGGCTTGCTGCATTGTTCCAGTGAAGCCCAACGCAAACTGGAGGAACAGCACCTCATCTTCCGACTAGGCACTTTACAGCCTTCTGGGCTGAATATTGAATTCAACAACTTTAGATCTTAAACCCCCCTCCCCCCATCCCCACCCCGTTTCTTTTCCCCCCCCCACCCGCCTTTTTTTTCAATAATTTATATAGATTCTTCTTTCCCCACCTATTTCCATTATTTTTAAATCTAAAACTAAAACCTTTAGTCTTTCCACCCCACCCCCACTAGAGCTGTACTTTGAATATCCTGTCTTGCATTCTTAATTAGCACTTTTCTCAGACAAAGACCACCACCTTCAACACCTCTTTGACCCTTTTGTCTCTGACATCTTTTGATTATCTGCTCACACCACACCCTCAATGTGTCTCTTCCCCCCCCACCCACCTTAAACCAATTTATATTTCTCCCTTGTTGAAACTATGCTTCAGTTCTGCTGAAGGGCCATGAGGGCTCGAAACGTTGACTGATTTCTTCTCCGCCGATGCTGCCAGACTTGCTGAGTTTTTCCAGGTAATTCTGTTTGTAAGACACTAGAAGATACATTTGAAAAGATTTTGAATGTATTTTTTTTAAATTTCCTGATGAATTGATCACTGTACCCCACTATAACGAGAAAATATCAAGTTTTTTTTAAAGTCATTTTCAGCAATTCAAAATCAGGTTACTCAAAGGTGATAGATTGAAACTGTGTATAAAATGCTTATTTTTTGTAATAAACCCAATTTCAGCAATATTAATCAAACTACTTTGGACTCCTTATGATGTTGTGCTCGGCATTCCTCCTGAGCACTTCCATAGTCCATGGCTGCAAGAATTTCTTGTCCACCTCTATCAACCATTGGGTGCCAGGGCCAAATTGGCAGCCCTGGCACCAGTATTCAGGCATTAAAAATGGTGGGAAACACAACAGAGCCAATGTTTGCGTGATTTACATACAGTTAACATACACCTGATATGAGTAGAGCCTGGAAAACAGAGGAGAGGGAGAGACATACAGAGGCAGAATAGAATGGAAAATATCCCTACATCTGTGTCTATCCCTTAGTGCATTTGCACGTATACCATAATGGATATTATTAACAATTGCAATCAATAGAAAGTGGTGGTAATTAGAACATTGCAATGTTGTTTCTTGTGCGCTTGCCATTCCTCTGCTAGTACCTCCATTGTATTATAATTGTGCTCCTCTTTTCCAGAATGCTCATGTCATTCATAATGAAAATATAGAAGTAATAAAAGATGTCCTGTTTGATCTTGGGCAATGGTACTTTACAAAATATTGTGTGTATAAGATCATACTTTAGTTCATGTTGATCCTTGGTGCTGAGCATAAGAATGGTATCAGGCACAGTACAGAAAGTCATAAATGCTGCAGGTCAAAACCAAAGACAAGTGTCAGACAGGGGCATCAGTAACCTCCCTTACACATTAGACAGATAGCCAATTTCTGCTTGCTAGAAACCCATGTGCATGAAAGCTGAGGTAAATAGTTATTTTAACTACTATAGGTACTTCGGTGCTATTAACTGAAATGCGTGCCTATACATTGGCCCTGCTTTTGTGGACAGCGGCGAAGGAATAGCGCTTGCTGTTCATTATGCTTACATCTGTCCACAGACATCTTGTGGGCTTTTATAAAGCATAGAAATCCTTTTAAGTGTGGCATTATCCATAGGGGATCTGTGGCATGTGTGAGCAGCATAGGAGGGAGGAATTTTGAGGCATGCACAAAAGGCAGGCGATATGTCAATGGCTGCAGAGGTTCAAGAAGGTAGCTCACCACTACCTTCTCAAGGGCAATTTGGGATGGGCAATAAATGCTGGCTTAGACAGCGGTGTCCACATCCCATAAATAAATTTTTAAAATATAAAAAGATAGAATGATAATTGTGTTCCTAATTTTGTTCAGTGAACTAGGCACATTCCGCCCTGCGTTGCAGGAAGGACACTTCAATCTTTTTAAAGTGATACATTCTTGCTTGTGCTGCTCACACATGCCACAGATTTCCTTTTTATCCCTTTATTGAAATTATTGGAGAAAGAGGAACAGGAAGACCAGGAGAGGATAAGCTGGGAGTTCTGAAAGCGCAAGAGGATGTCGTTATGAGGCTGGCAGTACCCTAGCTATATCTCATCAGTGAGTGGTACCTCAGACAATGGTTCCTAAGGAAGGAGGCAGTGACTGATGTGCTTTGCTGCTTGAAACAGACATGCAAATGCAGTCAATTAATAGCACCAAAGTATCTATAGTAGTACCTATAGGAACACCCACAGTGCTGTTAGGAAGGGAGTTCCAGGATTTTGACCGAGCGATATATTTCCAAGTCAGGATGGTGAGCGACTTGGAGGGGAACTTCCAGGTGGTGGTGTTCCCATCAATCTGCTGCCCTTGTCCTTCTAGATGGTAGTGGTCGTGGGTTTGGAAGGTGCTATTTAAAGAGCCTTGGTGAGTTCCTGCTGTGCATCTTGTAGATGGTACACACTGCTGCCACTGTGTGTTGCTGGTGGAGGGAGTGAATATTTGAGGATGGGATGCCAATCAAGCGGGCTGCTTTGTCCCGGATGGTGTTAAGCATCTTGAGTGTTGTTGGAGCTGCACTCATCCAGGCAAATGGACAGTATTCCATCACACTCCTGACTCCTGATTGTGGACAGGCTTTGGAGAGTCAGGAGGTGAGTTACTCGCCGCAGGATTCCTAGCCCCTGTCCTGCTCTTGTAGCCACAGTATTTATATGGCTAGTCCAGCCCAGTTTCTGGTCAATGAAAACCCCCAGGATGTTGATAGTGGGGGATTCAGTGATGGTATTGCCATTGAACATCAAGGGGCGATGGTTAGATTCTCTCTTGTTGAAGACGTTCATTGTCTGGCACTTGTGTGACATAAATGTTACTTGCCACATGTCAGCCCAAAACAGGATATTGTCCAGGTGTGGCTGAATATGGACATGGACTACTTCGATGTCTGAGGAATCGCAAATGGTGCTGAACATTGTGCAATCATCAGTGAACATTCCCACTTCTGACCTTATGATGGAAGGAAGGTCATTGATGAAGCAAATAAAGATGGTTGAGCCTAGGACACTACCCTGAGGAACTCCTGCAGTGATGTCCTGGAGCTGAGATGATTGACCTCCAACAACCACAACCATCATCCTTTGTGCTAGGCATGATGCCAAACAGCAGAGAGTTTCCTCCTGATTCCCATTTACTCCCCTTTTGCTCGAGTTCCTTGATACCACACTCAGTCAAATGCTGCCTTGATGTCAAGGGCGGTCTCTTTCACTTCACCTCTGGAGTTCAGCTGTTTTGTCTATCTTTGAACCAAGGCTGTAATGAGGTCAAGAGCTGAGTGGCCCTGGCGGAACCCAAACTGAGTGTCAGTGAACAGGTTATTGGTAAGCAAGTGCCGCTTGATAACACTGTTGATGACCCCTTCCATCACTTTATTACTGATGGAGAGTAGACTGTTGGGGCGGTAATTGGCTGGGTTGTCTTTGTCCTGTTTTTTGTGTACAGGACATACCTGGGCAATTTTCCATAAAAGCAAAACACTGCGGATGCTGGAAATCCAAAACAAAAACAGAAAATGCTGGAAAAACTAAGAATGAAGAAGGGTGGTATGGTCTCGAAACGTCAACTCTGTGTCTCTCTCCACAGATGCTGTCATACCTGCTGAGTTTTTCTGGCATTTTCTGTTTTTGTTATGGGCAATTTTCCACATTGTCGGGTAGATGCCAGAGTTGTAGTTGCACTGAAACAGCTTGGCTAGGGGTGTGGCAAGTTCCGGAGCACAAGTCTTCAGTACCATTGCCGGAATGTTGTCAGGGTCCATAGCCTTTGCAGTATTCAGTGAGTTCAGCCATTTCTTGATATCACATGGAGTGAATAGAATTGGCTGAAGACTGGCATCTGTGATGCTGGGGATCTCCGGAGGAGGCCAGGATGTATCATCTACTCGGCACTTCTGGCTGAAGATTGTTACGAATGCTTCAGCCTTATCTTTTGCACTGATGTGCTGGGCTCCCCCATAAGGGTGAGGATGAGGATATTTGTAGAGCCTCCTCCTCCAGTGAGTTGTTTAATTGTCCACCATCATTTATGACTGGATGTGGCAGGGCTGCAGAGCTTAGATTTGATCCGTTGGTTGTGGAATTGCTTAGCTCTGTCTATCACTTGCTGCTTATGCTGTTTGGCACACAAGTAGTCCTGTGTTATAGCTTCACCAGGCTGACGCCTCATTTTTAGGTATGTCTGGTGCTGCTCCTGGCATGCCCTCCTGCACTCTTCATTGAACCAGAGTTGATCCCCTGGCTTGGTGGCAATGGTAGAGTGGGGGATATGCTGGGCCATGAGGTTATAGATTGTGGTTGAGTACAATCCTGCTGCTGCTGATGGCCCACACGCCTCATAGTTGCCTAGTCTTGAGTTGCTAGATCTGTTCGAAATCTATCCCATTTAGCATGACGGTAGTGCCACACAACACAATGGAGGGTATCCTCAGTGTGAAGACAGGACTCCGTCTCCACAAGGACTGTGCAGTGGTCATTCCTACTGACACTATCATGGACAGATGCATCTGCGGCAAGCAGATTGGTGAGGATGACGTCAAGTATGTCTTTCCCTCGCCACCTGCCGCAGACCCAGTCTAGTCCTTTAGAACTCGGCCAGCTCGGTCAGTAAGGGTGCTACTGAGCCACACTTGATCATGAGCGTTGAAGTTCCCCACCCAAAGTACATTCCATGCCCTTGCCACCCTTGTGTTTCCTCCAAGTGGTGTTGAACATAGATTTATCAGCTGATGGGGGGGGGGGCGGTAGGTGGTGGCAGGGCTTCATGGGGTCCAGAGTCGATGTTGCGGACTGCCAGGGCAATTCCCTCCTGACTGTATACCACTGTGCCACCACCTCTGCTGGGTCTGTCCTGCCGGTGGGACAGGGATGGTGATGGTGGTGTCTGGGACAGTGTCTGTAAGATATATTTCCATGCGGATGACTATGTCGAGCTGTTTCTTGACTCATCTGTGAGGCAGCTCTCCCAATTTTGACACTAGGCAGGGCTGAGTTTGCTGTTGTCATTCCCAGTGCTTAGGTCGATGTTGGGTGGTCCATCAGGTTCCATTCCTGTTAAGATTTTTAGCAGTTTGATACAACCAAGTGTCATTTCAGAGGGTATTTAGGAGTCAACCACATTACTGTGGATCTGGAGTCACATCTAGGCCAGACCAGGTAAGGATGACAGATTTCCTTCCCTAAAGTGAACCAGAACCGACAATGGCTTCATGGTCATCATTAGAATTTTAATTTCAGATTTTCAATGAATTCAAATTTCACCACCTGCCACTCTGGGCCTCTGCATTACTAGCCCAGTAACAATACCACTATGCTACCACCCTCGTGGCTCCAAGGTTCTCAGATGCAGCACTGAAGGCTTTGGTGCAGGAGATGGACAAGGGGAGAGAAATCCTCTATCCATATGGGACCAAGAGGCCCTCCAGTGCAAAGACAGAGGGAGCAGATAACTGTTGCAGTCACTGCAAGCAGTGTAGCCACAAAGACTTGGCTGCAATACCACAAGAGGCTCAATGGCCTCACATAAGTAGTCAAAGTTAGTGAATGCATTTCCAAATGTTACCACCTTACAAATGAGTCACCCATCTCACACACTTCTCAATCCAACACTAGCCTCCTTCACGCACCTACCAATAATCTCTACAAGTCATGACTCATACCTTGCATTCAAAGCTTCACCTCACCCTCATTCACTTAGCACTGCTGGAAGCCCCAAAATTACATCTCACAATTTGCACTCATTGCCAGATATTCAATCATGAGAGCCATATCAACCAAACATGATGCACCACACTGACTAACACATATCCCTCTCTCTTGCAGGACAAGGTTGAGAATAACTGCAGAGAGCAACATCTAACTGGCAGGGGATAGGAACGGATGATGTTCTTACCCCCATGGAGGGGATGGTGCTTGACATAATTGGAGTGCCCAGAGTTGGGGCTGAGAGGATTGAAGAGGACATTATTTTCCTACATAATCATCCTTCTCGCATCCCATTTCCCCCTCATCCTTCAATTTCTTCTCAATTATAAGCTGCAGATGGTATAAGCATGTACCTCTTGCTTCATTCCCCTCCCCTCATACAATATCCTTGTGCATTTTCTTTTCAAATATCCAAAAACTGTACCTGGCCAGAAATAGTGGAAAAGCCAGAAGCAGAAGAGGGAGAAGAGTGTTGATGAAGAAACACCATCACTCACTGGCCACCAGCTCAGAGAGAGATACTGCATCTACTTACAGGGTGGATTTGAGGTGGAAACTGCACAAGTTATGAGTTGTCTGCAGCCAGGACAGGAATTAAGGGTAGTGCAGGTTGCAAGATCCTGGGAGAGGGAGTCAGGAGGGGGATTTGGGGGGGGTGGGTTTCAAGGTTGTACACAAGTCCTGCTGAGGAGAACTCAGGTGACAACTTTGATGGGGTGGCCTGTAAAAGAAAGCTGAAACATATGCATTCTGAGATGCTTGGTGCATTGGCAAGCCTGACAGAAAGCTAACAATCATTGTCAATGAGAATGAAGGAGTGCAACACCAACCTTGCACACAACTTTGCAGAAAGCTTGGAACCTATCCTTTCCAGCATGTGGTGGTGGCTAACCCCATTACCACAATTGTGGACCCCTTCCTGGTGCAGTGTCTGATGGCCATTGAATGTCTCAGCTTCTATTGCAGCACAAGCAGAAGCCAATGTCTGTGTGCTGCAGTTCACAGTTTTGCAAACGCAGTTTGTTGTCATGCAAGATCAGCTTGCTGCCATATATGCTCAGACTCCTGCCATCATGGCTACAGATAACAGTGTTGAAAGGGGCTTGCATGGTGCAAATCCAATAACACTTTGCTAGAATTGTGGAGAAGCCAACCTGTGGAAGTGGCAGTGACTCCATGGAGCACAAACCTACTGTCCTCTCTCAGGATGACAGCATTCATCCACCCACCACTGCCACTCAGCCAATGCCCTTGCTGTTGCCTGTCAGCCAGCTAGCCAGCCCAGACCGCTGCCAAACACTTTGAGGTGGTGTAGCCTAAATCTGGATCTTCTAAGGCTAGAGCAGCTTAAGGTCATCCTGCAAAGTCATAACAGTCTCCCCCATTGAAAGTCAACAGCTATCAACCAGCCATGCAGTAGCCATTGGGATAGCACAACATTGGAATACTGCGACAGGCAGAGACACACAAAAGACAGGCACCAAGGGAATGCATAAGAGTGATTAGTTGATTTTTGTATTGATGGCTTGATTGATAAAGTTGGTTTGTAATGTTTGTTTTGTGGTGGCTTTTATTTCAGCACTGTGGTTAAGAGCTGTGATGATCAGTTACAGAGGCACGATCGGCGGGCCCAGGAGTGGCCGGGAAATGGGGCCCTGACCGCGACCAGCTCCCAACCGCCCAATCCCCCTCTGACCCCCAACTGCCCCCAAAGCTCAGCACTGCTGGGGTGGGGGCAGGAGGGGGTGGGTGACAACATCACCATCATCAAGCAAATAATGAAATGGAGCATCAAAAAACTGGGAAAAATGTCCATGCATCACAATCAAGCACCTGAAAGCATACCTCAAAAAAATGCTGTCCCCAGATATTTCTTTTTATTTTATTTCCTAACGGAGATTTCATCTCGCCCTTGGATGAGGTTTCATGAAAAATGTAAAGGCTGCCTGGTCGATTCGCCCATCCGCCAACTGTAAGGTTGGACGGGCCACAAAAAACCGCAGACTATTGCGCCATTAATGGGCTTAATTACCCGCTTAATTGTCGGCAGGCGTGCTTCCGACTTTTGCGCGTGCCTGCCGAGCGAAATATCGTGCAAGTGCACGATGGCGTTGGAACACTCGCCCAATGTCATCTCGTGTGATTTTACACACGATCGGGTCAGGAGCGCACCCGCCCACGGGACATAAAATTCTGCCCAGAGAGAAGGTAAGATATAGGATGGTTGGTGAGTGGGGAATTGGGGTTGCATTCATTGGTGCTGCAGTCAGATGAGCGATCGCAGGCAGCCCAGTTGAAAGGGGAATATATTGATTGCCTTCTTTCTTGTACCTTGTCATCATCTTCCTCCTCTTCCTGCTGCTCCTCCTCTTCCGCTGCTCATCGTACACCTGGTGACAAAGACTGTGTCCTCATGATGGTGCAATAGTGCAAGGTGCAGCACATCACAATAAATTGTCATACGCATTCTGGTGAGTACTGCAGGGTTCCTCCAGATCAGTCCAGGCAGCAGAAGTGTTGTTTGAGCACCCAGCAGTCTGTTCTGATAACATTTTGTGTGACAGCTCTCCTGGGCTCTTGTTAGATGCATGCTGCCCATGTGTGCAAGGGTTGGGTACTGGAGTCATGAGTCAGGTGGCCAGAATATAGGCCTTGTCATCCAATAGTCACCCTCTAGTTTCTCATGATGGTTCAAATGCTGATGGTATAGCAGATTGACATAGAATTAAGGAATCATGATTGCTGCCAGGATAGTAGGCATTGATTTGCATGTTGTGCAGATTGTGGTCTCTATTACAGAAAGTGTTTTGCAGTGCTCAGCACTAATCTGTTTCTAGGAAGTTCAACAACCTCAGACCATGAACTATCTCCTCCAACTTTACCCCTTATTTAATCCAACTTTTAATTTTTTATTTATTTATTCATTTTTTCTATTGTTTTTATTTCATCATTTTATTTTTAAAATGTATTTATTTTATTTATTTTTTGTTTTATTTTATCCTTTTTCAATCCTTTTCCCCATCCTCACAGAGACATCTGTCACTTGTTTCTCTGTTGTATTTTCACAGAGCGCCGACCCTTGTTCTGCTATTAACACATCCTGCTGTCTTACCTTTATACCATTATCAGCACCTTCTTTAGTCTTCAGCACTACCATTAACACTCCCTTTGTCCTGTGTCCATGACATCTTTGTCAATCTCTCCTGAGCTCCCACCTACCCCTGACCTTCTATTTTGCTCCACCCCCTCTTAAACAATATAAAATCCATCACATTTCTACTTATTTTTGCTCTGAAAAAGAGTCATAAGGACTTGAAATGTTAACTCTGTTTCTCTCTCCAAAGATGCTGCCAGACCTGCTGAGCTTTTCCAGCATTTTCTGTTTTTATTTCAGATTTCCAGCATCTGCAGTGTTTTGCTTTCATCTCTCTCACAGAACTGTTGCAAGCTTGTTCAAAACTTAGAAAAAAGGTCTAACATGAAGAACAAAAATGTACATTTATATGGTCTCTTTCTTCCCAAAGCACTTCACAGCCAACTAATTATTTAAGTGTGGTGACTGTTGTAAGGTAGGCAAATGTGGCGACCAGTTTGTACATCACAATATCCCACAAAAAGCAATCCAGATAATCAGTTTAATCGTGTTGATTGAGGAGTAAGTATTAACCAGGACACATTCACCACTCTTAATTTAAATTCACTTCATTCAAATGATCTGACAACTCAATATTTAGCAATTAGTTCTCACTTTATGGCGCTTCATGCAAAATATTGGGTTATTCATTGATTTTAAATTATTAGATGTAGACTGGAATATGATGAGGCTTTGCTTGATTGTCGAAGGTTAATTCCACAGGGCTGGATACAGTCTACAATGAGACACAGAATATGTGGTTTATGGTAGGAACCAATTGGATGGGCCAAATGATCTTACTTATGTCCTTCAGCATTAGTCAGTTTATAGGTTGGACCACCAGCTGGAATAAAGAGCATGGATTTGGCTGTGGTATTCAAAGGGAAACTGGAGCAATTTATGATCCACTGAACAAGATATTTGTGAAACGGAGCTTTGGAAAAGATGAAAATGGTTAAATGTGGTCTGAAATAGGACCTACATAATGGATTATCTGAATGGTTTTTTAATGTTCCAACATTCTTATGTGCTGATTAATTTTCATTTCCTCAGACAAATGTATTTTAAATAATGACCATAACCTCAATTAATAAGTAGATAGACAGCAATGTCTCATAGCCCAACCCATATTAATTGAAGAGGTTTAGTCATTTTGTTGGCTTCACGACCTGGCCACGCATATTGTGAATAAGGAGCCATCAGAATTTATTGGATTAGTTCTCCTGCACATCTTGATATGGCGGATTTTGCTTTACAACAATGGAGCAGGAGTAAACTGCACTTTAACTACACAAAATAACTTTGGGTATTTTTTCACAACATGAGGTCAGCTGGCGTGGGTGGGTTGTGTGTTGTTTTGTCTCTCCACTTGTGCTGATACTCTAAGATCTCAAATGACCTCAACCGTGTTAAATCTTTTAATGTTAGAAATTCTCATGATAAAAGTTTACCTGGCAGTTGGAGCGAGCAGAGCGTGCACTTGAGCAGCTTTAGGTGCCCCTGTCAAACTGGCAGGGATAATTGCAATGTTATTAAAACACATTGCACTATTTGATTTTTAACTGGACCTGCAAACAACTTGGGATGATCCAAGTGCTGGAAATCGAAACATTTGGAGATCCTGTTTAATATGCACTGCCATTGAAACTAATTGTAATTATTTTACAGAAAAATCCCCTTAATAATTTACAGTGGAGTTTGGTGAGGGGGCGGTGTGTGGAGCTGGGCTGATGCCAATGTCGGGCGTCGCCTGGAGCCACGTGATAAGCAAACCGCACAGCGAGAGTCAGAGAGAGAAAGTTCAGGAGAAGGAAAGGAAATTTCCCAGGAACTTGTGCGTGGACTCTCAGCCAAGTCCAAAAAAAAGTTTGTATTAAAATATTTTGGGAAAATTCTATAATTTGTCATAAAACTGAATGACCTGACGCGCAAATATTGGTGAGCAGTGGCTACAGAGAGCCACAAACAGCTGTGTAGAGCAGTTCTCATAGCTACACGAAAACAAACATCCCTACGGGGGCAAATAAAACAGTCCAATTTATATTGATGGGAAAGAACCCCGGATCCCCCCCCCCCCCCCCAGCTGTATAAAAAGGGCTGCATCCCAGCAGTAAGTCTTCAAGGAGGAGACAGCCCAGCCTGAGAATCTGTGCACCTGCCGGAGTCTGAACAAAAGCGACATCACTGGTAAATTGTACAATCTTACAAGGGCGAGGTAAGATGTCTTGTGTCAGGTTTTGTATTTAGTCCTTTTAGTTTTCGCATTGAATAGTTCAATGCAAATCGGAGTGTGTTAAAGAGTTGCGTGTGGGAAAGCGCTACGGTAAAGTTGCGGTAACAGCAACGTTTTAAACTATCTTTGATTTTAATTAAACCGAATCACCCGGACGAGAACAATCCCGCCAAGCTTTCAATTAATAGAAAAGATGAGCGCGGACTCAGCCAAGTCCAAAAAAAAAAGTTTGTATTAAAATATTTTGGGAAAATTCTATAATTTGTCATAAAACTGAATGACCTGACGCGCAAATATTGTCCCTTTTGGTAGTTTGAAGGTTCGCTCTTGGACAGTCGGATTTAAGTACCTTTAGTTACAATTCTGAAGCGCCAAAACCTGAAATGTGCCGTTCCCAGTAACAAGCTCCGATCCCTGTGCTTTGGGGGTGAGATAAAGAGCGAGAGGGGCGAGGCTCACTGTTGTTTTAGTTCTATAATTGTATAATTATAATTCTATAATGTATGCTCCTTAAATCTCGCTGATAATTAACCATTTCCACAAAAGCCCCAATTCTGCTTCACCGAGTTGTGTTCAGTGTAAGAGAGAAAGCACATTGTGTAATTCACCGGGATACACAAAGTGGGCTGTTCTTTTCGTACACCGGCTAGGGGTCTGCGGAGGGTAAGGTTGTTCTTTCAACTGCAGGACACCTTCCTCTGATAGGGGCTTGGTTTTTAAACCATAATTAATTTTTCTTCATAATTGCGTGTTTTCGAAAGACGTTCATTTCACATTCCTCGCTCCAGCTCCGAGCCGTGTGATTTCAGCTCCTGGGGTGAAATCTGTCAGGAGACCGCGGTCAGTGAGAGGGCTCTCGGTCATTTCCTTCCCGGCTGGAGGGCGCTGCACTGCAGCGAAATGTTGGACCTAACCTGGCCGGGGACTAGTGGAACTCGCCCGTTAAAGGGAATCGGCTTCCACGGAAGAATGGCAATGAAAGTAAACTTCCGACCACTGGAGCTCCTCCATCACATCTATTTTTCATTCCCCAGCCGTTCTGTGATCACTGAAAGATCTGATTCGGCTTTTAGAACATTTTTTTTCTCTGTCCGGATAATGACTTCTTTTACATGTGTAATGATTACAGTATAGTTTAAATTGTTCAAGGCTACAGGAAATGTTGTGCTAACTCGTTTCCACTTTTTGATGAGCTCAAGGCTCTGGCTGATTCCGGATTCTGATCCTGGGATCCGCAGTGATTCAGAGGTTGGTTTGTTGTAGTTACCCAGTCTTCCGAGCGGCCAGACATCTCACCAGCTGGATCTGAGTTCAGCTCAGACAGGCCACACTGTTGTATACATAAATTGCCATCACTATTACATTGCGTCAATTCAGTGGTAAGATAGATTGTTCTCATTCAAGGATGTTTTGATAAGTGGTTCAGAGTTATGAATAGTTTTGATAGGGCAAAACTGTTTCCACTGGCAGTGGGTCAGTAACCTAAGGAGACAGACCTATAAATTCACAAAAAAGCCAGGGGAGATGTGGAGAATTTTTTTTCATTACATAGTGAATTGTTATAATCTGAGATGTTTTTCCTGAAAGTTTGGTGGAAGGGAATTCAATAGTAACTTTCAACAGGATATATACTTGATATATTTCCTGAGCTGCAGGGCATGGGACTAATTGGATAGTTCTCAGCCCAGGTATGATGGGCTGAATGCCCCCCTTCTGTGCTTTATTTTTCTATGAAAAGAACTGAAGAGAAGTACATAAGTAGTGGCGGTTGGAAAAGTCAGGATGTTCAACATGCCAACCCAGAATATTAGCAAAAACTGACCAACTGCTTCAAACAGATTGACACATCCTCCAAAAAGCTGATAATGCAAGAACAGCTTTGAGATGTGAAATCATGGTTACACCGGCTTTATAACTGAAGTGTAACATTTACAAAACACTCCCTCACGTATTGGAGAGAAAAGAAACAAAGTTCATAAAAGGTTAATAGTGAAATCTAAATGATGGAGGCATGGAATTGATGGATTTCCAGGGGAAGATGGCTTCCTGAAAATATTGGTGGTTTCACATTAAAATGCATCCTGTAAGTACCTTTACACTTCACAGTGATAGATTTTTAATTGCAAAAGAATAATACATTTTTATTTTTGCTAGTCCAACCAGACTGTCACTTGCTCAAAACTTTAATTGTCCCTCTCCTGCACCCTGCTCCCCCACCCTCGGTTCAGAAGTACTCTATTTCCTCCTGATAGTCTTCACAGACTCATCACAAGCCATCCAACTTCCCATCTTTTCAGTGACTCTTCCAGTCCTTTCAGTTTGTATTGGCATTCTTCTGCCCCTCCTATCAATTTAGCCTGCATTCCCCAGCCCACTTGAGCTGGTACTTTCATCCACTCTACCTATTCAAGCTCATATCCTGTGCTCTGCTCCCTGAGTTCATTCTAGTACTTACCCCCCTATTCCTCCTTGGTTAATGCTGCTCTGCTTTCTCCCAATTATAAAGCACTATTTCAAACTTCTCACTCCTCTTCTCAAAGAACTGCTAACAGCTTCTGTCCTTTTCCCTTTCCTTGGTCTCAATTCCCTTCTTTCACTATCACCTAGTCTCCCCTTTACTGCCACCCAGTCTCACCCCGAACTTTTCACTGCCACCCATTAGCCCCCTCCCTATGCTGGCCACTTCTCCACTCTAATTTAAGTCATGTGCTAATGTAGTGGTCAGACCCTGCTGTCCTCCTCCCTACATGCTCACAGTGCTAATGGCTGAAATTGCTGTCTCTTGTATATTGTGGTTGAGAACTCGTGTTTTCAAAAGAGTTCCTACCTACAAACTAGAGAGATGGCATTCCCAACCATTTCTGCTGGAGTATGTTGAGAAGGGAGCATGGCCTTGCTGCTGTTTAGTCGCTGGACTTGGAAAGAGTGGGACTAGAAGTCATGAAGACCAGCTGCACATCCAATCAACATCCCCTAGCCTACTGACTAGGCTGCAAAGTGTTGACTGTCACTGTGAAATGTTACTGGATGAGATTGAGTTGACTTTCCATTTGGGATGGTAACAGGATATATATTTTTAAAAAAACAAACTAGGCTGCTTGGAACACTGGGATTGATGTTGACCTTTCAGCATAACCCTGAAAGAATGAGATTTCTGGGAAACAAATGAATCCGCAGCCCTGAAGAATTTTAAAAAGAGCAGATTTTGAAACTGAAAGAATTTGATCATATTTATAGATTGACATTCTATAATTATGAATTCAAAATTTGCAGCAAATATTCCAAAAGGATCAATTTGTTTTGTAGTAGAAATCTAAAATGATAAAAGTTCAGCTTTATCCCGGATATATTTTTGATGGACATTTTTACATTCTGTTTGCTAGAATTCCTAATTTTAATGATTTCAGAATAAAGTTGTTTGTAAATGCCTTTGGGCGCTGCTTAAAACTAACGCACAGAAGAAAACTTGGAGTTTTCTTTCCTTTGCTCAGTAATGTGGAAACCCCTACAGAATAAAAAGCTATTGTATTTTTGGTGTTGTCAGTTGAAGGAAGATTCAAGAAATCCTCCATGCAGCCATGGGATCTTTAACATCCACCTGAATGGGCAAACATTTGAATGTTAGCATCTCCAACAGTATAACAGAGTTGTTGCATAGGGCAGTAAAGAGTCACCCACATTGCTGTGGATCTGGAGTTTCATAAAGGCCAGACCACGTGAGGAAAGAACAGCAGTTTTTCCTCCCTAAAGAACAGTAGTGAACTTAATAGAACAACATTCATATTGGAGAGGATTAAAGTGGTGGCAGGATACTGTTCTTTAATAAAATCAAAATACTTCAGATGCTGTGATTACTGTTCTTTAACTATTGGTAAGATGCCTTAAGCATGTACTGCATAAGCGAACAACTTTTAATTCATTAGGCAGTTTATTAATATAATACTTAAAGATATCTTTGATTTTACAGTCAGCAATGGCCTGTACAAGACTGAAATTTCTGAAGTTGAAGTATTATTAATTGATAAACTATTAAGACAGTTTTACAATGAACAAAAAAATGCAAAGCTACAAGCCAAGCCACAGCAGATGTTTGTGGTTTCACTGTATACTGTAATTCCATTCTGATACACCTTAAATACTGTGATCCAAGTAATAAGCCATTTGTGCCTGATGTCTATGGTAGTTTAATTAAAATATTTACTTGAAACATGAATCACTTCCTGTAGTGTCAATTGTGCACACAAAGTTTGGCAACCTGGGGTTATTGAGGAAGTTAACTGTAATATATACCAGCATACTTGGCAAGATCACATAAGAGAGATTTTTTCTTCATAGTTTAAAAAAAATGCACTTTCCAGTATTTCAAATGATTTTACTTTCAAACAATTAGAATCAGTTATCAGGAATACATTCGAGGATCACCTGTATAATAATATTTGGTAGTACCGGAGGGGAGTTTTCCCGGGCAAAGGAAGGTAGGTTTGGTGCGTGCAGGGAATTAAAACCCCTAAACATAATGCTGGGTCAGAATCCCAACGCTATCCCACCCACTTCTGGATTTCACCTGGGAGGGTTTGAAAGTGAGCAGGGAACCCCTTGTGCAGCTGCTGGGTGAGGCATTTAATTATTATAATTAATTAAGTACTGTTTTAACCCCCAATTCTAGCTTTAATGGCCAGGGCACCTGTTTGCTGACCTGCCAGCAACTCACCAGAGTCACTGAGGTGAGTGCACAGTGGGGAGAGCTTCTTCACTGAAACTGACAGGTTGGGAAACCTTCCATCAGTGAAGCTGAAGAGCTCCAGCCATGGCCTGGTGAAAGGCTGCCATTCAAAGCATTTCTTCCGAGAGCACGCTTTCACTGCTTGTCCAGCGCCTGTTAACCTTTTGAAAGGTACTTCATCTGTTTAGCACTTGCTAAACCTGCTGCCAGCATTCACCACAGCATGGGAAACAGCTTTTGCAGCTCTACCTTACACTTTTTAAGGAGGAACAAGTAGTAAGTCCAACAGCAACAATGTCCAACAGCCAACTGTGTTCTCAGTCACATGCCCCCACAATGGGCAGAGGGGATGGACACTGAGATGCAGCTGGAAGGAGGCAATATCCCTAACAAAGAGTCTACAGACAGAGGATCACCTCTCTCGAAATGTTTGAGCACCAATGGCTCAGGCTGTCATGATAGGTCATTGCTGACATCTGCAACCTCCGGGAACAAGACCTTCCTTCCTTCCCACTGGGCCAGGTGGACAAGCTTTGCCTGGCCTGTTAGGTGCCTGTCAATGGTGGGACACCCCTGCCCTTGAGGGTCTGCCTCACCCCAAGATGATGTGCTCTCTTCTGCAAGGAGAGAAAGCAAATAGTGTCAGTAATGGTTTTTGTGGAGGTGGGGGGGGTGGTGGGAAGGACAACATTTGTGGAGTGTGACTGAGACAAGGAAGCAAGAGGGCAATAGGTTGGGTGTTTGGGATGAAGAGAGAGGAATGAATAGAACTGCAAGGTCTGCCTGAAGAGTGCTGTTCAGGAGTGTGGGGCTCGGCACCTAAGACTATTTTGTCACTTGCCCTTTCTGCTCTACTGTGGTCCTTGATCCTCTTGGTGCACTGTCTCAAGGCTGGAGGTATCACAGTTCTGCTGCTGACTGCCTTGACCACTTCAATTGTCACCTGCCTCGTTGAGAAGGCTGTTCTTTTCCTCCTGTCTGGGGGTGGGGGGGATGTGGGTGGGGAAGCTCACCCCACTGTAGTCCTTCAGATCCCGTAGTACAACCTCCAGGTAATAGTGAGACTGGGAGGAGTAGCTTTCCCAGGTTTCCTCCCCATAGTCACTGCAGCATCAAAAATCTACATCCAGTTCAGCTATTGTAATCCCTGCTGAAGTACTTTAATTTAGAAATCCATCCTTTTGACAGATCCAGCATGTCATCCCACCCACTCTCCCAAAGGAAAAGTGTTAATGCTGTGGCAAGGTTAAAGAGCTTTGGCAAAGCCAGCTCCTTTATCATGTGGGTTCCCAACCAGCCATAGGTTCCACTCTTTGGCTAAGGAATAAGTTGAGAAAATTCCAATGCAGATTTGCCTTCAGAAGAAAGATTTTGCATGACCAACTTATTTGACATTTTGAGAGAAGCATATTCCAAATGGCTGTGGAAAACCAAGTGACATGGCTTGATTCCCAGAAAGGTTTCAATAAACTTGCTTGTGAAAGGTTGCTATTAAAATTGAAAACAGTGGGAATTCATTATAAAATCTAGATATACCTGAAATTGCAGAGAAGATACAACATGAAAACAGACTGTTCAACCCATGTCCATGTCAGTACTTATCCTCCACGGGAACAGTTGTTTAATTCTATGCATATAAAATAAAACAGGGAATGATATTGTGAGTGGAGATAAATTAAGTGACCCCAGGGGTCAACACTAGTACCTGGGTGTGTAGTATATGTGTTTGGTGTGCATTTTTTAACTTCCTGTGAAGCACTCACTTTTTTCCTTAGAACCGTTCCCACTGCTACTTCTTCCTCCTTTGAGAGCTGAAATGCTGCTGTGGGTGTGAATTCCTGCAAGGGGTTTTAAGAAATCAGAATTCCCACCCACAACATTCTGTACCGTGGAACAGCAGGAGTGGGGCTGGAGGGGGAGGCACTGAGAGTGCCAACAGGGAAGTTGAAATGCGAGTTGAAAGATCCTGGCATGAGGGAGTGGAAAGATGCCATCATGAATTCCCCAGAAGGTAAAACGGTAAGAACTGCAAAATAAGAATACTGGGCCGAACTGGTCTTGTATATCTTAAAATGCAACACCAGTAAAAACTGGGAAATAAGAGTACTGGGCTGAACTGTTTTTTCCTTCTGGGTCAGGAGGGAGGATCTGGCAATAGGCCAATGGTCTGTAAGAGGAGAGAGTTGGAATGCGTTGGAGTAAACTAAGGTAAGAGGAAGTAAAAAGTAACAAAATAGACTAGGGATAAATGACTGCCGGTATGAACTGAGTGTACCAGCAGGTGCTGAGTCGGGAGGCAGTGGAGTGAACTGGCGAGAGGAAGGAAATATCAATATGAACTGAGTTATGGAGTCAAATGTTGGCATAAACTGTAGAGAAAGAGAAAAATGCCATCTTGAATAGAAGGAGGCGGCAAAAAAACAAGTGAGTCTACCAAATGTAAATCTACACTAGGATAGTCCAATACAAAACAAAAAGCATTCATTTTATGATACCTCCGTTAGGCCTCATCTAGAATACTTTATCTGGTTTTGGTCATCTTTTTATTGGCATTTACATGGTAATATGGAGGCCCAGGAAAAGGTTCAGGGGAAAGCAACTAAACTGATACAGCAATTTGAACTTATATGGTGCCTTTAATGTAACTGGCTTAGAAACCCTCAGTTAACACAATAGGCTTAAAGCTGGGTCTTTTTGCTTTAGAAAAGCATAGACCTTTTGGAGAAATTTGATTTTGAGGTCTTCAAAACACAAAAGGACTAGACTCTCTTGATGCAGATAGACTACTTGAGTTGATTAGGGAGAGGATGGGAACATGTGCATAAGTTACATAAGCAAAGAACTAGGTCAGATTTTCGCAACAGGTCATCAAACTTTGAAGCAATGGAGTATATGTTTGTCGCAGTGTTGTAAACGGGCCTGAATGTAGTCTTGATATCCCAATGTAAGAAAGGTGGATGTGGTTCCAAAGAAGATATATTGGACTCAACATTAACTGTTTCTCTTTCCACAGATGCCGCCAGACTTGCTGAGTTTTTCCAGCACTTTGTTTTTATTTCAGATCTCCAGCACCTGCAGTATTTTGCTTTCATTTAAGGTAGGTGTGGTATTGGGTCATGGTCAAAGTCATCTCCAGAAACTTGTTTTAATCACTTTTGGGGATGGAAGAGGAATTCCCCAAATTTCCCCTCCCTGCCCCGGCAATCCCCTATTACTTCCCGAATCCTCCCAAGAGATGAGATGGCTGCATTGAGATGTGTGAGGGGGATTGATTGGCGTAATAATATACAGTTGCACTGCCGTGGAATGGGACAGACACAATGTTCCAGCTTGCCTTTTTCTGATTCATGTTATCGCACTTTTTAAGCAATACTACCATTAGGGTTATTACATACTCGTGATAGCCCACAATATTTCAGCAAGAAGAGAGACAATTTCTGCAGTTTATGCCAAACTGTTTATGGAAGTGATATAAATGTTGAGCTTAGTAACCCAGTACTTTCATTACACAGCTGAGTACATATTCATGACTCACTAAAGTAAACATTGGTCCCTTTAAAGGCAGAGCCAAGAGAAGTTATCATGGAGAAATGACAGAAACATTAAACAAGTACTTTGTCTGTTTTCACAGTAGAAGATATAAGTTACGGAAATAGAGGGTAAGAGTGAGAAAATTAAGGTAATTAATATTGGCAGAGAACATGTAATAAAACTCAAGGGACTAAAATCCGAAAATCTCCAGGACCTGATGCACCACATCCTGGGGTTGTAAAAGAGATAGCTGCAGAGATGGTGAATGGGCTGGCTATGATTTTCCAACATTCACAGAATAGTAAAACAATCCCAGCATATTAGAAGGTAGCAAATGTAACACAGCTATTCAAGAAAGGAGGGAGAGAGAAAACAGTGGATTATAGGGGCCAGTTAACCTGACATCAGTTGTCGGAAGGTGCTGAGCTCAAGGAAGTCTTAACTTAGTATGAGTCATAGTATGATTTTCTATAAGATCAAGGGAAAAGGGAAATTTTGTTTGATAATTGTATTAGAGTTTTGAGGATCTAACTAGTGGGGTAGATAAAGGGGAACCAGTAGATGTAGTACACTTGGGGCTGGATTTTACCCATCGGCGAGCGGGGACGGGGCCCGCTCGCCACTGCGTAAAATGACGCGCGGTGACATCGGACGGAACTCCCAATGTCACCGCACTCCATTTAAGTTTTCAGGAAGGCGGGGGCGCAGCAAAATCAGCTGCACGCCTGCCAACCTGTCAATGGCTAATTGAGGCCATTGACAGAGCAATTAAAGTAATTAGTGGACCTGCCCGTCCAACCTTAAGGTTGGCGGGCAGGCCAGGAGCCCCAGTGCAAACTAGGAAAAGCATGAAACCTCATCCACAGGCAGGATGAGGTTTCGTGTAGGGTTTTAAAAATTTTAATAATAACTTTTTGGAAATTATGAACATGTCCTAACTCATGTGACATTGGCACATGAGGGGAGATGTTAGGGAAATTTTATTCTTCTATTTTGAGCTTTTTCACGTTTAGAGCCGATCTCCCTGAGGCTGCACTTAGCCTCAGGGAGATGAGTGCGCTCTTCCGTACGCATGCGCAGAAGAGCGCACTCTCGATTTTAGGAATCCCCCCCCCCGCCTGCACAGGGAGCGCTTAGCACTTCTGTGCAGATGTCACGTTGGGCGGGCCTTAATTGGCCCGCCCACATAAAATGGTGCTGCGCCTCCGATTTGGGGTGCCGATCGGAAGTGCGCCCGTATGCGCCCGCCCATCAACTCTTTCCCCCCCCACCGATGGGAGGAAAATTCAGCCCTTGGATTTCCAAAACATATTTGATAAAGTGCCTAACAAAAGGTTAATAAATAAGGAGTTGTGGGTAATATATTAACATAGATAGAGGATTGGGTGACTGACAGGATACAAAGAGTAGGGATAAGCGGTGCATTTTCAAGCTGACAGGCTGTGACTAGTAAAAGCAGAACATTTTTAAAAAGGTGTTAAACTTGTTAGTGTTTCTGTTCATAAAGACTTGGGCATACTCGTACAAGGAACACAAAGTTAGTATGCAGGTACAGCAAGCAATTAAGAAAGCAAATGGCATGCTGGCTTTTATTGCAAGAGGATTGGAGGATAAAAATAAAGAAGCCTTGCTACAATTGCACAGGGATTTGGTGAGATCACAACTCGAATAGTGTGTGCAATTTTGGTCACCATATTTAAAGAAGGATATACTTCTGTTGGAGGCGATAGAGAAGATTTATTAGATTAGGTCCTGGGATGAAAGTGGTGTTCTATGATGAGGGCCCAAGTAAATTGGATCTATATTCTCTGGAGTTTAGAAGAATGAGAGGTGATCTCATTGAAGCTTATGGAATTCTGAAGAGGGTTCACAAGGTAAACACTGAAAGGTTGTTTTCCCTGACTGCGGACTATGGAACATGTGGGCCTAGTCTCAGGATAAGGGATCAATTATATAGGACTGAGGTGAGGAGAAATTTCTTCACTCAAAGGGTTATGAATCTTTGGAATTCTCTAACTCAGAAGGTTGTAGATGCACCACCATTGAATATATTTAAGGCTGAGATAGACAGATTTTTGGTGTCTCAGGGAATAGAGGAATATGGGGAGCAGGTGGAAAAGTGGAGTTGAAGCCAAAAATCAGCCATGATCATATTAAAAGGCAGAGCAGGGTCCCAAGAACATAAGAAATAGGAGCAGGAGTAGACCATATGGCCTTTTGAGCCTGCTCCATCATTCAATACGGTCACTACTGATCTTGGGCTTCAACTCCACTTCCCTGCCCATTTCCTATATCCCTTGATTCCCTGAGAGACCAAAAATCTGTCTATCCCAACCTTAAGTGTATTCAACGATGAAGCATCCACAACGCTCTGAGGCAGAGAATTCTGAAGATTCATAACCCTTTGAATGAAGTAAATTTTTCTCATGTCAGTCCTAAATGCTCGGCCCCTTATTCTGAGACTGTGCCCCCATGTTTTGGATTTACCGACCAGCAGAAACAATCTCAGCGTCTACTGTTTCGAGCCACTTCAGAATCTTGTACGTTTTGATGAGATCACCTCTCATTTTTCTAAATTTCAGAGAAAATAGACCCAATTTGCTCAGTGTCTCATCATAGGACAGCCCCCTCATCCTAGGGACAAATTTAATGAATGTTCGCTGCACCATTTTCAATACACACAGTATTCTTGATGCTGTCTCTCCAAAACCCTGTACAACTCCAGCAAAGCCTCTTTATTCCTGTACTCCTATCCCCTTTCAATAAAGGTCAACATGCCATTTGCCTTCCTAATTGCTTGCTGTAGCTGTATGTTAACTTTTTATGTTCCTTGTACCAGCACACTCAAGCCTCTTTGAACATCCATGTTATGTCCTGGCAGATGATGTGTGCCAGGCGGACCAAATCCTCGATGGAAACTTAGTCACATTATCACAACGGTTTTGCAATTTGTATTTATTACAAGATGCGTGTACTGAATTCAGAAGTAATGAGCCCACCAAGGTTTTTATAGAGATTTTTAAAAATTAAATTAGAATACTTCACAAAATAAAAGATTTCGAGCGTTTACATAAGACTACAGTCAAAATTCCTAATTGACCTGACTCTAAGTTAAACTCCCCTTTAAGGCAACAGTCCAAAATAGATTGTAGATTTAAAATGAAACCAGCAAGTTAACACCATACCCACTTGACAGTGGGATTCCAAATGGCTTCCCCAACTTCAGTTTCATTACATAGACTTATGCACAAATAGCTGGAGGCTTCTTGAAGGCTGTTTCATACACTCCTGTTAGATCTTATATGGACTTCTCTCACATAGCCTTTCATTCTCCTTTATATATGTTTCTGTTTAATATATGTAAATTCTATTGTTCCACATGCCTTTGAAACTGTACCATCTTGTTAATATAAAAACTTTCATGTTGCCAATATTGTCAGCAACCGTTGGGGTAAAATAAACACACTACCTAGCCTTTCTTATCTAGCTAGTTGTAAACAAACTAAGATCCCTTTGAAATCCAACAATCCCTTCATTTATTTAAAAGAGCATATTCCCTTCACACCTTACATGCTAAACCAGCATCCATGTTTACTCATTAGCATGTCATACACTTAGCTTCTTTTGATGATTTCAAGCTTGCAGTCTACTTGACTCCAAATGTAATTAAATCACTCAGGCAGACCTAACTATAATCACACACACAAATCTACTTTACAATAAACCAGAAAAATATTCTGAAAATTATTTATTTTCATCATACCACACTTGCAAAAGTATTCAGTTCTTCTATTGTTTCAACCAAAGCTAATATCTTTGCACTTCCCTACATTTGTAATCCATCTGCCATCCTGTTGCCCACTCAATTAGCCTGTCCATATCACTTTGCAGCCTCTCTGTCCACCCCACAGCATCCGCCTAGCTTTGTATCATCAGTAAACTTAGGGCAGAATTTTCTCTTTGGTGTGCGGGGGCTGAACCCGCATGCTGCGTGCCCACTGAACTGTGAAAGGCCTGTTAAGGCCATTAAACACCAATTAAGTTAATTGACAAGGCTGTCTGCCCAAACTTAAGGTTGGCGGGCAGGCAACAAGCCCAAGCAACCTTTGCGTTTTTCATGAAACCTCATCCACGGGCAGGATGAGGTTTCATGATGGTTTTATTGAATAAATAAAAATGTTTTTGACAATTCAAAAGCACGTTCCAGCTCATGTGACAATGTCACATATGGGGACATGTCTGAATAATTTTTCTTTCCTTTTTTTCAAACTTTAAAACTGAACTTAATCTCTGAGGCAGCTCCGTGCCTCAGGGAGATTTCTGCGTTTTTTCACACGCATGCGTGAAAGAGCGCAGGCCCTGACTCTCCCTCCCACCGCCTGCACAGGTAGCGCCGGGCGTGTGTCACACTGGGTGGGCTTTAATTGGCCCACCCACATAAAATGGCAGCACGCAGCCGATCGCGAGTGGCAATCAGCTCCATGCCCGCCCACTCCTGACCGGCCCACCCAACAGGCAGAAGATTCTGCCCTTAGATACAATACTCTGTCTCTTCATCCAAGTCATTAATATAGATTGCTGGGACCTCAAGCTATTTACACTGACCCTTGTTACTCCACTATTTACTACCTGCCAACTTGGAAAATGTCCCATTTATGGCCACTCTCTGCTTCCTATCTGTTAACCAATCCTTTATCCATGCTAATATATTACCTCCAACTCCATGCTTACTTATCTTGTCTTTTATCCTTTTTGAGTGCCACCTTATCAAAAGCCTTTTGGAAATCCAGGTACACTCCTGGTCCCCTTTATCTACCCTACTAGTTACATCCTCAAAAAAAAACTCTAATAAATTGGTTAAACAAGATTTACCTTTATAAAACTTGTTCTAATCATACTGCATTTTTTAAGTGCATTGTTAACATTTCCTTCATAATAGATTCCAGCATTTTCTTAACAACTGATGTTAGGCTGCAGTTCCCTGTTTTCTCTCTTCCTGCTTTCTTGAAAAGCTGAGTAATATTTGCCAACTTCCGATCTGATGGGACTATTCCTGAATCCAATGAATTCTGGAAGATCACAGCCAGTGCATCCACTATCTCTGCAGCTATCTCCTTTTAGAACACAAGGATGAAGGCCATCAGATCCTGGGATTTGTTGCATTTTAGTCCCTTAAGTTTTTCCAGTGCTTTTTCTCTTCTATTAATTTCCCCACTCTCTTTTTAACCCCTAGTTTACTGTGTTTTTCTGGAATTAAACTTGTGTCTATCTTCACAGTAGAAGACACAAAATATTTGTTCAATGCCTCGGCCATTTCCTCATTCCCCCTGATAATTTATGCTGCTCTGCTTCTAAGGGACCAGTGTTTACTTTAGCTATTCTCTTCCTTTTTATATATTTATAAAAGCTTACAATCTGTTTTTATATTACTGGCTAGTTACACTCTCTATTTTTTTCCCCTTTTTATCAATTTTTTGGATGTTCTTTGCTGGTTTCTGAAATACTCATAATCCTTGGACTGCTTTTTTTTTGTAATATTAAAAGCCACTTTAAATCTAATGCTATCCCTAACTTCCTGAGTGAGCCACAGATGGGTCTTTTTCATGGAATGTATTTTTGTTGAACATTTTAAATTGTTTCTTTAAGTGTTTCCCATTGTTCATTTACAACCATACCTTTTGGTCTGTTTTACCCAATTTACCTTTGCCAGTTCTCCCCTCATATATTTATAATTGGCTTTGGTTAAGTTTATGATTTTTGTTTGATTGAGTATTTCACTTTCAAATTTAACCTGGAATTCAATGGTATTATGGTCACTATTTCCCAGTAGATCTTTTACTGTGGCATTACTAATTAACCCTGCTTCATTACACAACACTCTATCTAAGATAGCTTCATCCCTAGCTTGTTCCAAAACATATTGGTCTAAGAAACTGTCATGAAAACATTCCTCAAACTCAGCTCGACAGCTGTTTGGTATATTCCTGCTCCTATTTCTTATGTTCTTACTACTGTGCAGTGTATCCCCAATGTTGGTGCTTCATCCAGGACCATGCTTTGTCCCAAATGTGGGACTTATTTGTTTTGTATTCATTTGGAAATTTCTACCTACAGTACAAAAGTCCTACAACAGATCAAAGTGGAACTGTTTAATGGGCATTGCAGCCAGGACTAATAGTAATAAGTATGACAAAGAAGTAGTGTCTCTGTGAATGGGGTAAGAGTGATGAGGCACATTTCAGTAGTATGATGCCCTGTTTTAATATAAATAAATCCCAATGTCATTTGTTATACATTAAATATCTATCAATTGAGGTTAAGTTTTTGAAATAGTGCACTTCTATTTCATTTTAACATTTGAGTCAGCAGTACCCTTGCACCATGGTAGGAGGTAGGATTTGGAAGAAACTTGTTCAAAAAAGATAAAATTTGTTACCTACACATTTTCTGAAGCTCTTGCTATTTTTTGTCCATACTAACAAATTGGATGCAGAATATCAATGCAAATTGACTGCATTCATAGATATTAAACTAGTCGTGGGTGGCAGTTGAGTCAGTGGAAGTGTCCAGAGACACTAGAGTTGGATGGAATCTGTAAATGAGCGAAGAATAGCAGGTAAAATTCAAAACAAACAACTGCAATAGCAGGAGTAGGCAATTCAGCCCCTCGAGCCTGCCCCGCCATTCATTACGATCATGGCTGATTTCATTTCGCCCTCAACTCCAATTTCCCGCCCTCTCCCCATAACCTTTCAACCCTTAACTAATTAAAAATCTGTCTATCTCCTCAAATTTATTCAGTGTCCCGGCATCTACTGCACTCTTGAGGTACTGAATTCCATAGATTCACGACCCTTTGAGAAAAGTAATTCCTCCTCATCTCTAATTTAAATCTACTACCCCTTAGCCTAAAACTATGGCCTCTCATTCGAGAATGCCCCACGAGGGGAAACATCCGCTCCACGTCTCCTTTGTCTATTCCCTTCAGCATCTTATATACCTAAATTAGATCTCCTCTCATCCTTTTAAACTCTAGCGAGTACAGGCCTAAACTGCTCAATCTCTCCTCATTAAGACAAGCCCCGCATCTCTGGAATCAATCTAGTGAACCTCCTCTGAACTACCTCCAATGCAGTTACATCCTTCCTCAAGTAAGGGGACCAAAACTGTGCACAGTACTCCAGGTGCGGTCTCACCAATGCCTTGTACAGTTGCAACAACACTTTATTTCTTTAGCAATAAATGCCAAAATTCCATTTGCCGTTTGACTGGTGTCTTTCTTCCAGCAATCAGAGAGAGTGTTTTTACCTGCAAGCGCAGGGATGCCCAGTTGGTGTTCTTCATCTGTGACCTTCACAGCGCACACACACTAGACTAGCACACAAAAGTAGGGTTGCAGTTGGCTTTTTTTTTACACCCCTTGCCCTGTGTATTCCTGGAAGGGAAAGAACAAACATGTCTTTCGCCCAGATTTGTTTTCTTTTCATCTTGGTTCATGTTCACAGTCTGGGATATAACTCAACAGGAAGTGGTTTTGCCTGAGATGGTAATCATTTTCCATCATCTCCACAATCACAGGAGATTACAGTTCAGTTTACATTGTATCTTTTCCTTTGAAGTGCCAAGTAGACCGTGTCACACATTTTAGGTGTGACATTCCATTCTCTCTGAACTAGTTGGTCAAGTAATCCACATAGGAATTTTCCAGCAAGTGGTTACCTTACAAGCAAAAACTGGCTGATATTTATGTCCTGTTTTTAAAAAAACACAAAAATTCAATATGTCCATAAGTAATTTGGGGATAGGATCAGTGGTCATGACAAGATGAGGACCAATACAGGATGAACCACTCCAAGGAGACCAGAGAGCCTTTCTGTGAAAGGTGCTATCCCTCCTTTACACACCAAGGACATACTTCACAATTTCCTGTTTTGCTGATGACTGTGTGCACTAGCTGCCGGCTGTGGCCTTCTGTCTACTTCAGCCCATGACCAGAATCTGTCAGCAGGGAAAATGTTCACTTATCTTGGTTCCCCCACTCTTCTTGAGCTCTCTATATTGACAACAGATATATGCAAGAATTGCCAAAGCAAGTGTAGCTTTCGGCAGATTTCAAACATCAGTCTGGGAATGAAGAGGAGCAAGTCTGTCTACCAAACTGAAAACCTATAGAGCAATCAGCCTGCCCAAGCTGCTCTACACATGTGAAACTTGGACTGTGTATCAGCATCATGCCAAAAAGCTCAACCACTTTCACTTGAGCTGCCTTTGGAAATTTCTGAAGATCAGATGACAGGATAAGATACCAGTCACTGAGGTACTCACCAGAGCTTGCATGCCAAGCATCTACATAATATTGAGACTGTCACAATATTAGGCTGGTCATGTAGCCAAAATGCCTGAAACTCATTTACTAAAGCAAATCTTCTGTTGAGAGCTTGAGTCTGAGTTGTGTTCTCATGGCAGTCAAAGGACGTGCCGCAAGGACATCTTGGAAGCTTCACTTAGGAGTTTTGATATCAACTTCAAGCCCTAGGAGAAGCTCACCCTAGATTGCTGCACCTGGAGCAACCAAATAAAAAAGAACAGTGCAGCCTCCTTTGAAAGCATATCGGAGGCAGAGAGAGAACATCAGGAGAGGAAGTCCATCAGCAGCTTGTCCCACCCTTGATCATCTGTGGAATCCTATCCTATTTGCAGCAGAACCTTGGCCCAGTGGCCTTGGCACTCACATACCCACTGGAACCCTACCAAACACCCTAGATGATGAACATGGTCATCTTCACCGCGAAGGACAAACCAGAAAGATCCTTTATCTACTCCTGCCATCTATGGGAAGAGCAAATTATTGCTTCGATTAAAGAAGAATACATACTGGTTTTCATGTCGCTTATAAGCATAATTACACCTCAATTTCCTGGTGGAGCTGTGTAGGCAAGTCTTTATAAACTGGAGGTCCCCAGGTGTATATTTTAATTTTTGGCTCTGCAGTTAAGAAAAGCTGTAGAGTTTGCCGATTTTTCTTTTTTTTTGCTTTTATTCAAAGCGTCATTAATGTCAAATAATTAATTTTACATTTGAGCTGTTTCACTAGTTTAAATTCAGAGAGTGTAATTTAATTACAATAAACAACATCCAAAGCTGCTTGTGTAGACTTCATTCACTTTTAATAAGAGATTCATGTTAACATCTGTTTTCTTCCCAATGTCTAACTGCCTTAAGTGGTTAGCTGCATTCAGTGGATTTGTGTAAAAATGATAATTTGACACATTCAGTTTTTAGTCTCAATGGTGAAAATACTGCCGGACCACTTGAGGTTTGCTATAAGAATTATTCTTAGTGTGTTAGACTCAAGTGCTATAGGCACGAGTGATTTTCACAAGTAGATGAATGTGTGGGATTCATCATCAGTGATGTATTATTAAATATCAAATGTTCCCCCTGCTTCAGAGCTTAGTCAATTTGTACTGTAAAAGATTCATTGCTGAATATGGACACACTGCTGCAGTATCTGGGGAGTTGTGAATGGCACTAAACATTGTGCAATCGTCAGCAAGCGTCCCCACTTCCTTTATGGAAGGAAGGTCATTGAAGCAGCTGAAGATGGTTGGGCCTAGGACACTACCCTAAGGAACTCCTGCAGCAGTGTTCTGGGACTGAGATGATTGACTTCCAACATCACACATCTTCCTTTGTGCTAGGTATGACTCCAACTAGCAGAGTTTTTTTCCCCGATTCCCATTGACTCCAAGCTTTGCTAGGGCTCCTTTTTGCCACCCTCAGTCAAATGCTGCCTTGATGTCAAGGGCAGTCACTCTCACCTCACCTCAGGGGTTCAGTTCTTTTGTCCATGTTTGGACCAAGGCTGTAATGAGGTCAGGAGCAGAGTGACCCTGGTAGAACCCTAATTGAGCATCAGTGAGCAGGTTATTGCTGTGTAAATGCCACTTGATAGCACTGTTGGCGACAGTCTTCCATCACGATGATGCTGATCGAAAATAGACTGGGCTGGTAATTACCTGGGTTTTCTCTCAGAGGGTAGAGTCTTCTGAACTCTCGTCCACAAAAGGCGATGGAAGCAGTTTTCAAATATTTTTAAGGCAAAGCTAGATATATATTTGATTAACAAGGGGGTGAAAGGTTATTGGGGTAGGCAGGAATTTGGGGTTGAGGTTACAATCAAATCAGCCAGGATCTATTGAATGGCAGAGCAGGCTCGAGGGGCCGAGTGGCCTACTCCTGTTCCTAATTCGTATGGGTTGGATTTGTCCTGCCCTTTTACCACCTGCCCTTTTACCACCTTCATTTTCCACCTTCCAGAGCCCCAAACAGAGTGACACAGCAATTTAGCTGCGCCTCTCCCAACAATATTCAGCATTTGCAATGCGATCTCCTCTACGTTTAGGGAGACCAAATGCAGATTAGGTGACTGCTTTAGAGAGCCCCTGTGTTCAGTCTGCAAGTGCGACTGAGTCTTTTGTCACTTATCATTTTAGTTCTCCATCCTAACCTCCCTCTGACCTTGCTCTCCTTTGCCTCCAACATTGTTTCAATGAAGCTCAAGGAACAGCAGCTCACCATTCATTTAGGCACTTCACAACTTTCTGAACTCCACATCGAGTTCAGTGGTTTCTAATCATAACCACTTCTCCACTTTTTTTTTCTCACTCAACAGCTGCTGGAAATGATTCTGTTATTCATTAAATCCCTTCTGCCTTCCACTGTATCACAGATCTTGACTTTTTTTTTCCTCTACTCCCACCCACATTTCCTGCCTTTGTAACAGTTTTTAAGCAAGTACATCATTTTCCAGTGAAGCAAAAATATGAAATGCTAACTCTGACAGCATCCATGGAGAGAGAAACAGAGCTGCATAGTATTTCCATCCATGTTGTTTATATTTGTATTCACTTTGTTTTTATGTGGTGTATAATTCTTGAGATATGCAAAGCACCAAAACAGTATAAATATCATTATTTGTTATTAAATATTTCAACCATTTTTTGGCAAAATGTTATTTAAATTGCTTAGTGCAATTTTTACTCTTCGTTAGACTGAGCTTATTTAATCAGCATTTATAATATCTGATCAGAAGTTATTGGTGCTGACTCCCAGGGTAGGCTTGCAGTTTGTATGGGACCTTGCATTAGAAAAATGGGAGTGAAAAGGGGAATGCAGCTGTAGAACAGAACACTGGCCTCGGGCTTTCTGATTGTTTTTTGGAGAACAGCGGTCAGTAGGTCCAAAGAACTGAATATCACACTCAAAAAAAAAAAGTTTCTACTTGCTTTGAGATTTTTTGTCATGTTGTTGATACAACATGATACAAGTGGAACCAGGGCACATCACCTGTTGCCAGCTCCTGGACCTTTTAACAACAAGGAATTAAGGTTGACAGCCAAGATTGCCCCTCCCTACATCATTAATCTTTGTACATTGGGCATGTATCTGTTGTTGCTGAAGATTTGATCTGCCCTTTGGAATAAGCCCAGAAATTCCAAGACAAAATAAAAGGTTAGAAACCAAGCATTATGGTTGGCCTTCCCTTCTTTTACACCTTTGTGCCCATGAAATAACTATTTCCCTGGGGTGAATGTCAAGAAAATTTGCCACACCATGTACCATCATCTTGATTGTCAATACAGTTACAAGTTTGGTTTGATATTGGTAAAATGGATTATTTTCTATTAAAGTGAGCTCCAAGGAAGCTGGCAAAAGCCACTTTATTGATAGGGTATTGTTTCCTGATGTATATAGTTGTAATTTTTCCTCATTTGTCATCGGGCCACTGCATTCTGCATGAGTAGTGTCAAGGTGAAGATACCCTGGATTATCAAACAAATAATTTAGACATTTTCCATGTGATGTACATTAGGTACCAATAGAGCAACTAAGATAAGGAAATCCTGGTATTCTTTCAATAATTAATATTTTCTATTTGTATAATTAATTACATCAATGTTAGACTCAAAATTTGGCTCAAAATTTAGGTGCTGCATAACTGGCTTTGACCAAAGTTCACCAAAATCCATCTTTACATATTGTTTGAATAAATCAGGCACATGAAAAACCTAAGATTCAATGAATGGATATCTTGCAAATAATGCAGCATTATGTTCTGGGCATCTTTCGCAAATGTCATGTTTAAGAAATGGTGGTCCTTTATAGCTGATGTACACCACTAGATTGGCTGATGATACCCACATCTCAGTTGGAATAAAGTTAACCCGAGCCAGTAATATAAATAATCCAGCTGTAGTGAATAAAATATTTGTTTTCATAATTTCAGCCAGATTGTTGTCAGGAGATACCTGCCCTCCCGAGAGAGAGAGAGAGAGAGAGACAAGATTAATGAAAAACTGGGGAGAGAAATACAGGAAGAATAATCCAGATAATTAGCTTAATTGGTGTTTTCTTTTTGGTTGGCAAATGGTAACTTAACATCTATTATATCCTTGCTGAAAAATTCAGGCAATAATACAATCAGAAGTATCAAAAACTGCCATTTTCTGCTCATGGTTGAATGCGTAGAACTCTTACCATGTATTTAAAAAATACACCTCCAGCTGACCTTTACAATTCATGAAGATTTCTATGGAGGCAGCTCTAATAGCTGCCTTAATGCTTAAGTGCCGAAAAATGTTTAAACTGACTTTCGAGTACATTCTTCAATATTGGATAATGATAAAGATATTGTGAAGATCAGAAGATTTTCTGTGATTTTTAAAATGTTTTCAGCCACTTTGCATATGTTGAATGGATTATTTTTTTTAAAAGTAGGCAATACCCTGTTAGCTCTTCGTCCTTTCAGTTGGCAACACAACGTGTACTGACTTGGTAATAATACTGTGTAGCTATTGTTTTCACAGTTTGAAGAGACAGTATCCCTTTTGTTTGCCTTTGTTGAAATATCAAATGTCTGAAATGCTCACCCGGATATTGGCTAATGCTAACGCTAGGAATCTGTGATATTACAAAACTGGAACAGTGTATTCCAATGATTCCGAGTATGATGTAACTTTAGTCAGCAGCTTTAACTTGCTCTGAAATTAAATAAAACATATGCCACTTTCAATTTATTTCTCTGCATAAAGAAAATATTTTGCCTTAGGGATCTGCCATATTAGCGAAGTGTCTTGTAGTAAACTTGTAGGGAGAATTTTTCATTCCCTCCAACTTGCTAAAAGGGGATAGTACAGAGTTAAACTCAGCATAGTAGGATTATCCTTGGTCTGTGCTGCATCATCAAAACAGATGAAGCCTTCCATCACAACACTTCTCAAATGTCATTGGTTTCCTCAACTGAGGGATTTCTTCCACACCCCCCTTCCCCCGCCCAAACACAGTAATTGACAGAGCCCTTGACCATGTCCACCACACTCCCTGCACTTCTGCTGTCACCCTTTTCACTCCCAGAAACACGACAGGGTCCTCACCTTCCACCCCACCAGCCTTCATATTCAATGGATCATTTTCCACCACCTCCAGTGCGGTGCCACCACCAAACACATCTTCCCCTCTCCTTTCAGCATTTCAAAGGGACTGTTCCTTCCATGATACCCTGGTCCACTCCTCAGTCACCCCCAACACCCTGTCCCCTTCCCACAGCACCTTTTTCATGCAAACACACTGCCCTTTTACCTGCTCTCTCCTCACTGTCCAAGGCAAACACTCCTTCTGGGTGAAGTGGTAATTTACATGTACTTTCAACTTAGTATACTGTATTTGCTGCTCACAATGTAGTAGCTTCTTGCTTGGGGAGACGCAATGTAGATGGGTGACAGCTTTGTGGAGCACCTCTGTCCAGTCCACAAGCATGACCCCTGAACTTCAGGTGGCCTGTCATTTTCATTCTCCACCTTGCTGTCAAGGTGACACTTCTGCCCTCTGCCCACTGCACTGTTTCAGTGAGGTTCAATGGAAGCTCAAGGAACAACACCCTATCTTTCAGTTCGGTATTTTACAGCATTCCGGGGTCAATATTAAGTTCAATAATTTCAGCCATAATCTCGGTGCATGTTTTGTTTCCTCTTTGCATTTCAACTTTTCCTCTTGCAGTCAGTAGCAGCATCTGCTCCAAGTATATATTGGTTTCTTTGTTTTTTTTCTTACCCCATTTCCATTCCCTTTGGCTCTTCTCTTTCACCTTTATCACAGACCTTTTCTCGCCTTGTGCACCTACCCCTTTCTCAAAACCTATTACTTTTCTAACTTTTTTCCAGTTCTGATGAAAAGTCACAGACCTAAAATGTTAACTCTGTTCCTCTCTCCACAGATGCTGCCATAACCTGCTGAGTACTTCCAACATTTCCTGTTTTTGGTTCAGATTCACAGTATTCAGCTTTGTATGTGGTTTTCCAGTGCAAAAAAGTGTATTTGTTACATTTACAACCAGTCAGCAGAATGTGGTGCTATCCAATTATCAGATTAGTATTTCATGAATGTTATCATGTAGGAGTTAATTTTTGGAGCTAGCCTTTTAGAATTGCAAGCATATGGAGTTATTAGCATCACTAACCAAAGTCTGTTCTTTCAACAGCAGATTGCCACTCACCATGGTAACAGTGCCAGCACTAGTCATTTTCCTTTGTTCCATTAAGCATGTAATAATGCTTAAGGCAGAATGGCAGAAAACAAATATACCTGCTTTTTTGCCTCAGGAAACCGTGACACTGGAGAGAGCGCATTTTAAGGGTAAAGCAAAACTAGAAGTAACCTCTCCATGTGAATTAGAGTGCCATAAAAGAGCGCCCCTACCAACATATGAAGACTTAAAAGAATATTTGTCTTATGAAACTCTGTACCTAAATGGAAGCAGGACTCTCACAAATGTGGACATCTATGGTTTCAATGTTGCTGATTTGGTAAACAAACAGAACCACAAGAGCGGTCGAAGAGCAAAGAGACAGATCTTTGGCCTGGATGGCAGATTCAGCATCCTGGCAAAAAACTTTCTGTTGAACTATCCTTTCTCAACATCAGTGAAAATCTCCACAGGTTGCACTGGAACTTTAGTAGCTGAGAAACATGTCCTAACTGCTGCCCACTGTATTCACGATGGCAAGAACTATGTGAAGGGTGCGCAAAGGATGAAAATTGGATTTTTTAAACCAAAACAAAAGGAGAATGGGAAAGCCACAAATCAAACCACAATTTTTCCAGAAAAACCTAGATTCCATTGGATACGAGTAAAACGGACACATGTTCCGAAGGGATGGATCAAAGGTTCAGCGAATGATATCGGCATGGATTACGACTATGCACTCCTAGAACTGAGAAGGCCTCACAAGAAACCCTTCATGAAAATAGGAGTAACTCCTCCTCTGGAAAGGCTGCCTGGTGGCAGGATTCACTTCTCTGGATTTGATAATGATCGTCCAGGAGATCTTGTTTATCGTTTCTGTTCAGTTAAAGATGAAACTTATGACCTCCTGTATCAGCACTGTGATGCTCAGCCTGGAGCCAGCGGTTCAGGTGTTTACATCCGAATGTGGAAAAGGCATAGTCGGAAATGGGAGCGAAAAGTCATTGGAATATTTTCAGGACACCAATGGGTGGATAAGAATGGTGTGCAGCAGGATTACAATGTGGCTGTTCGGATCACGCCTCTGAAATATGCACAGATATGTTTCTGGATCAAAGGAAATTATGTTGATTGTAGAGATGGATGAAGTTTCTTTTTTGCTCTTTTTTAAAACTGTACCGTGCAAACTGGTAAACTCATATAAAAATATTCAATTCTGAATTTTATTTTATTGGGCTTAGCTCTTCTGTCACTGGGAGTGCAACACAAGAGAATAAAGTATTGCAAGAGCGCTCAAATAAAAATGGGGTAAAAAGTGTTTTAAATGCTTGTAACTTCATTGTGGTGGCATCTTGAATTAAAGAGTCCCCCATTAAAGGCTTTTTGCTGCAATTTGGAACTCACTTAATGTATAATGTCAAAGTTCAAAATATTTTAAGTAACTTTAATCTAATAAGATAGCATTAAATGCCTTTTCATGTCTTGATTACAAAGGCTTCTAAAATATGTTGTGGCACTTAGTGAATTTTCAAATGAGCTGAGATATCTTAAAAGGCCATTTTCATCTGAACTGAATCACTGTATTAAACATGAAAACAGTATCCTATGAGACAAACATGTGGAGATTCTTCTTCCCCCTTTTATAAGGCCACTCATTTTGAATCCACAAGTATGGAAGCAGTTGTTTAAAGATATTTTCATACATGAATGCTGTTTGCAAATTTCAGAACCACTGGAATTATTGTTTTTTTTTATTTACCACAGGCTAGAATTCAAAGGTAAGCTATTAATGACACTTATGTAGGGATGTGATACAATATGTAAACCAATATTTAAGATCTTATCAGAAACTATCCTTAACTCCATTATCTTCACAAAGTTAAGCATTTTAAACTTTCATGCTTGTAGGATGAGTCAAAGCTTGATTAATGTTAACAAGAAATCAATATAAAATAGTGAACAAATTTGCTACATTTTTCAAAGCGGTCTTTACTTTTTTGATCCATTCCTGGGATGTGGGAGTTCCTGGTAAAGTCAGTATTTATTGCCCTGAAGAGGTGATGGTGGTCATTTTGAATAGCTACAGTCCATGTGGTGAAGGTACTCCCACAAAGCTGCCGGATGGAAACTTCCAAGGTTTTGACCCAGTGATAATGAAAGAACAGCATTACATGTTAAATCAGCATATTTGACTTGGAGGAAAGTTTGGAATTGGTGTTCCTATGTACCTGCTGCCCTTGTTCTTCTAAGTGGCAAAAGTTCCAGGTTTGGGAGGTGCTGCTGCAGAAGCTTTGTGAAGTTTTTGCATCTTGTTGACCATATGGTGCATGCTGTAGCTCATGCGTGAGGTGGTGATCAAGTGAACTGCTTTGAATTGGATGATGGTATTATTAGCAGGCTTGCAGTTGTATCCGTCCAGTGAAATCTCAATATGTACTTATTGACACAATCAATTTTTCAACAGTCCTATTTTTAGGTCTTCTCTCCCTTAGATCTCCCTCTTCCAAAAGGTGATGTTTTATGGGTGGCTAATCAACTCTCCATTTTGATTATCCTCAAGGAACATGTTTCAGTATCAACCCAATGGCAGGTTCTTCCAGCCTTTCAAATGATATTCTATTTTGATTTTGGAAGAGCCGTATCATTTTATCTCCATAACTCTCATTATTGGATGGTTTTGCTTTCTCTTTATATGATTTAGATACCTAATGCATTTTATTTTTGTTATTCAAAGGATAAAATGTGTTTACTGATTTAAATTAAAAATAAAGTGAATCTCAGATAAAGCTTTCACTTTCTGTGAAATAACTGTGATTATCGATAACTTTGTTTCCATGACTATGCAACTAATATTTAAAGTCCTTCTAGGATGCTGATGAAAACTCCAACAGTAAGTGCTCCAATTTTAACATGTGAAATAGCTAAACAGTTAGTGAAAGTTTCTTGATGCCATTCTGATATTTGTTGATCAATGGTGGAATTGTTAATTTGCATTAATATTTTTGATTTACTACATTTTCCTAATGCTCCAAATTATTCAAATGTTTTGTGATCCTATATATTGTACCACACTACATAACAACAACTTGTATCGCACCTTTACCCTAACGAAACTTCCCAAGGTGCTTCACAGGAGCATTGTAAAACAAAGTATGATACTGAACCACCTAAGGAGATTTGGATCAGATGACCAATAACTTGGTCAAAGAGGTAGATTTTTAAGGTGTATCTTAATAGAGGAAAGCAAAGTAGAGGAGGAGATGTGCAAGGAGGGCATTCCAGCCCTCGGGGCCTAGGCAAATTTTTTTTCTTTATTATTCATTCACGGGATGTAGGCATCGCTGGCTAGCCAGCATCTATTGTCCATCCCTATTTGCCCTTGAGAAGGTGGTGGTGAGCTGCCATCCCTGTGGTGTAGGTACACCCTCAGTGCTGTTATGGAGGGAGTCCCAGGATTTTGAAGGCACGGGGGCCAATGTTGATGCACAATAGGCCAGAATTGGAAGAGCGCAGATCTGAGAGTTGGGGGGATGGAGGGGATTGCAGAGATAGGGAAGGTCGTGAAGGAATTTTGAAAACATGGGTGACAATTTTATGGGTGCCAATGGAGGTCAGTGAGTACAGGGACAATAGGGGAACAGGACTTGCTATGAGTTAAGACACGGGCATCAGAGTTTTTGAGGACCTCGAGCTTATGGAAGGTAGGATGTGGGAGGCCAGCCAGGAGTACATTGGAATAGTCGAGGCTAGAGGTAATGAAGGCACGAATAAGGGTTTCAGCAGATAATGAGCTGAGATAAAGTGAGAATGTTGTGGAGGTGGAAATAGGCAGTTTCAGTGATGGCACAAATACAAGGTTGGAAGCTCATCTTTGGATCAATGTGACACCAAGCTTATGAACAAACTGACTTGATCTTGGACTGTTGCCAGGAAGGGGGATGGAGTTGGTAGCTAGGGAACAGAAATTGGAGTGGGACAAAAAACAATAGCTTCAGTCTTCCCATTGTTCAATTGGAGGAAATTTCTGCTCATTCAGTACTGGATGTCAGCTAATTTTAACAACAATTTCAAATCGATACAATTTACACCAGGAAACTGTCCCTCCATAATTGTATTTCATTGACTAAGAACAATAAATTATGCTATACATTGATTTATAACGTAAATGTGAAAGTTGTCCTTTGAGACAATATTTGGTGTAGTTATTTAAATGATTGTTGTGATGCAATATGTGGAACAACTTGATTGCAGAATCACACTGCAGCTCAATAGAACAGAGCACATTTTGGATAATAAGACATTTTTAATCTAAGGTTTCATGCTGCACACAATGGACTGCATTTAATAGCTGCAGTGGTTGAGCTATCCACCAGCTGAAGAGCTGGTGGCAACCCCACTATGGACATTCCCGGGTTCCTGGGTACAATTAAAAGCCAGCCGGGCACCTACCTGGTTGGTGTCGGACTGCTGGCCAACCGGAGGCTGGTAACTCTTCAATATCAGTACTGCCACCAGAAGCAATGGCCGCTGCTGGTACTGCAGTATCCCTGGAGAGGGGGAGCAGCCATGGATCCCTGGAGCATGAGTACGTGAGGAGAGCCAATCGGGTAGGACCACCCTGCCCCCAGGCTGCAGGCAGGCTCACCAGGGCATGCATGGCATGCCTGCCCACCACCACTACCACCCCCCCTCCCCACCTGCGGCAGTGGACTTGAGGCCCTTCATTGGTCAATTGACCACCGCACAGGAAGTCCAACCTCATTCCTTCCTGCCCCAGACTTAACTGGGGGAGTTGGGAAGGCAACGGGATCTCCAGCCAGAGCCTTCCTGCCCCATTAAATGGCACCCCCTGCCAGCCAGCCTGCTTCTGGAATGGCATTAATTTCTGCCCAATATCTGCAAGAGGACATGAATGTTTTTAAAATGTACCCTTCCCAATTCTAGACATTGAACTTACACCTTCATATTATTTAGTCATGTGGTCATAGAAAACACTACATCTCGGTATGTACTTACTGTGTGAACTTATGGTTTAGAGTACTTTGTATCAAACTTAAGGTCACCAAGGTTTACCAATGGACATCACAAAGACACTACCGGAGCCAGCAAAGTGAAAAATTTAACTGAATTGGTTTCAATTAAATAGTCATCAAGCAGTGATTAGTTCTCTTGGAAACTCACCCTGGTTTAGGGGCAAAACACATTTGTGAAATTCTGCATCTCTTTTTTATAGTTTGCACCTTCTATGCTAAGACTGGCTATCCATCCCATATGGTCTGCTGGCACTAAATCATCTGACCTCAGTTGTAATTTGAATGTCTGGGCCACAATGACAACAGGCCACTTACAAAAATTATTTTTGTTTTTAAGTCCTATTTTAATTCACTTACATTCCTTATTCCTCCTTTTCCATTAAAAGGTGGCTGACTAGAACACAAACTTCAGTGCTGGTTTGGTTTACCACTTTTTTAAGCCAGTTTCAGAAAGGACCCAGCCTGAATCCAGGGAGAAGCCAACTGAAAATCTCTAGAGCAAGAGATCTCACGTTGCTTCAGTTTGACACTGCAAGGAGTGACTCCAGTCCAATAACTAACAAGGTTTAAAGTATCTTTGCAGATATTTTTTCAATTACCTGCAATTAATTTTACATTTTTGAAAAATTGGGTCATGCTTTTCACATTAATTAACATTTTAACTGCTGGTAGAGGAACTGTTAAAGGATGTGCTGCTTGCTCTCTTGTGTAAAGGAATCTGAGTTCAACCCAGGCACTGTAAGCAGGTTACCCACTAGCTAGAACTGGCAATTGTGACTTCCTGCCTGAGATGAGTAGCTGCATTCTTGAGTGAATCACAATGCATGGGAGTTAGTTCTTGGACCCTGAAGCCATGTTTATGCAATTAAAGTATGTCTGTGATCTGTCTGAGATTATTCATTGAATGTGATGGGACATGTCAACTGAGGTTATTTGAAACTAGTCAATACGCTGCAGCAATGCCTTGTTTCTGGTGCAGCAACTAGCACTAATGGGTATCGCTACAGCCTTGTGCAAACACTGTCATGGTTAAAATTGCTGATATTGACCAGCATGTTTGAGCTGAACAAAGATAAGGGTACCAACTTCTTACCAAAAGTGTTCAATTTGTGATTTGACCAACGCAGATCAATTGGACTTGATCATCACAGCTCCCTCATAAATCCTTGCAATTAGATCAGTGACACTATAATTGCTCATCCCACCAGATGTGATTACATTCACTTGCCTTAACTTGAACGTGAAGCTATAATAATGTGAATGAAACATCTTGAGACTCTGCCAGCTGAACTTCCTAGGGCTACATGAAGTGAATATCTATTCAGAAAGAAATGAGCAAATTGCTGTTGGCTAGCAATGACAAAAACAATTATTTGGCCACAAAATATAACCATATGCAATTGCATCTGAACAAGACAGTATATAAAAAATGAACATGAATGTAAAAGTCTGTCAAAATTTAGAAAAATTTGTTTTAATGCCTGGCATCTCTCAAAATGATGCTCACAGTATGTACTATGCAAAATGTCTGAAACTTCAGTTTATTCAGCAAGATTAACATAGGATAATACTGTAATACATTTCACCCTTTTTCATACAGTGCCAGCTAGATGAACCATTTCAGTGGTGAAATATCCACTTGCATTTATACTGATCTGTAAACTCACCAGAACTAATTTTTGTGCACAATGATCAAAATTGTATTTTTTCAGACTACAAACACTTATAACTTGTTGATCAAATGTACTGTGCTGCACTGAGAATTGTTTTGAATATCCAGTGGCTACGCCACTTTTTTCAACTCGTCTGTGGGCTTTGAATGTAGACAATTTCTAATGCAATGTATGTCAATATGTTAATCAATAAAGCAGTGAGAAAGGCAACTTCATTTGTATGTGTAGCAATTGCTTGAATTGTGCTTTAAAATTTATAAGTACCAACCTTCGTAGCAATAACCAAATCCTGGAGACTGTTTTGAAAAAATATAGTTTCTAGATTCTATAATGCATTTGGAGTTAGAATTATCAACATAGAGGGAGGCCAATCAGTCCATTGCATCTGTGACATTTCACCTTCAGATCAGAGCTGTCTACCCTTATCCCTTTTCCTTGTTCTTGTGTTTAATGCTTTCTTAAATGGCACGACTGACTTGGCTTCATATTAGAATATCCTAGTCAGTCTTTATGTGAAAACATTCCTTATAACCAAAACAACAGCTTGCATTTATATATTTTTAATGTAGAAAATTATCCCACAGCAATTTGGAGACATTATCAGATAAAAATAGATGCTGAGTTAAAGCAGGGAAATATTAGGAGATGAGACCAAAACTTTGATCAAACAGGTGGGTTTTAAGAATCTTAAGAGGGAGGTGTAAGGTAGGAATTCCTGGTGTTAGGGCCTTGACCACTGAAATTATGGCCACCATTGTTAGGTCAAAGTGAAAGGGATACACAAATATCTGGGCATACAGAGTTCTGAAGGGGTTGTGGAATTGAAGGAGGTTAGAAATAGGAATGAGTGAAGCCATGAAAAAATTAAAAACACAGATGAGAAATTTAAATTTTGAGAGATTGGAACAGAAGCCAACCTAAGTTAGCAAGGATGGAGTGATGGGGGAGAAGGATTTGGTGTGGAATAAGAAATGGCAGCAGAATTTTGGATCAGCTAAAGTTTACAGAATGTGAAAGATAGGAGGTTAGCAAAAAGAAACACTTGAATAGTCTGGTCTGGAGGTGATGAAGATGTGGATGAGTTTCACTGCAGATGGGATGAGGTACTTATGCTTCTTGTACTAAATGCAACTTCATGACCAATCAATGGGAAATATCTTTACTATCAATCCTCTCAAATCATTTCAAAATTCTTCCATGAGAATTTCAATCGAACCCTTTTTCTATTCCAGTGAGTACAATGCTACTTTTTTGTAAGTCTCAGACCATTTATCATCCCAGTGAATTTATATTGCATCATCTTCTCCATGGTTACAAATTATTTTGTAATCAGATGGGGAAAGCTTTCCCTAAGCATCTGTCTGATTGCTGAGATTCTGCATCTCTTGTTTTTCAGTAAATTGTTTAACCATGAATCATGGTTCTTCCCCTGATATCCACTTCATGACTGGGACTGCAGTATTGTCAGACACTTTTTTTATTTTTCCTTACCACTGCAAACTAAACTCCAACTGATACCTTCATCTCCATGCAGATTAACTTCTCTAATACTCCAATTTGGCATCCTTACCTCAATCATCATGAGTTTCAATGTATATAAATTGGAAGGTTTGGAACAGGAGCCAATCTAGGTAGCAGCTTTAGCCAATGTCTTCACCCACACTGCATTCACCCTCCCCAACACCTCCAAGCTCCACTTTCTCTTTTATGCCAACCAAATATTATTTTCTGTTTGCTTTCAAATTGCTTATTTTCTCACTACACCGTATTCACAGTATCATTCAAAATTTACTCTACTCATCTAATATTGAAATATATCATGTCTTCTTCTCTCCCCTCTGTACTGGTGCTGCTCCTAACCTCTGGAATTTCCTCACTAATTCAGTCTTTCCGCATTGCTCTGGGCTTTTTTTTTAAAATCCTCTCTTTGACCGTGCCTTCGGTCCCCATCCTAACATTTTGTATGTTCCATTATCCTTCTTGACAGCTGTTCCTTCTTCCTAATGTAAAGGGTTTTGAAATGTCTTTTTGTACACAGGAAATTCTATTATTAAATTTGGGGTAATCACAACATTTGAAAGAAATTTTTAGATCATATTTTTCTTTCAGATGTTTCAGAAAGATCAGCATTCTGGTTGGGAGAACTCACATTAGTACAGACATGGAGGGCCATACAAGTTTCTTACACCAAAATTAATGCCCAGATTCCTGCAGAGTTCATGTGCTGGAAGATACAAACCAGCATAAAATAAGTGCAAATGCAATACCATCCGGAAGAAACATTTCCAGTCACAGTCTCGAACTCTTCTGTTGCTGTGCTCTTCCATTATTATGCAGAGCAGGAAGTTGCTCTCTAACAAGTCCATTCTAGTTGGAGGTCCAAAAAATTTGGGAAGCAGAGACTGATGGCATTTTGTTTAAGTATTGCTCAAGACTCAGTGAGAATCTTCTTAAAATCACAAAGGATGTTGCTATTGCAATGATATAGGTTACTGCTGTACAGTTTGCTGTAACTTGACCAAACTCAAAAGTTGACTAAGTTTTATGTACCAGAATGCTTTGCAAGGCCAAAAGACTTTTCAAAGTAAAATAAAACTGCTGAATGCTGCAAAACAGAAACAGAAACACCTGGAAAAACTCAGCAGGTCTGGCAGCATCGGCAGAGAAGAGTACAGTTGACGTTTCGAGTCCTCATGATATCTGAATGCTGCAAACGGTTTTTCACAGGTAAGGACGACCCTGGGCACGAACAAGCCATTGGACCGTTACAGAAAAACAAACGCTGCTCAAGACCATGACATGTCAGGCTTTGAGGTACATAGGTGATTATCAAACTACTGACAAGGGGAGCTGGAAACAATTCTCACTGGAATATGAAAGTTAATTTAGTGTGTATAAGAGATGAATATGGTTAAACTGGATAACCATTTATGATAGCACCCTGTTAACAGGCTTGATGAACAGCTCTAATCATTAACTTTCATGGGCTTGTTATCAGTTGCTAATTTGAAGGTCAGTGATGAGAGTTGTGGAACTAAATAGGACGGGATATGGGAAGAGGATGTAAAAATTTGATCAAGGACAGAAGGCTGTAGAAGCTTACGTAAGGTGGATAACATTCGGGCAGGCTTTTCCTCCATGATTTAGACAAAGAACTCGACATTTTGTTAGGGATTTTGTGTTAAGGGGAACCTTTATCAGTCAATAATGTTTTGTCAATATAACGCCCAGATGCAACCCTGTAAAAGGGTATTTAAAAATGTTGCAATAAGATACTTGGGCTGCAGTCAAGGGTAGCTTGGTCAGTTACAAACTAAAGAGTTACATTGCGTCACTCCTGACCTGATCACTCAGTGCTCATCTGGGTGATGTTTTGTTTAGTCACTTGAGCTTAAAGTAAAGGGATAGATCTGGGCATCCTTGTGTGTAATTTGGAATTACTATGTAACAGTAATATTGGAAGCTTACTTGTAATTTGCTGATTTGTTAAGTAAAAGGAGCTTATTCCATAAATTTTTGGCTTGAATTATTTGTTCCATTGGTCTAAACTCAGGAGACTGTTCGACAAGAAACAACGTACACCATCAAACTCAAAAAAATCTCAGTCACACAAATATCAGGTGAATTTTGGCCATATTGCCCCTAAATATCTGGGTATAAATCAATTCATTTCACTGCAGGAAACTTCAATAAGCTGGCCCTTTGCATGAGTCAGTGAAACCACGTAAATGAGCAATAGCAGGTTCAGATGGATGTTTCTTGAAAGTGATGTAAACGACTGATGAAATCCACACACAGCGATATTTCAGCATTAAATTGGTTTTAGTCAGTTATGCTCAAATTTCCTTAAAAATGGCGCAAAAGCAATATACTGTGTATGCTGGAAATCTGAAAATAAAACAGTTAATGTTGGAAACACTTAGCAGGATGGGCAATATCTGTGAAAAGAGAAAGTGGCGCAATTCTCCTCTTATGCCTTTGTTAGGCCAAAACTCTCCAGGAAATTCAGGCCAAGTGAAAATACAAATCTACCAAATGCTGTCCTTTCTTCCAGAAATCAATGAGATCTTGATTTCTGATTGTCAAAAAGGAACTTGCATCTCTTATTCTTCATTGATTTTTGGCTTCCATCCAAGCTTTGTCATTTATGACCACAATCGCAACAAAATTGGTTGAGCAGTTAAAAGTGACAATATTAATTCTAGAAAACCATTATAAACAGATCTTCAGCACAAAAACAGAATTACCTGGAAAAACTCAGCAGGTCTGGCAGCATCGGCGAAGAAGAAATCAGTTAACGTTTCGAGCCTTCATGGCCCTTCGGCAGAACCGCTTTTAGCTTTTTGTTTTTATAAACAGATCTTCGTTTGTTTAACCAGTTTCATAGGAATCTAAACAGCTCATCTTGAATAGAATTTTATACAAGACCATGTCCTATGTTATGTCCTTGTCTATATTTTGTAAGATGTAACGTTCCACCCTTGACATGTTACTCTATCATTCAGATATGACAATTATGAGAAATAATGAGTCAACACTCAAATACATTGAATGCTAATGTCTTCAGTAGGTTTGGTAGGTGTTTCTAAGCAAAAAGAAATGCTGTTAGTCACAAGTATGTACAAGAAGTTATATGTACGATCACCCAGTAAGTGGTACCACCTGTTGATCATACTCTTCAACAACTGACCAAATTGTTTGACTGTAGCACCAAATCATTCCATACAATGATCTTTGTATTTTTTTCCCCAACGTGGGATTGAATGTTCCATTGACAATGTCGTACTGTACTAACAAACCCACCTTTAGATACATTTGTCCAATGGAGTGCCTAATTCTTTGTTCAAACCATCATGTTATACTCACCCTTATGTTATGTGTCTTCCTTAAACTACTTTTCATGGTCACATATTCCAGGATCGCCAGGATAATTAAAAAATTGGTGACTTCTTGAAAGTTGTTGCTTGATTAACTAAAAATGTTCCTCTGCTACTAAGAAGAAAACATACATAGCTGCTGAACGTCTTTGCATTTCTAAAGGAGACAAACTTTGACACCATCAATCAATGTCAGCTTATGCCAATTTCTTGCATCTTTCAAGCAAACTTTACACCACTCAAGTCAGCAGAACTAGTATTTGTTTAAACATGCTCAGTCACAGTGTTACAATCCCTGTGGGGGAACTGTAAATCAAAATAACCAAATTTGCTGAATGACCCCCAAATGAAGAAATGACAAACAAGATTCACTTACTGTAGCTTTTACTTTAACATGAATCAGGACCAATGCAAATTAAACATGAATTAACAGGCAAATGATACTTCAGATAAAAAGATAAATTTCACTTTAAATAGGTGATAGAACAAATTTTATTCTTTCAAGAGATGTGGGCATCACTAGAGAAGCCAGCATTTGTTGCCCACCCCTAATTGCCCTTGAACTGAGTGGCTTGCTTGGCCATTTCAGAGGGCAGTTAAGAGTCAACCACATTGCTATTGGTCTGAAGTCACATGTAGGCCAGACCAGGTAAGGAGGGCAGATTTCTTTCCCTAAAGGAGCATTAGTGAACCAGATGTTTTTTTTTAACCATAATTAATGATGGTTTCATTGTCACCATTACTGAGATTTATTAATTGAATTTGAATTCCACCAGCTGCCATGGTGGGATTCAAACCCATGTCCCCAGAGAGTTCACCTGGGCCTCTGGATTACTAGTCCAGTGACATTCCCACTATGCCACCATCTCCCCCATATATGGTGTACAAAACCATTCACATCTTTTCCCACAGACATGTTGCATTATGTAGCTGTACAGTTCCACAATGTGCTGTTCTTTATTAATGCAGGAGGTCAGGAGTCCTATCTGACAACCGCTTTTGAGTTTCAGCGGTACAATTATCAGTAAGGCACACTTCTACGAACCCTCTCTCCCTCTGGTCACAACAGTCCTGATGGTATAATTTTCCAGAGTTCTTTTTCAGCTGACCAACCAGTAACACCCCAGTTCCTGGTTTGGCCACTTCTGAGAAGATGCCCAATCTTTAGCATCTCCAAGCTATTCACACAGTTTCAGGTTTTAGATCTTTTTAGGCAGCTTGCACAGTATCTCTAAGAGTTCCAGTCTCTTTTTTTGTCTAACAGGATCTCTTCCTGAGAATAATTTGCTTCTTTGCCTCAAAAGTTCTCTGTGCTTCTCTTTCTGTCAGTTTTTGTGTTTGTATCTGTACGTTGTTCACCTTCACCTCCAAGTCCAGCACCTCTTGGTGTAGCTCTCCTGCCAGCCTGTCTGCCAGCCATATGGTTTCTGTATTGAACGTCCTTCCTGTTGGTGCTGCTTCAAGGTCAAGGGTCACCAGGTTACATGGACCAGTATTTCTTATTATCCAAGAAAATTACAATTGATGCAAACTCTTAAAAGTCCTTTTCAAACATTCTTAAAAACAATTACAGATTCTGCAGACATTTTAATGAAATTACATATTTTCCCTACTGTGCTGCTTCTGGGTCAAAGATCAGCACAATGGCCATCTCCTTATGTCTGTTGTTGAAACAGGCATTTCGTCTCCAGGTTCTTTATATTCAGTTTCATTTCTTTTTAAACTGATTGAAATATAAAGTTTCATTACAATTCTGACTTTCCATCCAAGCAAAATGCAGCCTCGAAGTGTCACTATTTACTGATATCAGCGCATGGTGTATCTGACCTCTCAGTCAGATACACCATGGCCTGAAAATGTTGTTTTCCATTTTGGTCCAGTGATCTTGTTTATTTGTGAAAAAGCAGCCTGCAGCTTTTAGCAGATTACTTTACTTTGAAAAGTCTTTTGACCTTGCAAACTTTGCTGATAAGGTTTAGTCAATTTTCTGTACAACTGCAAACAGCATTCCATCTTTCATTTAAACTATCAATACTTAGCTACAAGTTTCATTTAAAATAACATTAACGTTCCTTACCCTGTTCGCGTCTCCTGATTGCTTTCATCCTTATTGCTTTTTAATGTATCCGGTTCACTTCTCCTCATAGGCCTTTCTTTCTTGTTTTAAATAATTACTTCTATAAATTTACATGGCTCAACATATGCTGGCTGACTTCTCAAACACTTGTCAGTAGCCTGGACATGATTATAGGAGCATTTGTTAACAAAATAATCTCATTGATGACATCCGGACATTTAGACCTTCTTTACTGAGCTGTAAAATCCGATTCCATACACATGTACTCCTTCTGTGAATTTAGTTACCAATGAGTAGAAGTAGAGATGTGTAGTGTTTTTACCCTGCCGCTGATTAATTGTTTTGTTATAAAGCACAGTTAGTGCCATGGAAATAACTGACATAAACATTACTTGGAATTGATTATTGGCATTCTCAAAGCACAGCTTTAAATCATTCTAATTCATCATATATTAAAACACACCAGATTTCAAGTCGCAAATTAAAGATAGTTACAGCAACAATGAGAAAAAGAATGGCAAAACAGCTGAAATGCAGAAGAGCAAACCTGTGAAATCTAATTGTTGTCTCAACATTGATCCAAGAAAACACACCGTCCAAAATATTGAGAATGAATTTGTTTTAAATGGAATTTATTCACTCTAACATTAATTTATTTACAAACTCCCACCTCTCCAAACTATTCTGAAGTAATTTGAGTGATTGCGAGGAGGTATGTGAAAGCACGTGTTGACTCACTTTTCTGACAATTTAAACCAAATCGCTACTATCCTGTTACAGTGGGCCATAAATTAAAATGTCTTAGCTGTGGGAGAGGCTGCAATTTAAACAGTAAATAGATGAGATCCCGCAGGGGTCAACACAAGCTTCATGCTTCATCTCCTGTTCCCTGTTTTTCTAACATGTAAACAGATTATTTGAATTACAGTACTGAACTAATTCACACAGGGAAAAGCCTAATAAAATATTCATAATGGATGAATGCTGTTAAAGTTTTGCTTCAAGCAAGTCCTTGGATTCTGTTTTCTCGTGTTTCGAGAATGACAAGTGAATTCTCAGTCTGCACAATGTTTTGCTTTTACATTATCGTTGAACATCAATAAGGGATATAGCGTTAAGATAAAATACTGTGGATGCTGGAAATTTGCGGTAAGTATTTCCAGCAGTTTCTGTTTCTCTGTTGAAAGGTCATCAACCTAAAGCGTTAACCCTGTTTCTCTCTCCACACAGGTCAGGCAGCAGCTGGAGTTTTTCCAATGTTTTCTGTCTTTATATTAGGGATATATCACACTGTAAATCCCATATTAAGATTGACACTGATGGTTTGGGTCACGAGATGCAATTACCATAAATCGGCAGTAATGTTACAGTGAGTAGAGTGATGTTCAAGGCTGCAGGGGAAAGGGCACATTTGACATATTTCCCACTAGTTTGAGATAAACAGTATAATATTTTCTGTCAAATCCTTTGTAAAATAAAATCCTATCAATGGACATTTAAGACATTGTACTCCATAACAGATCTGTGTGGGATTTGGACTGTATACTAAACCCCAAAGTAAGAAAATTCTTAACAAGGAATAAACTTATTGGCAAAAAGGATGCTCACTAATTTAGAATGTAAACTAACAAGGCTCATTGGGCAATAAAGTTTGATACTTAACATTTCACTAGTCAAGGCATGACACAGTACATAAGTTCCTAAGTGCCAGCCTGTCTTGCCCATGGATCCTGGAATTCTGGGGTCTTCTCTTGGTTCCTTGAACTCATCACACCCTTCAAGAGTTTAACTTGGTCAACTTAACTCTAACATACATACAAATCCTTTTGCAGCTTTAAGACTTCAACTTTAATTTCCCAAACTAGCATAACTGCTAAAACTTCCAGTCCACCTTAACTGCTGAAGCTACACATGGGCCAGGATTTTACAGTCGGTGTGTGGGGGCGGGCCCGACACTCCGGCACATAAAATGATGCGAGATAACATCGGGCATGCGCCCCGAAATCATTGTGCTTTCTCGCAATATTTCGTTTGGCGGGCACGCACCGGAGTCGGCTGTGCACCCACCGATAATTTAAAGGCCTATTACAGCCATTAAGGAACTAATTTATTTCAAATTCATGCTGTCCATTCAACCTTACGGTTGGCGGGCAGGCAAAAAGGCCAAGCGGCCTTTACATTTTTTAGGAAATCTCATCCATGAGCAGGATGAGGTTTCCTAAAGATTTACAAATTGAATAAAAAAATTTTTTGAAAAATAAAAACATGCCTCATCTCATGTGACACAGTCACATGGGGGGACATGTTTCATTAAATTTTTATTGAATTTATTTATTGTTTCCAAAAGCGCTGGACACAACTCTCCCTCCTGCCCCTGCCCTCACAGGTAGCGTTCGCTACCACTCGCGTATGACGCTGGGTGGGCCTTAATTGGTCCTCCCACGTAAAATGGCGTTGTGGAGCCAATTGCAGGCGGCGTCCGGCTCCACAGCTGCCCCCGCCCGCTCCCACCGAGCCCGCCCGATGCTGGAAAAATTCAGGCCATGAAGTTGCTTGCTGAGTGCTCCTCTCTCTCTCTAACTAAAATTTAACTTACTGAACAATTCCTCGGCAGCTAAGTAATTATACATTTCTATTCACTCTTTATTAAGGCAATTATCTTTAGCCCTAAGATTGATTTCCATACTGGATTCTTACAGCAATACTCAACCTGTGGCAATTAGTTTTGTCACTTCTGGGTTCTTAGGGCAATCCCCAACCTGGGACAAATACCCATCGACAGACCATGCCCTGCACAAATGCTAAGCTCCCAGTCAATGCCACCACAGCAAAGTGTCCTGTGATGAATGCTATCCTTTGGCAAGTACAAAAATCTTAGTGATGCACCCTTATTTTTATACCCTTTTTGCAGGTAGATTTGCAACATTTAGCCCAAGTATGTGCACCTTTGTCAACACAATGAACAACTTCTAACCAAATATTTTCAACTCTTGACCAATGGAACAGTGCTCTTAACATTCCCACAACAACCTAGCTAATCAGCTTTGCAGCTCTGGTGTCCTTCCTAACCATCAAACTATAATTTGTATCTAGACAGGAGGCCCTGGAACACCTGGTGCTCAGACCACCTTCTTGGCCATAAGTTTTTTTTTCCGAAAGCTACATCACAGTACTTGGCACTTAAAGAGACACCAACTTTAAGACTTCTGTACAACATATATCCCAAAATACACAAATTATTCAAGTAATACATATAAATTAAGACTCTTCATCATTAAGCTTACAGACAGAACAATTTGATAACTTGAGCCTTATTTATTACGCAAATGTGCCAACAAGGTGAAGTCTAACAACTGAAACAATTTGACATTTCTGACTGCACTGCCATAAAAGAATATTAGTTTAATTTATGTTAGCCATGTTATTATTAGCTTAAATTCTCTAAACAACAGAGCTGGGGGCAAATTGATTAAGATTATGGTATAGAAATTAACCTGGACACATTCTTGGGTCCAGACTCAGTGCTGTGCCCAAACTAAGAGGCCTAAGGATTGAAGATGGGGTTCATCTACATTCTAGAAGCAAGCTGCGAGAACAATCATGCCTCAACAGGCACTTGCCCCTCTGGGAAACAACAATTTAGAGTTGGCTGCCTCAATGGGAATGGCCTTCAGAAGGAAGCCCCAGAAGGAATCGAATTCCGGATGGGGAGGAAATAATCGCAATGCCTTTGGAGTTCAGGGAGTACTCCTGCCCCTGTTTCTCTTGTTTCCAAGACCAAGTTAAAATCAGTTAAAACAAAAACAGTTTTAAACATATATGTCATTGACACTGTGGGGCCCTCTGAAAAGTCCCATGAAGGAAGGCCTGACTATTTTTGTAAAGTGATTCAACAGGCATTTGGATGCCTGTAATATGGGCCCCACTAATTTAGCAATGAGTTCACTGCCTGCGCAGCTTGGGTGTAATCCATCTGAATGATAAATTAATATGCTTTATGCCTGATATACATACACAAAATAAGGACAACACATGCTGATTTCTATCCCAAAAACTGGTTTTTACTACCTCCAAGGGAGCAGCACACTTGTCCCTTCTATGGGTTCCTCTAGAAGTTGAAGCAATTTTTACAAAATTACACGTACATGCTAACCAAATGGTCGCAGGTAACAGTACTTATCATTTTTTTAATTCATTCACGGGATTGAGCATCACTGGCAATGGCAGCATTTATTGCCCATTGCTAATTGTCACAGTATTTATGTGTCTGGTCCAATTAAGTTTCTGGACAATCCTCCTTGCTGGTGGGGGTATCAATGGTGATAATGCTGTTGAATGGCAAAGGGAGATGGTTAGACTCTCTCTTGTTGGAAATTGTCGTTACCTGGCACTTCTGTGGCTTAAGTGTTACTTGTCACTTACCAGTCCGATGCTGAATGTTGTCCAGGTCTTGTGGCATGCAGACACACACTGCTTCACTGTCTGAGAAGTGGCAAATGGTGCTGAATGCTATGTAAATATCAGCAAACATCCCCACTTCTGACCTTATAATGGAGAGAAGGTGAAGATGGTTGGGCCTAGGACACTGCTCTGAGGAACACTTGCAGCAATGTTCTGGGACTGAGATGGATTGGCCTTCAATGACCACAACCATCTTCTTTTGTGCTGGGTATGATTCTAGCTAGTGGAGAGTTTTACCCCTGATTCCCATGAACATCCCATGGACTAGGTCTCCCTGATGCCACACTTGGTCAAATGTTGCACTAATGTCAAGGCAGTCACTCTCACCTCACCTCTGGAATTCAGCTCTTTTGTCCATATTTGAATCAGGGCTGTAATGTGGTCTGAAGCTTAGTGGTCTGGTGGAACCCAAACTGAGCATCAGTGACCAGGTCATTGGTGAATAAGTGCCACTAATTGCACAATCGACACCACCTTCCATCACTTTGTTGATGATTCAGAATAGACTGATGGGGTGGTAACTTGCCAGCTTGGATTTGTCCTGCTTTTTGTGGGAAGGACATAATTGGGCAATTTTCCATTTTGTTGAGTAAATGCCAGTGCTGTAGTTGTACAGGAACATCTTTGCTAGAGGCACAGCTAGTTCTGGATTGTAATTCTTCAGTACCGCAGCCAGGATGTTATCAGGGCCCATAAACTTTGCTGTATCCATAAGCTCAGCCATTTCTTCATATCATGTGGAGTGAATCAAATTGGCTTAAGACTAGCTTCACTGTTGGTAGCGGTAGGAGAAGGCAAGTAATTTACTCAACACTTCTAGCTAAAAATGGTTGCAAATGCTTCAGTCTTGTCTTTTGCTGGGCTTGACCAATATTAAGGATGGGAATATTCCGGAGCCTCCTCCTCTGGTTAGTTTGTTTAATTGTCCAGCAACATTCATGATTGGATGTGGCGTGACTGCAAAGCTTTGATTTGATCTGTTGCTGTGGGATTGTTTAGCTCTGTGTATAGCATGCTGCTTCTGCTGTTTAGCGTGCATGTTATCCTGTATTGTAGCTTCACCAGGTTGGTACCTCATTTTTTAGGTATACCTGGTGCTGCTCATGGCACGTTCCTCTACACTGCTCATTGAACCAGGGTTGGCCACCTGGTTTGATGATAATTGTGATAAGCTTGGATTACAGGGCTAGTTTCTTGTAAGAAACAGTAAACTTTATTTACAGACTCCTGATGAGGCTACATGCTTGTTCCAAGACCAAAACTAGAAAGCTCCGCCCCTAAGATTCCCCATGCTTAGGGCTGATTCGTCTGTACAGTCACATGATCCCCATAACAGTAAGAAATTGTTCAACTTACAATTATTACCCTCTTATTTACAAAAGCTTCTTAACCCATTTTATATACAATTATATACAGTTCATGTCTTTATAAATTTAGTCTTTGAGGAGGTTTTTGGATTTGGGTAGAGCGACACAACTCTACAGCTGGAGGTTCTTCTATTGGATTGACTTGCACAGGAACTGCAGCATCAGGGACATCCCTAGACAATGGCAGTTCAGAATTATTCACCTCAACAGAGACATCGGGTATGTCTATTCTTTATCGATCTGGCACCTCAGAGGTCGAAGTTTCAACTGGTTGTTGGAGGGTTTCTTGACTTCTAAGATGATCCACGTGTTTCCTAATAAGCCTGTTTTCCACTTCCACTTGATAAGATAAAGGTCCTGTTTCAGAGATGATTGTACCAGGGACCCATCTCAGTCCAGTTGCAAAATTTCGTACAAAAACTGTCTCCCCCACAGTAAACTCTTGACCTTTACTGTGAACGTCATGATTCACTTTCTGACTACTCTGGTTTCTCTCCACCTTCCCCTCTAAATTAGGGAATACTAGACTCAGTCTTGTATGAAGTCGGCGCTTCATTAACAACTCTGAAGGTGTTAAACCAGGGATTGCATGAGGAACTGTGCAATAGTTGAACAGAAATCTTGAAATTCACATTTCTAACATTCCCCCTGATAGTTTCTTCATGCCTGTTTTAAAAGTTTGTGCTGCTCTTTCTGCTAACCCATTGCATGAGGGATGATACGGTGCTGTTCTGACATGTTTAATCCCATTTAGGTTCATGAATCTTTGGAATTCAGTGCTAGTGAAAGCCGAACCATTATCTGACACAATAACTTCAGGTAAACCATGAACACTGAAACTCTGGTGCAGTTTTTCAATGGTTGCAAATGAAACAGGTGATCTCACTTCAAACACGTCCATCCACTTTGAATGTGCGTTGATAACCAGCAGAAACATGGTAGCTAGAAATGGACCTACATAGTCTATATATAGTCAGGGTTAACCAGGGCACTCCCACAGATGCAATTGAGCTGAAACAGGCAACTTCTGCTGTTGCTGATACTGGAGACAGTGTTTCACTATTTTTTCTATACTGTCTATACCTGGTCACCAGATATAACTTGGTGCAAGCATCTTCATTTTTGAAATACCAGGATGCGCGCACTATGAAGTTCTTCCAGTAATGGTTCTCTTCCTTGCACATGGATAACGACTCTTGCTCCCCATAGCAAGATAACATCTTAACAACTCAGTTCAAATCTATGTACAAAGAATGGTTGTAATTCTTCAGAGACATGTGCATTTGACCATCCTTGCAACATCTGTTCATGGACTCTTGCTTAAATTGGATCCCGATTTGTCCAATTCTTTATCTGTCTCATGCAGACTGGTGAGAAGTCCAGCAAATTCAACACAAGTACAACCTCTTGAGGTACTGGAACATCTGTAATTCTATCTGACAAAGGGAGACGACTGAGGGCATCTGCATTTGCTATATGCACACCCGGACGGTGCATAAAAGTGTACTCGTATGCTGACAAAATTAAAGCCCATCTTTGAATTCTAGCAGAGGCTATCGGTGAGATTGCCTTATCTTCACCAACAATCCTATCAGTGGTTTGTGATCTGATACTATGGTGAAGTGTCAACTGTGCAAATATTGATGGAACTTTTTTACTCCAAATACGATAGATAATCCTTCTTTCTCAATCTGTGAGTAACCTTTCTCAGCTGCAGAAAGGGTTCTGGACACATATCCTATCAGCTTTTCAGGTTTGCTTTCTGTTTTACTTCTTGTGTTTGCCACACAGTTTTGTCTCATCCTTCATTCTGATTTCACATTTGGCCAAATTTCTTCCCAGTGAAATCTTAACTTGGTCAGTTCAGGGGTTGAGCTACCCATTCGCATTTTGGAAGTTCCATGACTTTTCTTTCGAATGGCTCTTTTGCCTCCATCAACAGACTCTTCAGTTCTTCTGTCTCTTGTTGGTATCTTTAAGCTTCCTCCTGGAATATTGAACATTGTTGTTTTGTTTTTTTCCAGCTGTTCCTTCAGTTGGTTCAGAGTGGCACTGTGTTCGTTTCACTTCTTTTCATGATTTTCCCGTGGAACCAACTCTGACCTGAGGGATCCTTGCTTCCTGTGAAGGTCCTTCAGTTCTTCTATCTCATTCCAAAAGACACCATCATATTCCCTTGTCATCTCAGGATTTCTTCTTGTCCTGACCTGAAAAATTTCTGACCAAATTAGTTTGATTTCATTCAACCAACCAAGGCTGGGCCCTTCTCCTGTTACAACGATTATTGGCAGCTGAGCTGTCTGTTGCCTGTAGGATACAGATACAGAGATGATGCCTTTCACCTGCATTTCTTCTCCTGTATATGTTATTAACTGAGCAGCAGTTTGCTCTAAACTCAATGGCTGGGTACCTTCTCTGAGGTATTTAAAGATGTGTTCTCCCACCACTGTGGTCGATGCTCCTGTGTCCACCTCCACAACCAGAGGTTTTCCATTTGCTTGAAGTGTAACAGTGATCGGTTCAGTTTTCCTGGCCTTCAGTTTGTGTAGGGAATAAATGTTAGCCTCAGTAACTTCTAACTCATCTATATTGTGCACTTCATTTAACTTGATGATGTCTGAATGGCTGTCTTGATCAAGTTCTGCACTGTTTAATAGCATGTCCTTTTTTGTGGCATTCTGCCTCTTTAAATCAACAGACTTCGGGTGCATGATTTCCCCCGCAACGTTAACACTTTAACTCCTGGGTTACTAGTGAGCTGCTTCCAGCATTTCTTTTTGATTTTCTAGCGATAGGGGCCTTGTGCCGCTTTGAGGAAGCCTCCCTAATCTTTGCGCCATGCCCAGCGGCAGATTCCCACCCTAGCTGCAAAATGGCACCATGTTGCACCTTCAGCAAAGCCTGCGAATCTCTCTCAGCACTCTCCATTGCTAGCGCCATCTCCACAGCGCGTTTCAGGTCTATCTCAATTTCTGCAAGCAAACGGTGCTGACTGGCGTCATCATTTATGCCGCAAACCAAGCAATCTCACAACATGTCATTTAAAGTATCACCAAAGTCATAGTGCTCCATTAACTGCTTTAACTATGCGATGTATGATTGACTCACTGAGGACCCTTACTTGAGAGTTAAACTTGAATTTTTGCATGATCACCGAGGGCTTAGGCTGAAAATGTCCTTTCACAAGGTCGACTAGCTCGAAGAAGGATCTGGAATTTGGCATGTTCAGAGCTGTCAGCTACAGATTAGGTTATAGGTTTTGCTCCTGCAGACACTTAGGAGAATTGCCTTCTGTTTCTCCTCCAGCGTTATTTCGTTAGCTACAAAGTAGAAACCTAATTACTCAATGTATTGACTCCAATTCTCAACGGATGAGTCGTACGGGTCAATTCTACCAAAGTGAGGCATTGCTGGTGAGTATACCTCATTTCTTCCTTTCTTTAAAATATCAGAAGACTCACAGTTGCGAGGTGTGGTGCTGTGTCGGCGCTATTTATCCTTGTCACCAATTGTAATAAACTTGGAATGCAGGGCTAGTTTCTTGTAAGAAACAGTAAACTTTATTTACAGACTCCTGATGAGGCTACATGCTTGTTCCAAGACCAAGGCTAGAAAGCTCCAGCCCTAAGATTCCCCACACTTAGGGCTGATTCGTCTGTACAGTCACATGATCCCCACAACAGTAAGAAATGGTTTAACTTAAAATTTTTATGGTGAAGGTAGTGAGGGAAATGCCAGGCTATGAGCTAACAGGTTGTGATAGGTTACAATTCTGCTACTGCTGATGGCCCATAGAACCTCATGGACACCCACTTCTGAACTTCTAGGTCTGTTCTGAATCCATCCTGCAGTCTGCTGTTTTTCTCAAATACAGCATGTTACAGACCACTAGATAAAGTTTCCATGCCTCAGGACAGTACTCCCATTTTGCACTGGAGCCACAATGCCTCGAGGTCAATCTGCATGAGGACAAGCTGGCTTCATGGATTATGCCACAGCAGAACTGCTGCTCAGTGGGCAGGCAGGCATTCAGACTGGTGGTGGGACAGCTGGGTGGGAGTGCGGGGGTGGGAGGGGGGAGAGGGGGGGTGTTGGTGGTTATCTTGTTTCTGGAATGCAAAAATGATATAAACAATCTTGTGGATTTTCAAAATTGCAATGTGAATATATTCCAAACCATGTACTGACAGCATCATCTAGTGGCAGAGTTTGGTAACTATTATACCCTACCAAGCAAAGCAAGTACTTGCCCTTGTTCTCCAGTGATCATTCTCGTGTTTTTCTTTCCGTTCACTTAGTAAATTGAAAGAATTGAGTGAGAGTAATTTTAAATTTTAGCACTGGTGACATTGGATGAGCCACCTATTGTACACTTTGCCTCATCGTCCTTCCCTTTGGCTTCTCTTTCCCTCAGTAGGTAAGCAGGATTGCACTTACGCCCGAAAAACTCAGCAAGTCTGGCAGCATCGGCGGAGAAGAAATCAGTCAACGTTTCGAGCCCTCATGGCCCTTCAGCAGAACTGGCAGTTCTGCTGAAGGGCCATGAGGGCTCGAAACGTTGACTGATTTCTTCTCCGCCGATGCTGCCAGACTTGCTGAGTTTTTCCAGGTAATTCTGTTTTTATGTTGTTTTGGATTTCCAGCATCCGCAGTAGCTTTTAGCTTTTTGTTTTTATCTTTGCACTTACGCCCTTTCTCTGAGTTCAGCAAAAGTGGGGTTGGCTTGACAAATGGCGAAGGCTTGTGTACTGAGATTTACAATTCCTTTCCTGATTTTGATTAGGCTACTGGGACATGAAAAGCTTTCTTAGAGAACTGTACCATGCTTAACTGGAGAGCTTAAATTTCAGCGGGCTTACCATAAAAGCTGGTAGCTTGCCTTTAAAATAGATAGTAGCAGAAAGAGGAGTAGAAATTAGATCTTGTATTCAATTTCACAGACAAACATCATACACCTGATCATTGTCAACAACAAGAAGAAATATTTATATAGCACCTTTAATGTAGTGGAACATCCCAAGATGCTTCAAGGGAGCATTATAAAACAAAGTATGATACTGAGCCATATAAGGAGATATTAGGACAGATAACCAAGAGCTTGGTCAAAGAGGTAGGTTTTAAGGAGTGTCTTAAAGAAGAAAGCAAGGTAGAGAGGTGGAGAGGTGTAGGAAAGGCAGTCCAGAGCTTTGGGTCTAGGCAACTGAAGGCACCTACACCAATGGCGGAGCAATTAAATCTGGTGGTGATTAGGGGGGCCAGAATTTGAGAAGCGCACATACCTTGGAGGGTTCTGGGGATGGAGGAGATTTCAGAGATAGAGAGGGGTAAGACCATGATTTGAAAACAAGGATGAGAATGGTAACATCAATAAGTTGTAAGAAAATCATTTGCATTGCTTTCACTCAAGATATCACAAAGAAAAAAAAGAATATTTCAGTATAAATTAATTATTGATATTTAAAATCTATTGAGCTTTTGATGGGTAATTTACAGTAATATTTTTGAGAATATTAATGAGTTGAGTGGGATTGGATATTGGAATGGAGTGGAAACAGGCAGTGGATTTGTTATCCAACTCTATATATCAAAATCCAACTAGGAATCAGTCATACACCTGCTTTTCCAAAACACTTTTCATTGTTTTTTAAAAACACTTTTTCCTCCTGGGAATGTTGACAATCCTATGGCCAGAAATCAAACAGTACTTGAAATTGCAATTGCTTGTCTATTTCTGACCCTTGTTTCCCTCCATATCTAGACATCTTTTCATTTCTTTACTGCTGGTGGTTATAGCATTCCTTCCCTACACAAAACCAGGTGGTCAATTTATTAAATGTGAAAAATATCATGAAATAGGATCTGTCTTGCTGATTGGACTTGCTGCACGTTTCCAATATTTTGTTTTTGATTCCTAATTTTCTCTTTGTATCTGAAGTGCACATTATATTTTTGAGTTTTTTGATTATTATAGGATTGCTGAAAAAAGACATTTTATCAAAGCTTTTCATCTTGCACTCATCAGGACAATTACAAATATACCAATGTCAGGGGAGTACCCTGCTCCTGGCCACCAAGAGCCAATTCAGGGCCTTTTAAAAATTTTAGTTTTGCACTTTAGCTGCAACGTAGCATGTGTGTAAATATGTACATTGTGTATATCCTCCTTCAGTCCATTGCCCGGACCATGGCCCTCTAAAGTTCCATCCGAGAACCTAGTGATGCGATCTGCGTGCCATTTCCCTCCTTAGAAGCATTTTCTCCTATCTGCAGCCATAATATGTTGGCTGCCTCTGAGTGGCACCAAAATGCTTGATTTCCAGCACCTACTGTGAATGCATGGGGTATAGTAAATAAGATTGGGGAGTTACAGGCACAGATTGCCATATGGAAATATGATGTTGTGGAGATAACAGAGACCTGGCTCAAGGAAGGGCAGAACTGGGTGTTAAATTTTCCCGGGTACAAGGTGTTCAAAAGAGATAGGAAAGGAAGGAAAGGAGGAGTGGTGGTGGTATTTGTTAAGGAGAGCATTGCAGTGCTGAAGAAAGAGGATGTCCCAGAGGGTTCAACAGAATCAATTTGGCTAGAGCTAAGGAACAAAAAGGGTGCATTTACATTGCTCGGTGTAGTCTATAGACAACCAAATAGTGAGAAGGACGTAGAAGAACAAATCTGCAGGGAAATTGCAGAGAGATGCAAGCATTGTAGAGTAGTTATAATGGGGGACTTGAATTACCCGAATGTAGACTGGGAGAATGGTAGTTTAAAGGGCGGAGAAGGACAAAAGTTCCTAGATTGAGTTCAGGGGAATTTTCTACAGCAGTATGTGTCCAATCCAACAAGAAAAGACACACTGCTGGACCTGGTTCTTAGAAATGAGGTGGGCCAAGTAGATCAAGTGTCAGTGGGGGAACATTTACTAGATAGTGATCTTTGTATTGTAAGTTTTAGGATGATGATAGAAAAGGACGATAGGCAATCCAGGGTAAGAATAATTAACTGGACAAGAGTCGACTTTGATGGGGCAAGAACAGAGCTGGGCCAGATAGACTGGAATGAAAGATTGACAGGAAAAACAGTAGCTGACCAATGGGCCACCTTCAAAAAAGAATTGGTTCAGGGAGAATCAAGGTATATTCTATTGAAAAGGAAAAAGGGAAAGGTAGGGCAAACAAATCCAGAGCTCCCTGAATGAGAAAATAAATTGAAATTAAGATAAGAATAAGTGCACTTATGACAGGTGTCAGGTAGGAAATACAATTGAGAACCAAGAGGAATACAGAAGGTTCAGAGGGGAGGTGAAAAAGCACATTAGAGAAGCGAAGAGGGTTTATGAGGAAAGACTGGCAGCCAACATAAATGGGAATCCCAAAGCCTTCTATAGGCATATAATTAGTTAAAAGGTGGCAGAATGAGGAATAGGGCCAATTAGCAATCTAAAAGGGAATTTACACATGGATGAAGGGGCATGGCTGAAGTATTAAATGAATACTTTGCATCCGCCTTTACCAAGGAGAATGATGCTACCCGGGCCATAGTGACAGATGAGGAAACTCTGTCACTAGAAGGGTTCAAAATTGATAAGGAGGAAGTGTTGAATAGACGGTCGGTACTTAAAGTTGACAAGACACCAGGACCGGACAAGATGCATCCAAGGATATTAAAGGAAGTGAGAGTAGAAATTGCAGGGGCACTGGCCATAAGCTTTCAGTCTTCTTAGATTCAGGGTGGTGCCAGAGGACTGGAGAATTGCAAACATTACACCCTTATTCAAAAAAGTTTGTAAGGATAAGCCCAGCAATTACAGACCAGTCAGTTTTACTTCAGTGGTGGGCAAGATTCTAGCAACAATTATTCGGGATAGAAGTAGTAGTCACATGGAAAAATAGGGGTTGATAAGGAAGAGCCAGCATGGATTTCTAAAGGGGAAATTGTGTTTAACTAACTTGCTGGAGTTTTTTCAAGAGGTAACAGAAAAGGTCAATCAGGGTGAAGCTGTTGATATGGTGTACATGGACTTTCAAAAGGCATTTGACACAATACCGCACAACAGACTTGTGAGAAAACTTATCGTTCATGGAATAAAAGGGACAGTAACAACCTGTATACAAAATTGGCTGAAAAATAGGAAGCAGAGAGTAATGGTCAATGGATATTTTTTGGGCTGGAGGAAATTTTGTAGTGGAGTTCCCCAAGGGTCGTTATTGGGACCCTTGCTTTTCCTGATATATATTAATGATCTAGATCTTGGTGTGCAGGGGATAATTTCAAAGTTTGCAGATGAGACGAAGCTTGGGAGTGTTGTGAACTGTGAGGTGGATGATGTGGAACTTCAAGAGGACATAGACAAGTAGGTGGAGTGGGTAGATGGGTGGCAGATGAAGTTCAATGTGGAGAAGTGTGAGGTGATGTATTTTGGTAGGAAGAACATGGTCAGACAATATAAAATAAGGGGTGAAATTTTGAAGGAGGTGCTGGGGCAGAAAGATCTGGGTGTAAATGTGCATAGATCATTGAAGATGGCAGGACAGGTGGAGAGAGCAATTAATAAAGCATATAGTATCCTAGGCTTTATTAACACGGGCAGAGAGTACAAGAGCAAGGAGGTTATGCTGAATTTATATAAGACACTCGTTAGACCTCAGTTGGAATATTGTGTACAGTTCTGGGTGCCACATTATAGGAAGGATGTGAACACATTGGAGAGAGTGCAGAAGAGGTTTACAAGAATGGTTCCAGGGATGGAAAACTTCAGCTATGAGGATAGATTGGAGAGGTTGGGACTGTTCTCCTTGGAGAGAAGAAGGCTAAGAGGAGATTTGATAGAGGTGATCAAAATCATGAGGGGGCTGAACAGAGTAGATAGGAAGAAGCTGTTCCCGCTCGTAATAGGATCAAGAACGAGAGGGCACAGATTTAAAGTAATTTGCAAAAAAAGCAGATGTGACGTGAGAAAATACTTGTTCACACAAGTAGTTTGGGTCTGGAATGCACTACTTGGAAGTGTGGTGGAGGCAGTTTGAATCGAGGCATTCAAGAGGGCACTAGATAATTATTTGAATAGAAACAATGTGCAAGGGTGCAAGTAAAAGGCAGGGCAATGGCACTAGGTCATAATGCTCATTTGGCGAGCCGGTGCAGACACGCTGGGCCGAATGGCCTCCTTCTGTGCCATTAAAATTCTGTGATTCTGTGATTATCAACCACCAACAAAACAACAGCAAGCAAGACAGCTGAAGGAACTCATTCATTCAAAATGTTTTTTAAAAATATCTTTTTGTCTGCCATCGTTTTGTCAGTCATTATGCATTTCAGTAATAAAAATAAAGCTCCCCAAATAACGTCGTCATAAGCCATTAGAGCTTATTAGTTCCACGCAAAGGGACCTCACTGTCATGTGTCACCACCACATAAAAGGAACTTCCTCAAAGTTGTCCGTGAGCCAAGAATTTGTGTTTATATGTAGCCCCCTTTTAATTTGTGAGTGATTCAATTTAAAAATAACCCAGCAGACAAGATTTATTCTTAAACAAGATAAAGGTTAATTTATTACAACTCTACTGCTGGAAATTATTTAAGTAAAATACAATTGCAATGGTTAAAATGCAGAAAAAAAAAACTTCAAGATGAGGTTTCAAATCAGTCTCTGGAGATATTGCTATGGGCCCATTGCTTGAATTCCTACTTTCCGAAGTGAATGTGTTGAAACTTGAGATGGCTTCTGCAGTCGACTAGTCGGTGTTCGCCTTTTTCAAGTCGACTCAACTGATCAAGCAGGTTCTGGGAGAGAGAGAGGTTCCTTGTACTTCACTAGTTCTGTGGTTACAACATTTGAACATTGCCTGGACTCTTTCAGCAGAACAGTTGTTAGTTTCTTCCTCTTTGACAGAGAGAAAACCCCTCTGATGATTCTCTCAGAGTTCTTCCTGGGGGTTGCTGGCTATTTCAGCTGAGAGCTGTGTGCTGCTATTGTCTCTTACGCTGCCACTCAAAAATAGCTTCTTACAACCTCCTCTGTACAAAAACATAAAATGGCTGCTATCCCAAAGTGTTGAATCATGCATCCATATTAGGTATTTGGTTAGCCCTGGTCTGGGGGCATTGTCCCATCCATTGTCTTTTTAACTGAGGTAATTAACCTTTTAAAGTCTCAGCCATTGACTCAAATAGTTCCCATTCTCCCAGGTTTGAGGAAATAGAAAAAACTTATTCACACCTCCAAGGAAGTAACAATGAGTTTTGGTTTACCCTTGTGGAATGTGAATAGAATTTCAAATGTCTTCACATGTCTGGATATGTCTACCTGAAATCCACTTGGAGCCTTCTAGAGCTTGACCACATTGCAGTTGTATAAGGTCAGGTGACTTCTGGCAGCCATCTTTAAGGCTTCTTGTGTCCATTAAAAGGAAGATTAGCTTTTCTGACAAGAGTCTATGATATCACAAGCTATATGCCTCAGGCCAATGCATGCACCACTTGGGTGCATGTCTGGTGCCCACTTGTCCATGTCTGCTGGTGGTCTGGAGTGCATCTGGTCAGCACTCCTGCTGCAACCCCCACACATAGGACAGAATTTTCCCCCCAATGGGGGGGAAATTTATGGGCTGGCGTGTGCGGGGGTGCTTCCGAGCGGCTGCATGGCGTCATTTTAAGTGGGTGGGCCTTAATCGGCCCGCCGAGCGTGACGTCCACAGGGAAGCACTATGAGCTTCCTGTGCGGGCCGGGGGGGGAATCCCTAAAATCAAGAGTGCGCACTCATCTCCCTGAGACTAAGTGCTGCCTCAGGGAGATCGGCTCTACTTTCAACAATATTAAACATAGAAAAAAAAATTCCCTTACATGCCCCCTCATGTGACAACGTCACATGAGTTGGGACATGTTCATAATTTCCATAACAACTTTATTAAAATTTTTAAAACCCTACATGAAACTTCATCCCGCTGGTGGATGAGGTTTCATGTTTTTTCTATTCGCCGCCGGGGCTCCTGGCCTGCCCGCCAACCTTAAGGTTGGACGGGCAGGTCCTTTAATTGTTTAATTGATCCACTCAATGGCCTTAATTGGCCATTGACAGGTCGGTGGGCCTGCAGCTGATTTTGCTGCGCCCCCACCTTCCTGAAAATTTAAATGGGGCGGGGTGACATCAAGAGTTCCGCCCGACATCATTCTGTGTCATTTTACGCGTCGGCGAGCGGGCTCTGCCCCCACTCGCCGACGGTAAAATCCTGCCCATAACCTACTGACCCCTAAGCAAGGTGTATGTCTACCAAAAAAATTGCTTTAAAGTATAATTTTTAGAAAGTTCAGGCAACTCAGCAACTGAAACAACTTGTATTCATATAGCACTTTTAACATAATGAATCGCCCAAAGACTCTTCAAAGGAATGTTATCAAGCAAAATTTACACTGAGCCACAGACTGGAATATTAAGGACAAAGTTCAAAAGCTTGGTCAAAGAGGTAAGTTTTAAGGAGTGCCTTATAGGAGAAAAGAGAAGTAGACAACCGGTGAGGTTTCTGGGGGGAATTGAGTTTAGGGCCTTGATAGCTGAATGCGCAGCCACCAATGGTCAAGGGATTAAAAACACAAATGCTCAAGAGGTTAGAATTAGAGTAGCACAGATTTTTAAAAATCATTTATTGGATGTGGGCATTGCTGATTAGGCCAGCACTTATTGCCCATCCCTAATTGCCTTTGAGAAGGTGGTGGTGAGCTGCCTCCTTAAGCCGCTGCAGTCCATGTGATGTAGGTACATCCACAGTGCTGTTAGGAAGGGAGTTCCAGGATTTTGACTCAGTAACAATGAAAGAACGGCGACATATTTCCAAGTCAGGATGGTGAATGACTTGGAGTGTAACTTCCAGGTTGTGGTGGTCCCATGTGTCTGCTGCCCTTGTCCTTCTAGATGGTCACAGTCGTGGGTTTGGAAGGTGCTGTCTAAGGAGCCTTGGTGAGTTCCTGCAGTGCATCTTGTAGATGGTACACACTGCTGCTACTGTGCGTCAGTGGTGGAGGGAGCGAATGTTTGTGGATGTGGTGCTAATCAAATGGGCTTCAAGATAACTTGGAGATTATAGGGATGAAGGAATTCAGAGGTTGGGAGGGACGAGGCCATGTATGGACTTAAAAATAAGGATGAGGATTTTAAAATCAAGTCCATTGTTTAACTGGGAGCCAATTCAAGTTGGCAAGCACTGGGGTGTTGGGTGCATGGAACTTGGTGCGAGTTAGACTTTGGATGACCTCAAGTTTATGGGGGGGAAAACATGGGAGACTGACTAGGGGCTGAATAATACTGCGGGGTGTGGGGTGGGCAGGTTGCCCCCCTCTGCCCCCACCCACCGGAAGCAAAGCCAGTGTGCAACCAACCCGTTCCACGCTGGCCCACCCCGCAGCCATAATGTGCTGGGGGCAGGCTAAAGAAGGGCTGAGTGGGCCTTCTGCCCCTCACTGGGGAGGAGGTTCTGCCCTCTCGAGCTGCCAGCCAATCTGATTGGCCAGCACCTCCATTAATGGCCGCTGCACAGACTGCAAGGGGAGGAGGAAAAACACCCAATCAATCCCCGGAAATAGTTAAGTCTGGGGTCTGGGTTAGGGAGGGCTTGAGCATGCCAGGGAGTGAGGGGATGTTTGAGTTTGGGTTTAAGGCTGCGGGCGGGTAGGAAGAACAAGGGGGGTTCCATCTTTGGGGGCCCTGATCCACAAAGGGCAGCCCACAAAGGTAGAACCCGCCTTTTCCTTCCTGCTCTTTGACAAAATTATTTAAAATATTGGGCTGCCCACACCTGCCTGACTGCTCACGCCAAACATTTTATGGTAACAAACCTAATTGACCCTTGATTACCTATTTAAATATGGTGCCCACCCCCTGTATTATGGGGTGAGCTCAGGTAGAAAGGTGATGGGAGGGCACCTGCCCAATTTTATGTGGGACCCCTGCTGTGAACATGCTCAGTGGGGACATATAAATGAAGCCCGAGGAGTGTGTTGAGTAGTTAAATCTAATGGTAACAAAGGTATGGATGAGGGTTTTGCAGCAGGTAAACAGGGCTTTACTATTATACAGAACCAATTCCTACCCAAGAGCAGGGGCTTCTGGTTTAGGAAGAGTGTGCCCTTAACACTGCCACCTGAAAGATTAATCATCAGCTCTTTGTTTTTATACTTGATGATTCTATACATAAAACCATGAATCACATTTGCTTTTTGTTGTGGCTTCTACTGTTTGCAATCCTGCTTTTAACAACCTGTATGTGTGTATTCTCCTCCTACACCCTATTGAGAATTTTACCACTTAAGTTATATTTTATTTCTCTGTTTTTTTTCCCCCAAAATGGGCACCTTCACATTTAATTACATTGAAACGCCTTTGCTATATGTGCCTACTCCTCTATCCTGACAGCTCCATCTCCAATTTCCCTTTAATCTAAGGAAATTATAAAACACTGGTTCATCCTCAACAGGAGTATTGTGACCAATTCTGGGCATTGATCTGAGGAAGGATGTGAAAGCTTTAGAGAGGGTGCAAAAGAGATTTACAAGAATGGTTCTGGAGCTGAAGTACTTCAGTTACATAATAGACTGGAGAAGTTGAAGTTGTTCTCCTTAGAGAAGAGGAGGTTGAGAGGAAATTTGATAGAGGTGTTCAAATTCATGATCTAGATGCTGTTCCCAGTGGGAAAAGGGTTGAGAACCAGAAGACACAGATTTAAAGTAATTGGTAAAAGCGCTAAAGGCGACATGAGGAAAAGTATGTTTTCACAGTGAATGGTTCTGATCTGGAATGCACTGCCTGAGAGTATGACGGATGCAGATTCAATCATGACCTTCAAAAGAGAAATGGATAAAAACCTGAAGGAAAAGATTTTCAAGGCTGTCGAAAAGGGGTCTGGGAGTGGGAGTTGCTGAGGCATGGACTGAATGGGCCAAATGGCTTCCCTCTATGCTATAACTATTTTATGATTCAATCAGAACCAGAGCCTCTTCAGCAACAGCTTATCCTTATTTGTACCTCTGAAGAACCCAAGGATCTCACCCAGGTCCTCCCATCTAAATGCTGTCTCTTAATGACATCATCCAATGACATATCATCAGTTTTCACATGTATGCTGGCAACACTCAGTTCTATCCCTCCAGCACCTCTCCTGAAGCTTCCAATGTCTCTGTGTTGTTAGCTTACTTGTCCAACATTCAGTCCTGGATGAGCTGCAATTTCCTTAAGTTAAACATTGTTTTTCTTTATTCTTTCATGGGAAGTGGGTGTTGCTGGCAAGGTCAGTATTTTGTTGCTCATCCCTGATTGCCATCGAACTGAGGGTAGTTATGAGCCAACCACATTGCTGTGGGTCTTGAGTCATATGTTGGCCAAACCAGGTAAGGAAGGCAGATTTCCTTCCTTAAAGGGCATCAATGAACCAGATGGGTTTTTACAACACTTGGTTGTAGTTGTCATGGTCACCATTACTGATACAAGCTTTATATTCCAGATTTTTATTAATTGAATTCGAATTCCACCAGCTGCCGTGGTGGGATTTGAACCCTTGTCCCCAGAGCATTGGGCTGGGCCCCTGGATTAACAGTCCAGTGATATTTCCATTACACCACCATCTACCCCCAGAGCAGATGGAAGCCATTATCTTCAGCCTTCAGCACAAACTCTACATAACCACCATCTTTCCATACCCTTCCCCAGCTACTATTTCTGGTTGAAGCTGATTGTTTTCAACCTCAGCCTCCTAAGACTCAAAGCTGTGTCTTCCCATCATAAAGACTGTCCATTTTCCCCTCTGTAACATTGCTCATCTCCATCCCTGTGGCCAAAGCCCTCATCATGCCTTTGTCACCTCCAGACTCAACTATTCCAAAGCTCCTCTGCCTCCCTTTATAAACTTCAGCTCATCCAAAACTCTGCTACCCATATTCTAGCCAACATCAAGTCCCATTTACGATTCATTGTGTTTGCTGAGCTACATTCGTCCAGGTCCCCCAGTGCTTCTAATTTTTCTCGTCCTCATGCTTAAATCTTTCATCATTTCTGTCTTCCCTGTCCTACAAATTTTCCTGCAACTCTACAACCCTCCAAGGATTTTGTGTTCTTTCAACTCTGGCTTTTTCTCTTCACCTCATCATTACCTCAGCTACCTAGGTCCTAAACTGTGGAATTTCATCACTAAATTTCTCTGTCTCTCCACATCTCTCACTATCTTTAATATCCTACTTAAACCCTACCTCTTTGACTAAGCTAATAGACACCCTTCTTAATATCTAGTTGTGCTTCTGTGAAGCACTTTGGTGCATTTTGCTCTGTTAAAGGTGCTGCAAAAATGCATTTTGTTCTCTATGTCCTGCTGTAGTTTCCTGCATTCTTCCTCCAGTTTGCCATGCTCCTTACCCCCACCAATCTTCTTGATGTTACATGGAATGAACAACACAGAAACAATCCACTCAGCCCAACTGTTCTATGCCAATGTTTATATTCCACATGAGCCTCCTCCCACCCCGTTTCACCTAACCCTATTAGCATGCCTTTCTACTCCTATTTCCCTCTTGTGCTTATCTAGCTTCCACTTAAATGCATTTATTCTACTTGCCTCAACTATACCTCGTGGGAATGACTTCCACAATCTAACCACTCTCTTGGCAAAGGTCTTTCTCCTGAATTCCCTATTGGATTAGTGAGTGTCTTATAACTCTGGCCCTTACTTTTGGTCTCCCCCACAAGTAGAAACACCTTCTGTATGTCTACTTAACAAATCCTTTTATAATCTTAAAGACCTTCCTGTTTCAAAAGAAAGGAGCCCCAGCCTGTTCAATCATTCCTGATGTTGCCTGGTCTTGATGTTATTCTCCCTATGTCTATATCCAAACCATTATATATAGAGAGAACAAGAGCACTGTGGGTGCAGCCATTGTCGTCTGCACTCAAACACACATTATGTACTATGAATCCAATCATTGCTTATTTGCAAAACTGATAATGTGCCCTAGACTATAACATAAACATACACGCTCAAAGACTGTTCAATTATTTCTAATGTGCCTTGAAGTTAAATCAATATTTGAATATTGGTCTTTGGTGTAGTATCTCCTCATCCATCATACTCTTGAAGGCACCAAGCTGAATCTTTATGTGTGCCGGGTAAACACAGGAACCTTTTTACATGTATTAAGAACACACTATTTTCACCTGAACAAAGGCACTGCCCACAGTTTGAAATTCATAATTCTATTAATTAAAGATCTAACCCCAGTCAATTTTCTCACTTCAATTTCATGGAAAATTATACGGAGTAGTAGAACCTAGTTTATGAATGGGTAGGTCATAAGATCAGAAGAGTTCAGACGCTGACTACAGAGTAAATATGTGAGCTCTTTTTTAGTTAATGAAATACAGAGATAAGACCATGAAAATAAGAAGATAAAGAACATTAAATCTAACTGACATTATATTTCTTTTAAAGCTATTGTTTTTAATTCATTATACACCCCCCACCAAAGGAGGTATGTGATTGTGTCACCACATCTTTCTGCCCAATACACCATCTTGAATAAACCACAGCACATCGGAGTTAATAAGCAACAGAGGTTTTATATCTTTAAATTGATAATTAAGGAGATATCTATTTGCACAGTGGAAAACTGAATAAAATATATTCCTGTCCTGGGAAAGTTAGGTCCTTGCATTTCATTTTGAAAATATTATGCTGTTGACATGTTGTTTCCTCAAGAACTAAAATCAGATTTCAAAAAGTTGCTTTTAAAACAAACCAAAAAAATTGTCCCATAATATCCTGGTTTGTCTCCGGTTTGATCATATCTGGTGAAGGTTCTGACTATAACCCAAAACAATATAAATTAACTGCCTGGGTCACTTGTACTTCCCCACTTCAAAAAGAAACTGCAACACATCCATCAGCTTCCACGGAACTTGCTTTCTGCTCCAGTGCAATGAAGCAAAACAAATGTAACTTTTTTTTGCCATTGGCAGAAACCCACATATAACATCTGTGACAGCTGCAAAATATTATAATGCCAAGCCCAGTTATTTAAACTGCATTCAGATTTGACATAAAATTTTGCCTATGCAACAGCACCACCTCCTGTTTAATGAATAAATACAAAGGGGGTATTTTCATTTACTGAATCAATAATGGATGGTGATAGTGTTATGGCCAGGGCAGGCACAGCAGCTTGCAGAATGTTCTTACAATCAGTATATAAAAAAGATCTTGCACTTCTGTAATACCATTCACAGAATATCTCAAACACTTCACAACCAATCTTTCCTGTTTACCTCTTAATATTATACCATTAAAACTTTTCATTTGAACTTATAAATATTTACTTGCCTCATCCTGAAACTGGCACATTTTATTAATCGTTCTTCTATACTTCATATCATCAGCATGAATGTTCTTGTTCTTTGTTCAAGATGATTTACCTGGACATTTGCCATTGTATTTCATTACAGCAGGGTGAATTATCCCCTCCACAAATGATATGCTTCTCCTCATTTTGAATTGTTACACATAATTTTCCAGTGCAGTATTTCAACCTGAAGAAGCATCATCACTATTGTACACAGTGACAAATGAATAAGGAATTTAAATTAAACTAGTCAGTCAATGCCAAACTTTTATGCAAACATAAGTAATTGACATTGTTGGAAGATTTTCTTCTCTGAGGCAAAAATTGAATTTAAAACAGCAACTTCAGCAATGTAATATTGCATCAATGTGCTTTATGAGTTTCCTAAGCTGGCTTAATTGCATATCTCTTGGAGTAGCCACTGGTGTAAATCCTGTGTAAAATAAAGTTGGAGAAGCGTGTGGAAATGAAAGTGCAACCTTTACAAAGATAGTTCAGTCTGCACACTTCAGCAATGGTCCAGGAAAGCGAGATAAAAGAGGAACAGTCATAAAGCAGAATACTGTGCATGCTGGAAGTCTGAAATGAAAACTGAAGATGCTGGAAATACCTAGCAGGTCAGACAGCATCAGTAGAGAGAGAAACAGAGTTGACATTTCAGGTTGATGACCCTTCATCAGGACTGGGAAAAGTTAGAGATGTAATAGGTTTTGAGCAAGGGTTGGGTGGGACAAGAACAAAGGAAGGCCTGTGATAGGGTGGAAGGCAGGAGAGATTGAATGACATAAGTGTTAGTCTTCTAGGAACAAAGGCAATGGTGATATTCACAAGAAAAGAAATAAAGAAACAATAGATGTGCCTAGAGCAGGTGTGCTGCTGTCTGAAATCAAAAATAAGAGAAAACCGAAACACATAAAGGAAGGGAAATAATGTTTCAGAGTTTACTGTCTGAAATTATTGAACTCAATTTTGAGTCCAGAAGGCTATAAACTGCCTAATCAAAAGATGAGGCGCTGTTCCTCAAGCTTACATTGAGCTTCACTGGAATGGTGTAGCAGACCAAGGACAGAGGTGTCAGTGTGAGAGTAAGACAGAGAATTAAAATAACAGGCCACTGGAAGCTTGAGGTCATGCTTGTGGACTGAATGGAGGTATTCCACAAAGCACTTACCCAATGTGCATTTGGTCTCCCCAATGTAGAGGAGACCACATTGTGAGCAGTGAATACAGTATACTAGATTGAAACTGATTCAGCTGGAAGGAGTGCTAGGTGTCTTGGGACAGTGAGGAGGGAGAAGGTAAAAGGGCAGATATTACATCTCCTGTGTTTGCGTGGAAAGGTGCAGTGGGAAGTAGACAGGTTATAGGCAGTGATTGAGGAGTGGACCAGCATATCACGGGAACACTGAAAAGGGGAGAGATATGTTTGGTCATGCCATCATGCTGGAGGTGGCAGAAATGACAGAAAATGGTCCGTTGAACACAGAGACTGGTGGGGTGGAAGGTGAGGACAAGGGGAACCCTATCGTGGTTCTGAGAGGGAGGGGAAAGGGTAAGAGCAGCAGTGTGGGAAATGTAGTGGACACAGCTGAGAGCTCTGTCAACCATGGTGGGGGGTGGATTCTTCGGCAAAGGCAAAAAAAGACATCTCAAAAATGCTGGTGTGGAAGGTTTCATCATCGGAACAGATGTGACTGAGACAGAGAAACTGGGATTACAGAATGGAGTCCTTACAGGGTGTAGGGTGTGAGGAAGTGTAGTCGAGGTAGCTGTGGGAGTCATTGGGCTTATAATGAATATTAGTTGATAGCTTATCACCAGAAACGGATACAGACAAGTCAAGGAAGGGAAGGGAAGATTCGGAGATGGACCATATGAAACTGAGTAAAGGGTGGAAATTAGAAACAAAGGTGATGAGCTTTTCCAATTCAGAGTGAGAGAAGAACACAGCATCAATACAGTCCTCAATATACCAGAAAAGAGTTACAAGAGGGGACCCAAGTAGGACTGGAACAAGGAATGTTCCACATATCCCATAAAAATACAGGCATAACTAGGACCCATGTGAGTATCCATGGCAACACCTTTTATTTGGAGGAAGTGAGATGAATTAAAGGAAAAATAGTTCAATGACAGAACAAGTCCAGCCAGGCGTAGGAGAGTGGTGCTTGATGGAAACTGGTTGGGCCTCCAGTCAAGCAAGAAGCAGAGAGCCCTCAGACTGTCCTGGTGGGGGTGGAGGTGTAGGGATTTTGGATGTCTATGGTGAGGAGGAGCTGGTTAGGGCCAGAAAATTGGAAACTTTTAAAGTTACAGAGGGCATCAGAAGAGTCACAGGTATTGATGGGGAGAGACTGGACAAGAGGAGAAAAATGGAGACAAAGGTAGGAAGAAATAAGTTCAGTGGGGCAGGAACAGGCTGAAACAATAGATCTATCAGGATGGTCCTGTTTATGGATCTTCGGAAGGAAGTCAAAGTGAGCTATATGGGGTTGGGGAACTATGAAGTGAGAAGCCATAAGACCATAAGACATAGGAGCAGAAATTAGGCCCTTCGGTCCATCGAGTCTGCTCCACCATTCAATCATGGCTGATTGGTTTCTCAACCCCATTCTCCCACCTTCTCCCCGTAACCTTTGATCCCCTTACCAATCAAGAACCTATCTATCTCGGTCTTAAATACACTCAATGACCTGGCGTCCACAGCCTTCTGTGGCAATGAATTCCATAGATTCACCACTCTCTGGCTAAAGAAGTTTCTCCTCATCTCTGTTCTAAAAGATCTTCCCTTTACTGTGAGGCTGTGCCCTCGGGTCCTAGTCTCTCCTGCTAATGGAAACATCTTCCCCACGTCCACTCTGTCTAGGCCTTTAAGTATTCTGTAAGTTTCAATCAGATGCCCCCTCATCCTTCTAAACTCCATCGAGTATAAACCCAGAGTCCTCAAACGTTCCTCATATGTTAAGTCTTTCATTCCTGGGATCGCTCTCGTGAACCTCCTCTGGACCCTCTCCAGGGCCAGAATATCCTTCCTGAGATACGGGGCCCAAAATTGCTCACAATATTCTAAATGTGGTCTGACCAGAGCCTTATAAAGCCTCAGCAGCACATCCCTGCTTTTATATTCTAGTCCTCTTGAAATAAATGCCAACATTGCATTTGCCTTCCTAACTACCGACTCAACCTACAAGTTAACCTGAAGAGAATCCTGGACTAGGACTCCCAAGTCCCTTTGCACTCCAGATTTCTGAATTCTCTCCCCATTTAGAAAATAGTCTATGCCTCTATTCTTCCTACCAAACTGCATGACCTCACACTTCCCCACGTTGTATTCCATCTGCCGCTTCTTTGCCCATTCTCCTAGCCTGTCCAAATCCTTCTGCAGCCTCCCGCCTCCTCAATACTACCTGTCCCTCCACCTATCTTTGTATCATCTGCAAACTTAGCCAGGATGCCCTCAGTTCCTTCATCTAGATCATTAATGTATAAAGTGAAAAGTTGTTGTCCCAACACTGACCCCTGCGGAACTCCATTAGTCACCGGCCGCCATCCTGACAAGGACCCCCTTATCCCCACTCTCTGCCTCCTGCCAGACAACCAATCTTCTATCCATGCTAGTACCTTGCCTCTAACACCATGGGCTCTTATCTTACTGAGCAGCCTCCTGTGCGGCACCTTGTCAAAGGCCTTCTGGAAGTCCAAGTAGATAACATCCATTGGCTCTCCTTTGCCTAACCTACTCATTACCTCCTCAAAGAATTCTAACAGATTTGTCAGGCATGACCTCCCCTTGATGAAACCATGCTGACTTTGCCCAATTTTACCAAGTATTCTGAAATCTCATCCTTAATAATGGACTCTAAAATCTTACCAATGACCGAGGTCAGGCTAATCGGCCTGTAATTTCCCGTCTTTTGCCTCACTCCCTTCTTAAACAGGGGGGTTACATTAGCGATTTTCCAGTCCTCTGGGACCCTCCCTGACTCGAGTGATTCCTGAAATATCACCACTAACACCTCCACTATCTCTTCAGCTATCTGCTTCAGAACTCTGGGGTGTAATCCATCTGGTCCAGGTGATTTATCCACCTTCAGACCTTTCAGTTTTCCTAGCACCTTCTCCTTGGTAATGGCCACCACTCACCTCTGCCCCCCGACTCTCTTGAACTTTGGGGATGTTACTCGTGTCTTCCACCGTGAAGACTGACGCAAAGTACCTATTCAGTTCCTCCGCCATTTCCTTGTTCCCCACTACTACTTCTCCAGCGTCATTTTCCAGCGGCCCAATGTCCACTTTTTCCTTTCTCTTTCCCTTTATATATCTAAAAAAAATTCTTGCAACCTTCTTTTATATTACTGGCTAGTTTACCCTCATATTTAATCTTCTCCCTCCTTATTTCTTTTTTAGTTGTCCTCTGTTGGTCTTTGTAGGCTTCCCAATCCCCTGGCTTCCCACTGCTCTTCGCCGCATTGTAAGCCATGGTGGGAAGATCACCAGAGGAGGTGAGGTCAGAGGCTGTTCTGGAAAAAATGGCAGCCATGGTGGGAAGATCACCGGAGGAGGTGAGGTCAGAGGCTGTTCTGGAAAAAATGGCTTGGTGTTTGGTGGTGGGCTCATGGTCCGGGGGAGATAGAAGGAAGTGTTGGAGAATTGGCATTCAGCCTCTGCAAGGCATAGTTCAGTTTGTCTGACAACAACAGCACCACACCAGCCCTCTCCCCCCACACCCTCTCTCTCCCCCCCCCCCCCCCCCCCCAACCAAGCTTTTGTCAGCAGATTTGATAACAATGTCAGGGTAAAAACTGAGAGAATGGAGTGCAGCTTAGAGTGAGTGAAAGGAGCAGAGAAATTGAATTGGCCTGCTGCACTGCTCCAGCAAAGCTCAATGTAAACTTGAAGAACAACACCTCATCTTTCGCTCAAGCACTTTACATCCTTTTGGACGCAGCACTGAGTTGAACAACTTCAGATGGTAAACTCTGTCCCTCCATTTTGTTTCCTTTTCTTTCCTTGTTTCAGTTTCTCTTTTTGCTTTCAGACCCAGCACACCTACTCTAGGCACATCTTTTGTTTCCCTATACGACTAACACCTCTGTCATTCATTCTCTCCTGTCTTCCACCCTATCAGAGACCTTCCTGTTCTCCTTGTCTCACCCACTCCTTGCTCAAAACCTATTACATCTCTAATTTTTTCCAGTTCTGCTGAAAGGTCAGCGACCTGAAACGTTAACTCTGTTTCTCTCTCTATACAGATGCTGCCTGACCTGCTGAGTATTTCCAGAATTTTCTGTTTTTTATTTAGGGAAGGAACAATGCTTGCCTCACCTACCTGACTTGCAGTTAACTTCGTTGCCTGTCTCATCAATTTATTCATCATACTTTTCAAGAATTCTGTCCACAGCAGGATCATCTACACTAAGCAGGCAGACAAGGCAACAGTTCATGACACCAAGCCTGACAGCAACTTTATCAACCAGTTTAATGTGAAATGTACATTAGCAAGTTGTTGTATAGAGTACAAAGTATGCTACAGGGTTATATTATAAGATCAATGTAGAAAATGTAATGTATATCACCAGGTTAATTTAGAAACTCGATAGTGCGTTAGATAGTGTAGGAACACTAGATTGAGTCTAAATTGTCATGTCTGACCTATTCACTGAACAGAAGGAATATTTCTATTTCTCCAACACCGCGTGAGTGTAAACAAAATCAATTCATATGACTCATTGTGCTCGCACCCAATCCATAATATTATTTTTGAGTCTCACTATAATTATACAGTTAGCTGCGAGTTCACTGATTACAGTTTTGTAAAAGTGCAGCAGGCAATATTAACACTTCTTCACTTCTTCCCCCAGAACACAGCACCAAAAGAAAAATTTGTTTCAACTCCTTGCAGCTGAAGAAAATTAACAATGTGATTCCAGTAAACTTGTGTTAATCATCGATCTCAAATTAAACATGGAGCAGAATAGGGTACAGCAAGGAGTGTAGGATCATGGCTTGAGTTTCAGTGTGTTCTTTGCTGCTGATGAAAATTAATTGAAAACTTCAATGGCTTTAATAACTAATGCCTCCACATTTTATGCAGGAGTAAACACAATATTTCTCCTTTGTTTTAAAACCTGTATTTTTGGGGATCTGTATATATTTTAGAATCATAGAACCATAGAAAAGTTACAGCACAGAAAGAGGGCATTCAGCCCATCATGTCTGTGCCAGCCAGAAAAAGATGAAAAAGAAACTAGCCGTTCATTTTCATCCCACTTTCCAGCACCTGGCCTGTAGCGTTGCAGGTTACAGCACTTCAGATGCAGATCCAAGTACTTTTTAACTAAGTTGAGCGTTTCAGCCTCAACCACTGATTTAGGCAGTGAATTCCAGATGCCCACCATACTCTGCGTGAAGTAAGAGGAAAGTACAAAGTTAAGGCTGGAAGAGTTTCACAAGACAAAGCCATGGAGAAGGCAGCATCTTGGCAGCATCAGCTGCCCATCATAACCTGTAGCAACTCAAGTTACTATAATACTTCAGAGGATGACTGATACACACCACGTGCAGAACCTTTCCCCTTCCGCCTAGCCTCCTGCTACCCATCTCTCTGGGTGCAGCCATGCAATTGAGCCTTGACCAGGACCCTCACAGCTCCACACTGTCATGGCAGTACAGTGTGACTCAGAGGGAGCAGACCAGCAGGGTAGTTTGTGTTTGGGTGCACAACATGCCATCTGGGAGTGACAGGAACAAAAGCCAGGTTCTGCATTCGTCCAGACCCATTCCCCCACCTCCACCTAAATTAGGTATTGATAAGTTAGAGAACATGGTTGGTGTATGTAAGCAGACATGTGTGTGAGACCATTCAAAATTGGAAGCCTTGTGTGCCCTTTCTTTTTTCATTTCTCATGCCAGAATGTCACAAAGAAGGGAAAGTGGGGAAGAAGCGGGAAGGGCTGCACCCACTTTAGTGAGCAGGACCTCCAGATCCTAGTGGAGGAGGTCCAGAGACGATGCAGCATATTATATCCCAAAGGCCAGCAGAACCCATCCACAGCGACCAAGAGGGCAGGACAGGAGGTTGCCTTCACCATGAGCGCAGCAGGGAACCATGGCAAATCTTGAATTCAATGATGGAAGAGGTTCCATGACCTGCTGCACTCCAGCAAGATGAGTTGTTCAGCAGAAACATACAGAGGTCCAAGTGAGGTTCACGTCTGAATGCTGCACCTATGGTGGGACATACCTCTCCTATAGTCTGTAGGCTTGTATATCCAAGCCACTCCTTTGGTCCACACAGTAATGGGTAGGAATGTGAATGTCCACTGTGATGCACTCCCCAGATTCAAGAACTTTCTCCCTGGCGGCATTACATATTAGGCTGACATCACTCTCTATGTTGTATCTGCAGGACAAAAGGGTCCACAATACCAGGAAATGGCCCAGACTGAGGTTGGAGCTGCGAGGTTCAGGCAATCATGAACGTGGAGGAGATAGCCATGGAGGTAGTCAGGGTGCCTGCCCGGCTCTTTGTCGGGGATGGAGAATTGCCCACAGCAGGTGCTAAAGACAGTGGTAAAAGCACTTGGGAATATGGTGATAATGGTGGAGGTGATGCTGTTAGTTCATGTGCTGAAGGGGACATTTATATGAGAGGGAGTGCGAAAGTTGTATTGCATGATAAGGGCACTGCAATTATGGTTAGAGAGTTAAGATAATGGTATGTATCAGAGCTCCTGTAATGTAACGGGCTACATCTCATTACCGTCTTTTGTGTCTCACACAGGTCCCAGTGCCACCTCTTGCTGAGCCCCGAGGTCCACCTCATCCCTCGGGCATCAGGAGGAGGAAGAGATGCCCAAGGAGATAGCATCACATCTGATTAGCCCACTCTCCGCCAACACAGATACAAGCACATTGGAGAGATGTAGCACACGTTTAGAGTCAGTGACATATGGTGAAGGCACCGCACCAGAGCACAGGAGGTGGTGTCTGAGTCAGAGACATCTATGCGTAGTCCCCCTCGGAGGAAGGAGGGCAGCCGCAATGATACTCCAGTAGGCATGGAGGTAGGGCCTCAGGAGTCACTTCATGGGACACTGTATTTGGAGAATCAGCAGTAGATATGTGGACATCTGGCGGACTTCCCTGAGGCAATGCGAACTCACACACTGCGAGTGGAGGAGTCCATGGCAGTGATGAGCTCCACCTTGTCTCAGGAGCTTGACCACATGAACTTCAACCATGAGGGAATGGCCAATCTCATGGAGAGTTATATGCAGCATCACTTGGATTGGATGCAAAAGCAGCTTAACTCCGTGCAAAGGGTACAAGCCTCACTCAGTTGCCTGGAACAGTCCATTCAGAGTATAGACTCATAGACCCATAGACATCTACAGCACAGAAGAAGGCCATTCAGCCCATCGTGTCCGCACCAGTCAACAAAGATCTGACTACACTAATCCCATTTTTCAGTGCTTGGCCAATAGCCCTGGAGGCTATGGCAATGCCAGTGAATATCTAAAAACTTCTTAAATGTTACAAGAGTTTCTGACTCAACCACCCTCTCAGGCAGTGAGTTCCAGACTCCCACCACCCTCTAGGTGAGAACATTTCTCCTCAAATCCCCTCTTAGCCTTCTACCTCTTACCTTAAATCTATGCTCCCTGGTTATTGACCCCTCTCCTAATGGAAAAAGTGCCTCCCTATCCACCCTATCTATACAGTTCATAATCTTATAAACCTCCATCAGGCCCCCTCTCAACCTTCGTTGTTCCAAGGAAAACAACCCCAGCCTATCCAATCTTTCCTCATAGCTCAGGCCCTCCAGCCCAGGCAGCATCCTGGTAAATCTCCTCTGCACCCTCTTCAGTGGAATCACATCCTTCCTATAATATGGTGACCAGAACTGCACACAGTACTCCAGCTGTGGCCTAACCTGCTTTTTATACAGTTCCAGAATAACCTCCCTGCTCTTATATTCTACGCCTTGGCTAATAAAGACAAGTATCCCACATGCCTTCTTAAACATCTTATCTACCTGCCCTGCTATCTTCAGGGATCTCTGGATATGCACACCAAGGTCCCTCTGATCTTCAGTATTTTCCAGGGTCCTACCGTTCACCTTGCCTTGTTAACCCTCCCCTCACACTTTCCTAGGTTGAATTCCATTTGCCACTGCTCTGCCCACCTGACCAGTCCATTGATATCCTCCTGCAGTTATCCCCCTCACTATTTACCACCCTACTAATTTTCATGTCATCCGCGAACCTCTTAATCATACCCCCTACATTTAAGTCCAAATCATTTATGTCCACCACAAACAGCAAGGGCCCCAGCACCAAGCCCTGTGGAGCCCCACTGGAAACAGACTTCCAGTCACAGAAACATCCCTCTACCATCACCTTCTGCTTCCTGCCTCTCAGCCAATTTTGGATCCAACATGCTACTTTGCCTTGGATCCCATGGGCTCTTACTTTCTTGACCAGCCTGCCATGAGGGACCTTATCAAAAGCCTTGCTGAAGTCCATGTGGACCACATCAAATGCATTACCCTCATCAACACTCCTGGTTACCTCCTCAAAAAATGCAATTAAATTTGTCAAACAAAACCTTCCCTTAACAAATCCATGCTGACTATCCCTGATTAATTCGTGCCCCTCCAAGTGCAGATATATTCTGTCCCTCAGAATCCTTTCTAGTAACTTCCCAACCACCGAGGTTAGACTGACTGTCCTGTAATTTCCTGGTCTATCCCTTCCTTCCTTTTTTAATAATGGGACAATGTTAGCAGTCCTCCAGTCCTCTGGCACCTCACCTGTGGCCAGAGAGGATTTGAAAATTACTGCCAGGGCCCCTGATATCTCTTCCCTTGCCTCCCTCAACAGCCTGGGATAAGGTAGTTGAATTCAGAAGGATGTAAAGCATTCAGTTGAAAGATGAGGTGCTATATTGAACTTGCACTGAGTTTCAATGGAACACTGCAGCAGGCCAAGGACAGAAAGGTCAGTGTTGGAGCAAGATGGAGAATTGAAATGACAGGCGATGAGAAGCTGGCGTCATGCATGTGGATTGAATGGAGGTTTCCACAAAGCACTTACCCAGTCTGTGATTGGTCTCACCAGTGTAGAGGAGACTATATCGTGAGCAGTGAATACTGTATACTAAATTGAAAGAAGTACAAAGAAATCATTGTTTCACTGGAAAGTGTTCTTGGGGCCTTGGATGGTGAGAAGGGATGAGGTAAAAAGGTGGGTGTTGCAAGTCCTGCACTTGCATAGAGAGATGCTGTAAGGGAGTGGGTGTTGAGGGTGACTGAGGAGTGCATTGTACTGTTTTCGCTTTTGGACTGCCCTTTTATGAGGCGATGATCTCCATCTAGTTTCTGTCCAGTCCTCCTAGCTTTCCTTGTCCTTGTAAAAGTTGCGGAAAAAAAGGAAAGTTGGGAAAACTTCTCATCCAATGCTATCCTGAACTTCTTGTTTAGGCATATTGGAACAGCCCAAGCATCCTCAGATAACTCTCTCTGCCACTATAGGGAGGCATCTGCCTTGCATTTGGCACCATTTCACAGCAGTTCAGCTGTATCAAAGAATCTGAACTGGTCTGTCACCCTTTGGACTGATGCACCAAAATAGTCCCAAATTGGGACAATTTTATGTATTGTCAGATGAAACCAAAAATGACCATTTCAGATCTTTACTATTAGGCAGCAACAGAAAGATGAATCAGCCCTTCACTGGAGACATGGGCGACAAATATAAGCAAACCAGAAACCAAATAAGGAGATTTCAACCACAGCAGTCAAAGGTTGTAAATTGAGCAATGATTTCCTAAGGCCCCAGCTGGTAAGAACATCATAGTTATGCGAGATATACCCAATACTGGCCACATAGAAAACAAGGCATGGATAAACACATAAAAAGCAATGGCAGCATGGAGTTGACTCACAGGCCAGTCTGCTGACCGAACTCAGTCTCTCCTATACTTCTCCTCCCAATGTCAGGAATGCTTTCATGAGGTGTGAGACAGACTGGCTGCAAGGATGTTAAGGCAGTCTCAAATGGTACTATGAGGCAGTGACTATGTTCGGACTTGCAGGAAAACACCTGGCCTCTGCTCAGCAACTCCCTGATACACACCCCCGTTACCTTGGCCAAGTGTCCATGATGTGTGAATCACTAAGTAACAATCAGGAATGACAACTCTGGCTGATTTTCCCTTTGAGGCTCAAAAAAATTACTGTGGGGTAGGCATCAAAGTAATTTGTACAGTAGCGATATTACCCTAATGGGCCTTTGCATTTCAGATTTCCTTAGACATGTTTCAATTCTACTTTGAAGTATTTAACCCTACTTGAATCAGTAAAAACTCAACTGACTGAGCAAACAGTAAGTTGACAATGCACCCTGAGTTCAAATACAGCTGCGATTCAAGGCGTATCCTAAAACTACCAGAAAACAGAGAATAGCTGTTGATTTGTGTTTTCTTTAGTGAGAGAAGATGAAAATATTCTTGGAAGTACTTTTGATTCTTTTTAACTTATTAATTTAATATCTGTGGATACTAAATAAACTTGTTAGGTTCATTAATCACCACTGCAAAGTAACTAAAGCTGAGATAATTGAACAGTTACTTTAGCTCCTGGTATGAACTGTAAGTCTGCATTAGAACCCAGCTGCAGTGGTTAATCCTTTCAGTGTTTGTGTGTTTCTTCTTTCAACTGGTTCTTTTATCAGGTTCTATTTAACTGGTAAAAGCAACTTTTTTAGGAAGAATAAATGTTATTTGTGATTATGTTTAAATTGGATTTTAATTAAATGCGACAACAGCCACGCTGATCGCCTATTAAAAACAAGTCAACCACTTACCTTGTTAATGTTAAAAATACAAAATGATTGTTCAACACATCCAATTTAAATATTTCTAGGATAATTTGAGAAATCTATTGGGCAGTTATGATAAAAATCAAATTAACTTTCAGCACACAGACAAATTAACAAAGAGGGATTGAAACAAGCAACTAATCAGACCCTGTATTTTCAGAGAGTTGCTGGCCTACTAAGATCCATTGGCCCTAATATTTATGGGGAGGAGAGGTTGGGGCATCAGTGCACAGGAATCAAGAGCGAGGGAAAGATCATGGTTGTGGCGGGATGTTTCTCAGTGATTGCGTGGCAGGCCGGAGTTCTGGGGTTGTGGGAGGGGAGAGGTATGGGCATCATTGATTGGATGGGACAGGCCAGAAATCGGAAGTTAAAGGGGGCTGCTGATTGTGGGGCAGGCCAGAGTTGGGAGTTGTGGGAATATCACCAATCATGGGGCCTGCCCATGATCTCTAGCCCGCCACTCAATTGTTGGCACGTCTCTACAATTGCTGATCTCCGGCCTGCCTGATTGGAAGAGAGGTGTCACACATTGCAGGGCTCATGGTTTCACTGACCATGGCAATAAGGGGAGGCCATGATTGGCAGAAGGCACTTTCTCAAATCTCCATTTCAACTGACAGCACTCACACACACTCATCCTCATCTGATTGCCATCTCACACACATCCCTCATAACCACCCTCAATAAATGTTCTTGTTCCATCCTCAACATAAATTATATGTCTCACCCTCATAATTCTCTGTTTTCTCTCATTGTAGGAGGAGAGAGGGCACAATTCCAGAAAGAGACAGAGAACCATGGGTGGGTCAGCAGCCATAGCCACCCTGACCACAATGGAGGAGGACACCTTGGAAATTGACAGGGTGGCACACACACTCAGTGCGGTGACTTAGAGGTGGAGTGGTCCACAGACCTGGTGACAGCTTTAGAATATGCACTACCACTTAGCAGTCGCTCAGGTTGAATTGTTGTCACCACTAACTGAAATGTCATGATTTACACTATGAGTTTGTACCCTTTCCCCATATCTGCACTAACCCATGACTTTGATCTCCTACAGGTCCTTCAAGGGTGATGGAAGAGTTGCTGAGGGACCAGACTAAGGAGTCCTCAGAGGCGGGTGTACATTCTGAAGCTGCATTGTCACTTGAATCATGTATAGCCTTCAGCAACACAAACACTCACACCTTGGTGGAGAGACAGTGAGGCACACATGACATGTGAGCAGAAGCAGGTGCTGGAGACAATGACAGCAGTGAAGAGTCCCCATCAGAGGACACAGGCCACTCCAAACTGTGCTTACTGGAAGTAGATGCTGAGCTTCAGGAGGTCATCCACAAAATAGAAAACTTGTGGAGCGGCAACGGGAAGTGTGTGTTTCTGTCAACATTTCCAGAGCGCCTTTGGAGAGGGAATGAAGGTGTTGATCTCTAATGTGAGTGCTGCAGTCTTTCAGGCATTTGCACTGATGTCTACCTCCATGGAAAGAGTGATCCTCTGCATGGAGAATCAGTTGCAGCAGGCAACTGAGTGCATGCTGGCTCTGAATAATGCCCTGCACACTCTGGCTGCCATGTTACACAGGATGGAGGAAAGCCTCACCTTGGTGGCTCAACACCTCAATGAAATGCAGCCAAAGTAGGCCAGGCAAGGGAAGATGGAGAAAGATTACATGACGTTGAGGACTCTTCTCCAAGTATTCCCACTTCTCAGCTGTTGCTCCCCCACCCACCCAGCCCCACCAACCTGAGTCTCACGAGATGTCTCCCTTCCTTATGACCAAGTCTGCCCCTGTAGCGGTGTAGGTGGGGTAGTCTTTGGCAAGGCCCTCAAGGGCTCTGAAATCAAGAGGAAATCCAGCAGGGTCACCTTATCTGTCAGAAGAAGGGAATGAGCAGCCTGCCTCCATCTCTGCTGAAGCCACAGGAGTTGCATTATCCAGCAGTAATAGGGAGCGGATAAGAAAGACTTAATAGTTGCACAAGGGGATTCACTGTGTTGTGCACAGTAATGTTTATGGTGTTATGTTAATGTTTATTTCAATGACTGAAACACTTTACTCGAACTCCTCATTCTCCCGGCCTCTACTTTGTTGCATCTTCCGTTCACCCTGAATTGTAGCATCTGGATGACTCATATGGTCAGGTTTTATGAGGAAGAAAGAGTGTGAATGTGAAGGATGGATTTTTGACAGTTGGAATGAATTATGTTTGAGGACAGGACACTGGAATTTTGATGTCACGGTGAGATGTTAGATGCCTTCGTGTACTCAGGTTAGCTGAAGAGTGCTTGGATGAGGCCGTTGTGGACTTCTCTGACAGCCAGGTGTGCTGCTGCAGGCAGAATGACCACATCTGTCTCATTCTCCTGCTCCTCCTGCTCACAAAAGGGCATCAATTGGTCTGCACCTCCTGCAGCTCCACTCTTCTCTACAGCACAATGCTGTAAAAGGTAAAGCAGACCACAATAAATCCCAGAGATCCTTGATGAGGCATTCTGAAAGGCGTCCTAGATCTGTCCAGGCACTTGAACCACATCTTCAGCAGCCCAATAATTACAAGTATCCACTATCTCTATTCATTGTGTGTGTATTTACCGGTACAAATTATTTGCATTCATTGTCTTGTATATACCTGCTGGTTATATATTATTTTTAGTCATCATCTGGTGTGTATGTACTTTTATATATTTTCTTTAGCTTATGCTTAGCAAACCCTCAATTATTGCCCCGGTGGTGATGTGTCTCCTGTGGTATCTCTGCTCCGACTCAGTTGTAGGTTTCCTCACAGGAGTCAGCAGCCAAGTCCTCAGAGGGTAGCCTTCATCTCCAAGGAGCCAACCACTCTCTGTGTAGAGGAGTGGAAATCTGTGGGAGATATGATTGCTGCAAAATGAATGAATCATGGCAGATGGACAAGGGCAGCAGATAGATGGGAACACCACCACCTGGAAGTTCCCCTCCAAGCCACTCACCATCCTGACTTGGAAATATATCACCGTTCCTTCACTGTCGTTGAGTCAAAATCCTGGAACTCCCTCCCTAACAGCCCTGTGGGTGTACCTACACCACATGGACTGCAGTGGTTCAAGAAGGCAGTTCACCACCAGCTTCTCAAGGTCAACTAGGGTTGGGCAATAATGCAGGCCTAGCCAGCAATGCCCACATCCCATGTGAATAAAAAAATATGCTTTCTGGATATCTAATGCAGAAATGGATAACAATTTTCCAGTGATCACAAACCACCTGAACATTGAGGGAGTAGAATCCCCTGTGATTGATAAATACACCAGATTGATCTGAAGGCACCTTGCTTGCCACATGTGTGCAGCCAATAACACCCTGTGCCTGTCGGAACTCAACCACTGCAGTGAAACTGACAGACCTCTGTGTTTGACTGGCCTCAGCCCTATCAAAGTGGACACAATTAGTGGCCTTGGAAAATAAGGCATCAGTGACCTGGGAGATGTAATTATGGGCAGCAGATTGTGAAATCCTGCAGATACCATAAGCAGATCCCTGGAAGGAGCCAGAAGCAAAGAAATTCAAGGCTGTGGTGACCTTGACGACAACTAGAAACGTATGCGCACCTGGCCCTCTTGAAAGATCTTGTTCCAGGGAGGCTGCAGATGTCAGCAATGACTTACCTTGAAAGCCTGAGCCTCCTGAGGCACTCATGTTCTGCTACATCCAGGAAGCTTATTCTCCGTAGGCCTTGTGCTGGGGGTATTTCCTCCCTCAAGCTGAAGCTCTCTGTCCACTCCCTCTGTCCTGTGGGGTGGCATGGGGCTGTGAGAGAGGTCGCTGGTGTTGTTGCTGCTCTTGCCAGTGCCGGTGCTGCAGCTGTGGCCCCTTGTGCTACTGTTATTGGTGTGGCTGCTCCTGTTGCTCCTCTTCAGAGGCCCATGCTATACTGCATAAGTTCTCTTATGTTGCAGTGAAGGCTTGACTGCGGGGAAGTTGAGCTCTAGGTAATTAAAGTCCAAATTGTGTGAAATGACTTCCAAATAACTGAAAATCACCTTCAAAGCAACAAAATCAGGCCCTCAGAATAAGTTTTGTGAGCACATGTCTTTCACCTAAGCAGCCCAACAGCTATGCAGTTCCAAGCCTTTCCAGCCTCAGCTGTATTGATCAATGACTCCCCGCTGTGCTTTCGCCTTGTTGACCCTGGTAAGTTCCACACAGCTTGGGAAACCCATGCACTGGCTGTTAAAGCCAGATTGCTGGGTTTAATCCTCAGTTAATAGGGGATTTAAATATTGAAATTATTTAGCAGTCAACATCACAGGAGTTCCCGCTCGCCTCCAAACCCACCCAGGTTAAACCCAGAAGCGAGAGGGATCATATTGGGTTTAAGCCTACCTTTTGGAGCTTAATTGCTCCACCACCACCCACCCCCCTGCCTCCATCCACTCACTGGACATGATCTACACATGCTTCCCCATCCCATGGTAGCTAAAAGTCCAATAGTATAAGTTGTGTAAGCAGGGAACTAAGTTACAGGTCAAGTGGTATTTCTTTCATCCAAAATCATCAACATATGGAACAAGCAGCTGCCTCATGTAAACTCGCTGCAAATATTCAAAAGGAACTGGATATAGAAAATAAATAAGCAATTGGGAGATATGTCATCCAGCCATTCCGACCTGCTGGTATTCGATTGGCCACCTTCAGGATCAGAGAGGAAGATTCTTGGGAGTTTTTTCCCTAAATTGATATACAATGTTGTTTCCTCTTTATTTTGCCTCTCCCAGGAGATTGCATGACTGGTTGATGGGTGGTGGGAGGGGGGAGCAGGGATGGGTGTCGGGGTGGGGAGAGATAGTGAGAGAACCAGGCAGCTGGGGCTCGTAAGTGTGTATAGGTTGCATGGAACAGGATTAATGAATCAACTGGTCTTTTACTGTCCTTCATTTTCATATGTTCATTTTGTATTTATTCTAAAAATAATCATTATTGTAAATGAAATAGCACTTATAATTATTTTTTTTAATATACAGCTACCTATTTCAAAATAAGCGGATCAGCACAAGTACAAACAGTAGATGAACTATTTATAATTTACAGTGGGGCATGGGAGGATCAGTGACAGCCAAGTACAAACAGCAACTAAACTGGAGATAACAGAATGCCATCAAACCAAGATTACACACTGGGTGAACTTTTTATCTGAAGGAGACAGAAGGAGGAACCAAAGCTGACAAGATGCAGGCTTCAACAAATTCAGCACCAGCTGCACTCAGGTAAACTAAGCCATGAAATCAACAGCTAAGCCCAAACAAGAAGTAAGTTTCTGACAGACGGGAGCAGTTAAAATTGGGGCCATGGTCCTTTGCTAACCTGTTACCTTACTACAAAACTGTAACACTGGGACAGTTCCATAAGAGATGGACAGGGTACCCTCAGTTGTGTCATTTTTCCAATAATAATGAGGGAAATCAACAACATGTATTCATCTTATATTCCAGAGCTTACTCAGCTTTTCTGTAAGTTATAGTTTAGGAAATTAAATGGAATACATTATTTAAAGAGTTTACAGGGTTTATATAGCTGACTCTAGATTGGTCTCTCAATCTTACCTGAACTTTCGTTGATTTGCAAGAAAACTACCTCAAAGTATTGGAATGGTTCACCTTTTCTGATCTGGGAAATCATGGAAAAGGTGTTGCTTTATTTTTCTTCACTTTATAAACAGTTCCAACAATGAAATATTTAAAAACTATAGTTTGTCAAATACTAAGAAACTGCATTTTTTCAGTGTGCCTTGTATAGAATAATATCTCAGAAAATTTCACAAGGTGAAGAGAAGGATACAATGCAGAGATTCAATGGAAAAGAAGTGTTCAAAATCCTGAGATGCTTTGATGGGGTAATAAGGAGAAACTATTTCCAGTGACAGAAGGGTCAGCAATCAGAAGACACAGATTTGAAGTAATTGGCAAAAGAGCCAGAGGAAATACTTAGAAGACATTTTCTTTATACAGCAAGTTGTTATGATCTAAATTGCAACACCTGAAAAGGTGATGAAAACAGATTCAATCATAACTTTCAAAAGGGAATTGATGAATAACTGAAAGGGAAAATTTTGCAGAGTTGTGGGCAAAGAGCAGGGGAGTAGGATTAATTGATTGGCTCTTTCAGAGTTGGCACAAGCATAATGAACTGAATGGCCTCCTTCTGTTCTGCATTATTCAATGGTTCTATCCTATGACAAAAGCAGTCACAGGATTAAGGTTTTGGGGGTGCGTTACAGGAAATGGGAAAAGCAACGAGGAGAGGTGCTTTAGGAAAAGAATTTCAAAAGTCACTTAGCTTCACAATTGACATTACATCCTGTTCCGGGAGATTGATACCCATGTACCACACTCCTACATCTTTCTATATGTATTGGACTCTGCTTTTTTTAAGGAGATTGTTATAATCCTTGGCCAGATCCTGGGTTGTGGGGGAGATCCAGTTAGGGACGAATACATTTTGTTTAAAGTAGACAAAGTTTGAGATTCAAGACATTTACTAAGTGAAGAAAGCCACAAGATTCCACGGGTTTGGAACAAACAAAGGTAAATTCAGAAAGATAAAACACTTCAAAAAAAATTTATCTTACACTCTAACATTCAGGGTAAGTATGAGGTGCATGTGAATTAATAGGCAAACTGTGGTTGAACACACCACACTACACAGTAAATACCAAATGCAACCAAAACAAATTCCATGAATTTCTCAACAAGCCACCCAAGTTTAGTCACACTGTGAGTCAACCAATCTCATTGAAACTTTGTCTTTCTAACAAGGGTTCCCAATCTTCACCGTCAAAGATTTCGCCTTGGGATTCTCTCCAAAAGTCGCTTCAACTCAGACGGCTTCAACAACTGCCTACCTTGCAGGGTTTCAATCTCGCCTTCCTAGATTCTGTTCCCCTGGATTCCTGAGTACACTCAAACATCAACTTACAAATACAACTTCAGCTCCACGTCCACAGCAAGCAGAGCACCAAAGGGGTACTTATGCCTCAATGGCCCACAGCATGGAGTCAGCAACCTTCAACTGCCTTCTTGGAACTTCAGGGCTTCTCTTGAGCCCTCTTCAACAATCAGGGCTTCTCCCAAGCCCACTTCACTTAAAGTCTGCTCCCCACAGCTCTTGTTTTAATTGGAGATTGTTTCTCCTTTTCTTAACTCAACTGGGACCTGTTCCTGTCCCCATCTCTTGCGGTAAAGTGGAGTGCTGTGTACCTTTAAGAGAATGTAGTTAGTTGACCATGTGATGGTATTGACCAATCACTACACAGCGCGAGATTCTTGGGTAACTGTAAGTCTAGAGCTGGAGGTGAATGAAGAAGTACACATGGGGGAGGATTTTTCCCTCGTCGGGTGGGCTTGGCAGGGGTGGGGAGAGGCGGTCAGGGCCGGACTGTGATTTCACACTGGCAGGCCCCCAGCGTGAAATGCGCACAGCAGCGCTCAGCGCTGCCTGTGTGAGGGGGGAGGAGGGCGAGAGCGCAAGTTTGCGCATGCGCGCACATGCACGCTGGAAAAGCTCCCTGAGGTACAGAGCTGCCTCAGGGAGATCAAGAGTTTAGAACATTAAAAATAAAGATTTCTAAAATGTTATAAAACATGTCCCCTCATGTGATTCTGTCACATGAGCAGGGACATGTTATTAATGAAATGTTTTAATTTTTATTTAATTTTTAAAAGCTGTTGGAAACCTCATCCCACCCGTGGATGAGGTTTCCTAAAAAGTGCAAAGGCCGCTTGGCCTTTTCGCTTGCCCACCAACTGTAAGGTTGGTTGGGCAGCAAAAAATTTCATTCAATTACCTTCTTAATGGCCTTAACAGGGCTTTTAATTGTCAGCGGGCGCGCTACCGACTCCCGCGAAATATTGAACGAGTGCACAATGACATTGGGACACTCACCCAACGTCATCACGTCTCATTTTACACTCAGTCAGGTCAGTTGCTCAGCCGCCCGACAAGCATTATATTCTGGCCATGGTGTTAATGCTGTGTTCTTAGTTCCAATAAACTATCAGTGTTTGTTCAGTTAATTGGTCTCTCTGCCTATATTGTTTCAAGCACCAACTAATGTGTTAATATTAAGGGCACTGATAGGTTCGCTGGACAAAGTGAACCTGAAAACCAAAAATATAAAACCTCTCGTCCTTGACTCTGGGACACTTACTTGACTATAGTGCTCTGCACCCAGTCGCCTGAACCGGGTTTTCGTGCTGTGCTTTTTTCTCTATATACAGGCATGCAGGGCCTATCCTGGCCCTGAAAAACGTGAAATATCTGAACTGTGCACAGTTCCCAGCCAGCACATGCATGGGAGGCCCAAGGTTCGTCGGGACTTGGAGTTCCAGACCTCCAAGGTAAGTTTGGGTTTCTTAAAAAGATTCACCTGGAGCCAAACACACAAGTAAGGACTCCATCCCATTCTCTCAGTTCCTTCGCCTCCGTCACATCTGTTCTGATGATGTCACTTTCAAAAACAGTTCCTCTGACATGTCTTCCTTCTTCCGTAACCGAGGTTTTCCACCCACGGTGGTTGACAGGGCCCTCAACCGTGTCCGGCCCATCTCCCGCGCATCCGCCCTCATACCTTCCTCTCCCTCCCAGAAACATGATAAGGTCCCCCTTGTCCTCACTTATCACCCCACCAGCTTCCGCATTCAAAGGGTCATCCTCCACCATTTCCGCCAACTCCAGCATGATGCCACCACCAAACACATCTTCCCTTCACCCCCACTGGCTGCATTCTGCAGGGATCGTTCCCTCCGGGACACCCTGGTCCACTCCCCCATCACCCCCTACACCTCAACCCTCTCCCACGGCACCTTCCCATGCAACCGCAGAAGGTGCAACACCTGCCCCTTTACTTCCCCTCTCCTCACCGTCCAAGGATCCAAACACTCCTTTCAAGTGAAGCAGCATTTCACTTGCACTTCCCTCAATTTAGTCTACTGCATTCGCTGCTCCCAGTGCGGAGACCAAACGCAGACTGGGTGATCGCTTTGCAGAACACCTTCGGTCTGTCCGCAAGCATGACCCAGACCTCCCTGTCGCTTGCCATTTCAACAGTCCACCCTGCTCTCATGCCCACATGTCCATCCTTGGCCTGCTGCATTGTTCCAGTGAAGCTCAACGCAAACTGGAGGAACAGCACCTCATCTTCCAACTAGGCACTTTACAGCCTTCCAGACTTAATATTAAGTTCAGCAACTTTAGATCACGATCTCTCTCCTCCATCCCCACCCCCTTTCCGATCCCCCTTTTTCCAATAATTTATAATTTTTTATATATATATATATTTTTTTATATATATTTTTCTTTTCCCACCTATTTCCATCCTTTGTTTTATCTCTACCTTTTAGCCTATTTCGATCCCTTCCCCCCCACTCCACCCCCACTAGGGCTATCTGTCACTTGTTCGTCCTGCTTTCTACCCTTAATATCATCATTAGCACATTCCTCAGCTAATATCACCACCGTCAACACACCTTTGTCCTTTTGTCTATGACATCTTTGGCAATCTCTTTTTTGCCTCCACCTATCACTGGCCCTCTATCCAGCTCTACCTGTCCCACCCCCCTTCAACTAGCTTATATTCCACCTCATTTCGATATTTCTTAGTTCTGATGAAGAGTCATACGGACTCGAAACGTTAACTGTATTCCTCTCCGCAGATGCTGTCAGACCTGCTGAGTTTTTCCAGGTATTTTTGTTTTTGTTTCAGATTTCCAGCATCTGTAGTATTTTGCTTTTACACAAGAAATACTCCTGTTTACATAATTCAAAACAGCATCCTTATCACAACACCTGGATTACATTTTTGTGGGTGTACTTCTGCAGTTGGTTTGTCTCTATGAGCCTAAGAATTGTTGCTGGTGCACTATTCATGGATAGATTACAGGTTATTAAAGTTGCTGGGAGAACTTATTCCTGTTGATTTACCCATTATATTGTGTTTCAGTCTGTGGGCAAAACTGTGGAAATTCTCTCCCACTTAGTGGGTCAGCCAGTGAGAAGGGAACTGCACTAAATCCTTTAAATCAGCTCTGAACTTCAATTAGGAACCAGTTGAGCTCCTGAAATAGCACTGGGAAACCAAAAGTAGTTGTTTGCTCACCAAATTACAGTAGATTTAGGCTTTACAGACTGAGAAAAGAATAGATTTATTGACCAAGTACTACAAGGATTCAGAAAGTGAAGGCCTGCATTTAAAGGGACTTATGTCTATTCCTGTGGAGCATCGTCATCGTCATCAGCTGTCCCTCAATTTGAGGACAACATCTGCTCAGGGCCGTGAGTTTTTGCCATGGGTCGTCATGTCACTGAACAGGCCAATTTTCAATTGCCAATCGTTGGGCACAAGGGGCAGGACATTCCACACATTAGTGATATCTGGAGTGCAGGATTTGCTTCTTTTTCTTTCCTCCTATGTCATGGCTCTGCCTCATCACTGAGGCACCAGGATTCGAAGCACAATGCAGCTTGGTGGACACATTGTTGCCATTCTAAATGATTGGTAGCATGTTCCTCCCAGTCATTAAGGTCAATGATGCTGCGCTTAAAGGAGGTTCAGAGTGTCTTTGAAGCACTTTCTTTGTCCTCCTTGGAACATTGGCCGTTTGAGAATTGATCCTCAGAAGCACCAAACCTAGGGTTATATAGCTTATTATAGGAGTCAAAGACAGTAACAACCAGAGCCCTGGACCTGGATGATTCACATTTTGCAGATATCTCACCGATAGCTTGGGACGAGCTAAACACTGAAAATCTGAGTGACAAATTGACTTTGATGGCCACTGGCTATGTCATATGAATGCTAAATGTAGTGTGCAAGTCTGTAAATACCGTTCTGCCAGTCTCTCTGCTAAACCAAACCTCCAGACACACATCTTTACAATCATTGACAGGTAATTATGCCTGATCCGGGAGATCACTGCCTCGAACTGGTGTAATGAACAGCCATCTCCTCACATTGTTGGTCTTTTTCTCTGAGAATGCAGTCCCACTAGAGGCCACAAGTCTGGAAATTGGGAAACATTAGAGCAATGCTCCCAGAATAATAAGAACATACAAAATAGGTACAGGAGTAGCTCATATAGCCCATCAAGCCTGCTCTGCCACTCAAAAAACTCAATGCTGAACTTTTCCATCAATTCCCATTTTCCTGCTAATCCTTTTCCATTGATTCCCTTAGAGCTCAAAAATCTATTGATCTAAGTTCTGAATATGCTCATCGATTGAGCATTCATAGCTATTTGGGGTAGAGAATTTTAAATATTCACACTCCTTTTGAGTGAAGAAGTTTCTACTCGTCTCAGTCCTAAATGGCCAATCCTGTATCCTGAAACTATGACCATTGGTTGTTGATTCTCCAGCCGGAGAAGGAAGATCTACACTTTAAAATATCTGAAGAATGTTATCTGCTTCAATGAAATCACCTCACATTCTTCTAAATGCCAGAGAATATAGACCCATTCTACTCAATTCCTCCTTACAGGACAGCCCCCTCATCCGGGGATCAATCTGGTGAATCTTGCTTGCAGCCCCTGGCAAGTGTATCCTTCCTCAGGTAAGGAGACCAAAACTGTGCATAGTGCTTGAGGTGCCAACTCACTAAAGCATTGTATAATTGCAGCGAGACTTCCTGGCCACAAAATTCAGATGCATAGCATTGGTATTTTTACCATTACGTGTGCTGTTTCAGGTCCAAAATGGTTCACACTGTACATGCACATTTGTTATTTAGAGAAAAAAACTTCCTATTGATGCAGAACCAGAGGACATAAATTTAAGATGGTTGGCAAGAGAAGCATTGGTGACACAAGGAAAAAACTTTTTTATGCAGCAAGTTATGAACTGGAATGCACTGCCTGAGAGTGTGGTGGTGGCAGATTCAACTGTGGCTTTCAAAAGGGAATTGGATAAGCACCAAAGAGAAAAAACTTGAAGGGCTATGGGGAAAGGGTAGGCAAGTGGGGCCAACTTCAGAGAGCCAACACTAATATGTAGACCAAGTGGCCTCCTTCTGTGTAATAACAATTCTAGAATTGTTTGGTGGCTTGCACTGTCACTTAAAATTAGTGAAGCCTACAAGAAGTGATGTGACATGTGGTGAAAGCTTTGGATTTCACTTCAAGGGTTCTCCTAAGACCATTTGCTCACTGTCATGGTGCTGTAATTTCCATCTTCCTTAGGCAGCAGAATGACAGGGCGAATGAGCAGAGGTAATAAGCAGTACAAAGAAGGAGGAGGAGGTGAATTTGAATGAGATGGGCTCTCTGCAGAAGGCATTTCTACTTAGGGTTTTCAGAGAACAATTATCCTACCTCAACATAAGCGTGGAATAGTGTGTGCAAGGCTTCCATTTTACTAAGGAAGCACTCACTGAAATCTGTTATCTATTGAAGGCAGACCTGCAACCTCAGGATGAGGACAGCATTGCTAGTTTCTGTAAATGTAACCAAGGCCATGAGCCTCTTCACATCAGGCTCCTTCTGGGTCCAGGCAGACAATATTTCTAGCATCTTGCAGTTCACTACCTACTGTTGTACAAGGAACATGGTTGATACAAGGTACACCAAGAGAGGGGAATACATTAGCGTATCTCTTTCCAGAGAATATGACATTCTTCTAATGGATCTAAGTGTACCAGCCACACGACAAGGATTGGTGAAACAATAATGTGATTTATTTATTTGAAGATAAGACAATATACAAATAATGTTAACTGGGAGGCTGCGAATAGCACATTTGACTCCTCCTCCTGCTGCTTATAGATTGAATACAAGTCACGGAACTGATACACCACATCCTGTATTGAGGTAGTGATTGACAGAAGTAACTGGTACATGTATTTCACATCACAATATCTCTATTTCTTTCTAACTAAAGGTTTACTCTTAAAGAATTATTTACAATACACATGCCGGTTGTGGGTATCTTTCAATTTTCTCCTCTATTTATCGAGTAGTGCATCACCAACTCCTGGGAGTGTCGACAAGTGATAACTGCTGAGGTTTTGTCCGCACTTGTTTGCTGAACAGCAATTCCTCAGGTGAAGGAATTGTCACACTGAGAAGTGTCACTCTAAGATGCAACATGGCCATGTGTAGATCGTGTTTTGTTTGACGGCACTTCATAATTAAGGATTTTACAGTTCGAACCATATATTTCACTATTCCATTGGCTCTGGGGTAATGCAGTGATGAAGTTGTATGGTTGAATCCCCATTTCACACACATCACCTTAAGGGTTGTCCATTGTATTGAGGTCCATTGTTGGAAACAGCCTCCTGTGGTGTCTCAAGGAGATTGAAAATCTAACTTAACGTGTCTGTAACGTTTGTACTAGATGTGTTGTGTAATTGATGGATATTGAGAAATTTGGAAAAGTAATCCGTTACAACAAAGAAATCATCTCCATTGTTGTTTAAGAGGTCAGTTGCAAGTAAGTCCATGAATGTGTGGGTACCCCATGAGGCAATAGTGGTTCTTTCAGGTTGCGACACAAGAAAGTTTGATATGCTTTGCATTCCTTCACGGCCGTTTGGATGTCTTGGTGGATTCCTGGCCAATATACCATCTCTCTGACAAATCTCCTGGTTTGATCAATTCCCATGCATGCCTAGTGCAATTGTTGGAGGATATCAAGTCACACTTACTTACTTTCCCTTAAATATTCTGAGTTCATCTCTATAGGACCAAAATGGTCTTACAGCCTCTGGGACCTCCTGGAAGGACTCTGGCCATCCGCCAGTCACTATCTTCCATAATTGCTGTTGTACAGGATCATTGGACATTTCTTGCTGCAACGCTTGGCGCTTAGATTGACCAAAATCCATAAGGTCATTGTGCACAATGTCCTCTATTTCAATGCCCATGAGATCTAATTGCAGATCTCGGGAGATGTCTGCAGTTTTTGATGGGTTAGGCAGACAACTTAGCATATTGGATGTGACTATGGAATTACCTGCTTGTAACCAATGTCACAATCATAGCCTTACATTTTGACCAGTAGGTGCTGTAATATTGGTGGTGCACAAGTTCGGGGTTTCTGTCAGATCATTTCAAATGGCTTATGGTCGGTTTCCAAAACGATCGTCTTTCCAAATAAGTAAGTGTAGAATCGCTGGATGTCCAATACTAGTGGCAAGGTTTTGCCTTTTATGTTTGAATAGTTAGCTTGGGCAGTGGACAAACTCTTGGAGGCAAAAGCAATCAGCTTCCCTTTCTGGAGAAGACACAGTCCAAGTTCTTTTTGGGATGTATCAACCTCAAGCACAATCTCTTCAGCCAGGTCATAAAACTGAAGAGTTGATTGTTTTTTAGTTCATGACTTCTTAAGATAATTAATAATGTGTTGGTTCCTTCGCCTCCGTCGCATCTGTTCTGATGATGCTACCTTCAAAAACAGTTCCTCTGACATGTCCTCCTTCTTCCTTAACCGAGATTTTCCACCCATGGTCATTGACAGGGCCCTCAACTGTGTCCGGCCCATCTCCCGCGCATCTGCCCTCATGCCTTCTCCTCCCTCCCAGAAACATGATAGGGTCCCCCTTGTCCTCACTTATCACCCCACCAGCCTCCGCATTCAAAGGATCATCCTCCGCCATTTCCGCCAACTCCAGCATGATGCCACCACGAAACACATCTTCCCTTCACCGCCCCGGCGGCATTCCGAAGGGATCGTTCCCTCCGGGACACCCTGGTCCACTCCTCCATCACCCCCTACTCCTCAACCCCCACCTATGGCACCTCCCCATGCCCACGCAGAAGATGCAACACCTGCCCCTTCACTTCCTCTCTCCTCACCGTCCAAGGGCCCAAACATTCCTTTCAAGTGAAGTAACATTTCACTTGCATTTCCCCTAATTTAGTCTACTGCATTCGTTGCTCCCAGTGTGGTCTCCTCTACATTGGAGAGACCAAACGTAAACTGGGCGACCACTTTGCAGAACACCTGCGGTCTGTCGGCAAGAAAGACCCAAACCTCTCTGTCGCTTGCCATTTTAACACTCCACCCTGCTTTCTTGCCCACATGTCTGTCCTTGGCTTGCTGCATTGTTCCAGTGAAGCCCAACGCAAACTGGAGGAACAGCACCTCATCTTCCGACTAGGCACTTTACAGCCTTCCGGACTGAATATTGAATTCAACAACTTTAGATCTTGAACTCCCTCCTCCATCCCCACCCCGTTTCCGTTTCTTCCCCCTCCCTTTTGTTTTTTCCAATAATTTATATAGATTTTTCTTTTCCCACCTCTTTCCATTATTTTTAAATCTATACCTGTAATGCCCTGTCAGTCTTTCCACCCCATCCCCACTAGAGCTTTACCTTGACTGTCCTGCCATCCATTCTTAATTAGCACATTCTCTTAGATAATATCGCTACCTTTAACACCTCTTTGTTCCTTTGTCTGTAACATCTTTTGATTATCTGCTCCTATCACTGCTTGCTTGTCCCTACAACCCCCCCCACCTTAAACCAGCTTATATTTCACCCTTCTCCCCTTCTCCTGATATTGCTCAGTTCTGTTGAAGGGTCATGAGGACTCGAAACGTCAACTCTTTTCTTCTCCGCCGATGCTGCCAGACCTGCTGAGTTTTTCCAGGTAATTCTGCTTTTGTTTTAGATCTCTGCATGCCTGTATGCCTCTGAGCACTGGACTCATGGTGTTCACAACATAAAATATTTGGGGTGACCAGGGTGAGTTTTTGTATTGACACTTGAGTGTAATGGATCCCAGGGAAGGAAGCTCTGGGCCATTTGAAGCAGTGAGTTTAACAGTGGTTGGTAGGATCATTACTTGGCTAGACATTTTGTGGATCTTGTCTTGGTAATGTCTGGTATGTGTTCCTGGTTGTTTGGAATGCTGTACCTGTCTGCCTTCTGATTGTGGCTTTTTGTGACATTGATCTACTTGTTGCAGCCTTTTTTCTGCATTGGTGCTTCCAGTGTCCTCTGGTGCCACATGCCTTGCATATGAGATGGAAAGCTGTGAAATTTCTGGATGCATGTATGAACCGCGCCGCCCTCATTGCTTACTAGGGTTATCTGTATTGGCTATCATGCTAATGGTAGGCTCTGTCTACCCAGTAGTAGGGCTTTGTACTTGCATCCACTTTGTAATGTTGGTCCTGTTACGATCCCAGCTGATGGTACTACCGGACAAGCCAAATCCCAGGGTGGAACCCTGCCTGATAGATCCTAACTTTTATTTTTTATTTAGGTACGTGGAGAGTGGCTACTGAACAGAGTCATAGAAGTCAGCTGATGAACTTTTAACAAGAGAATAAACATTTATTAAACAAGAAAAGATGAACTATATTACAATACTCCTTCACCCACAGCTATACCTTCACAGATGTATACAAATTTGTAAGGATAACACAAGTTACAGAAGCTATCTTATCCTCTAATGTTCACAGTAAGTACACAGTCTATGTAAACCAATAGGTGACCTATGGTCAGGCACACCACACTCTGAAACCAAGTGACAGATGCCACCCCAAACAGATGCTATGGATCTCTCCTTAACTCCCTGCAGCCGGTCTCACTGATTTCTGTCTTTCACATGAGGGTTTCCAATCTCCACTCTCCAAGAGCTCGCCCTGGAATCTTCGCCCAAACGACATTTTCTCTTAGACGCCTTCCACAAGGGTCCACCTCCAGGGTTTCGAGCTCTCTTTCCGATGTTCCAGTCCCCTGGGACACAACGTGCATTCGAGCTTTTCTCCACACACTCCCCCTCACTGACTCAGCCGTGCCAACAGAACACCACTGCTTCACATGCCCATAGCAAAGAGCTACAAACCTTCAGCCGTCTGTTTGGGCCATCTGGCTTCTCCTTACTCTCACTTCCATAGAACAGGACCTTTTCCATATTTCTGTCCTTTGACTAGACTGTCCTCTTGGGACTTTTTCTTGTTCCACTCCCCTGGATTTAGGGACTTTCTCCTTTAGTTACTTTAGGGAAACCTGCTTCCTCTGCAGCACCCTCTCCTGTCCAGCTTCCCCTGGCAGCTGGCTTCAACCTCAGTTTGGGACTTGCTATCTGTCCCTCTTCTAGGCTGCTTCTGCTGGCAACTGATTCCAACTCAACTCAAATTGCTTTTCTTTAGGGGCGCGCACGTGCATGTGCGTCCTCCCTCTCTGGACCCCTGTTGCTAGGCAACAGCACAGTTTTTTCTACTCTTGCGTTTGTCTCACTCTCCTTCAGGAGTTGTAAAAATCTCATTAGAAATGAGATTAGAAATGTAGGCATACAAACAGAGCTATAGACCTGCTGGCTCCACTCAGAAATGAAACTAGATCCCAGGCTTCACCTTTTAACCCACAAATAGAAAAAAATATAAATTGACCTTAAACTTAAAGATACACCTTATTCCTAACACACACAAATACAAATATAACTTATTTAAACTATCTCCATTTCCTAACAGTCCTCGAGATTTTTTTGGAACCCTTCTTTTGGGGTAGATGCTATCACAAATTCGATTATTCTGTCGGCTAGGTTTGTCACCATAAAGGGCAGAATTTTGCCCTCGGTTGGCGGGCGGGCCCCACCGGCTCAGCAGCGGGCAGGCAGCCGAACTCCACCGCCGAAACGGGGTCGACCGCCATTTTGAGCGGGCGGGCCAATTAAGGCCCACCCAGTGGGCCACCCGATGGGAAGTGCTATGCACTTCCTGTGCAGCGGTTGGAGGGATTCCCCATCTGTCAAAGTGCGTTCTTTTGCGCATGCGTGCGAAAGAGCGCACATCTCCCTGAGACAAAGTGCTGTCTCAGGGATAAAAACAAAAAACTACTGCGGATGCTGGAAATCCGAAACAAAAACAGAATTACCTGGAAAAACTCAGCAGGTCTGGCAGCATCGGCGGAGAAGAAAAGAGTTGACGTTTCGAGTCCTCATGACCCTTCAGCAGAACCGTTCTGCTGAAGGGTCATGAGGACTCGAAACGTCAACTCTTTTCTTCTCCGCCGATGCTGCCAGACCTGCTGAGTTTTTCCAGGTAATTCTGTTTTGGTTTGCTGTCTCAGGGAGATTGGTGACAGTTTCAAAATATTAAAAATAGCAAAATATAAAAATTATTAACATGTCCCCCTCATGTGACAATGTCACACGAGATGGGACATGTTAATAAAAAGAACATAAACTTTATTAAAGTTTTTAAAAACGGACATGAAACCTCATCCCGCCAGTGGATGAGGTTTCATGTATTATCAGAAGCCCACTGGGGCTCCAGGTCTGCCCGCCAGCCTTAAGGTTGGACGGGCAGGGTCTTTAATTATCTTAATGACCCTGTCAATGGCCTCAATTGGCCATTGACAGGTCGGCGGGTGGACAGCTGATTTCGCAGTCCGCCCGCCTTCCTAAAAATTTGAAGGGACCGGGATGACGTCGGGGGTTCCTCCCAATGTCATCCCGCGTCATTTTCCTGTCAGTGAGTGGGCCCTGCCCCCAAATCGCCGATGGGAAAATTCTGGCCAAAGTCACAATCACGGCCCTTGTCTCTACATCCACTGATGGATTGGTCACAGGTCTTGTTATTGCCTAAAGGACATGAATTCCAGACACTGTATTCAGAAGTTGAGGTTCACTTCGAGTGTTGACCATATTTTACCTAGATTTTTAAGATAGTCATCGTACAGACCTAACATGTTCAGGAGGCTTTCATTTCCTATGTCAATTTTAATTTTAATGGTTTATTTATCTGGTTTGTAAATATTGAGGTCTACTAAACACAACTGTATGCATTGTAAGAACAAAGTAAACTCAGATAGAAGGTCCACTGCCTTCCAACTGAATGTTAGAAATTCTGTGGTCATCGTGCGACTATTTCCATTATTAGGACCTTATCTGAAATAGAACAGTTGTCCAGGTTATTTGACTCCCTGAGTTGTAGTACCTATAGTGACCACTGCCTTAGCTGATCATAGGATTTGCTTAACAGCCATGGTGGCGCTGTTCTGATTTTTTCCAGGTTTACTGAAGCTCCGCCCACAATGCACTAATTTACATATGAAAATGGCTGCAGGGCTTCAAAGATGAAAGCAAGCAGTGAAAAAAAAAGCTTATTTACAGGCTTCTGGCTGTTAGAAGCTGTTGCTAGATGGATTTTTCTTCCCAGCCAGCCAGCAGTATTTTAACTTCCCCTGACCTCCTATAGTGACAGTAAGCAACTGTAATGGTATCTCTCCTGTCTGTGAGTTCTGCTTAAAGTTATGCTTTCCAGAGTCAGCTATTTAATTTCTGTTCCTGCAGCAGATAGACTTATACTGATAAAGCTCTCCCAAATTCGAACAATCTTACCAGGAACTAGTGCCTGCTGCTTGGAGCGAGGTGTGATCCTAGGACTAAGGTACAGCGTGTAGGATTCCTGGAGAATCACTTACATATGGTGAGTTCTTTATAGTGTTTCTTTTCAACTCCAGTTGATCTCCTGGATGTAGAAGAGTATTCTGCTCTGCCAGGTCTTCAAAAACATGCTGCTACCATTTAAGTTCTTCTATTGGACGTAAGCACACTAATCACATGACAAGGATTGGTGAAACAATAATGTGAGTTCTTTATTTGAAGGTAGGATTATATACAAATAATGCTAACTGGGAGACTGGATAGTACATCTGACTCCTCCTCCTACTAATAGATTGAATAAAGCCTTGAAACTAAAACATCACATCTTGAGTTGAGGTAGTGATTGGTAGCAGTTTGAGATATGCTTTCTTAAAGGTACAACTACCTCACTTCATAAAACAACAGAGAGATATTTGGAATGTGTACATGACTTTGCCAAGATAGCGGGGTGCCATTGACTGGATACACCTTGCTTTCCAGGTGCCAGATCTAAATTCAGACATCCACCATAACCACAAAGAGCTCCACTCCCTTAACGTGCAGCTGGTGTACAACAATACTCAGTACATCATACTTGTCAATGCTCAGTATCCCGGCAACAGTTATAATACCTTCATTCTCCACCAGTCAGCTAGCATCAACATTACACTACCATGAGGTATCATTGGGTAGCTATTGAGTCACAAGAGCTATCCAGTGACGACATAGCTCATGGCTCTGGTGCATAACCAACGTACATGTGGGTAGCATGCATATAACGGAGCCATACTGCCACACAACATGTCATTGAGCAGACCTTTGAAGTACTTAAGCAATGCTTCCATGCCTGGAGGTGTCTACAATACTTAGCAGAGTGTACGATTCATCATGATCTGTTGCGTCCTGCACAACCTCACCATATGAGGGTACAGCCCTTGTCACCTGGCATAGGGCAAGTAGTTGAGGAGGAGGAGGATGAAGAGCAGGAAGAAGAAGAGGAGGAGGAAAGCAGAAGGTAACCCTTTCTGCCAGGCTGTCTGTGGTCAGTTCATCTGACTGCTGCACCAGTGAACACAACCTTAATTCCCTATTCACCAACAGGCAACAGCAAGGGCACTGAAAGATTGGCATGGTGGGATCATGAATGCTGTCATCCTGAGAAAGGAAATCAAGTTTGTACTTCACAAAGACATCATATATCCCCCCATGGCAGGGCCTTAGCAATCCTTGTCATCTGCTGAAGAACAGATTGTTGGACTGCTGTGAAACCCTGCAAGTCCCTTTGAACTGTAGTATCTGCAGCTAACATGGCAGCCGTCTGAGTGCCCGTGACAGCAAACTGTGCTCGCAAGACTTCACTCTGAGTGCATACCACGTAACTGAGATGTTGTGTGGCTTCTGCATATGCTGCAATGGATGCTGAGACATCAGCAAGCAGACCCTGCATTAAAGTTGGGTCCACTTGTATTTTCATACAGCTGGCCACTACTTCAGGCTGGATTGGTAGGCCTCCAAGCTCTGCACAAAGCCTTGTGCATGGTTGATAAGGCACTCCTCCACATTCCTTGACAGTGACCCCAGGTTTTCTAGCTGGCCAGCCAATACGCCAGGCATTTCAGTCCCGCAGTCATCAACCTTCTTCAGTATGCCACGCCATCAAAGTCATCATCTGAGTCCTCTGCGGCAGAAATCATATGTGAACTTGCCCTCTGGCAAGCTGACACCTACATTACCCTTTCCCTCTGGCCTGGTTGCAGATCACTTGTGTTCAGTGTCTCACCAAGTGCTGATCCCACTTCCCTTTACTCTAATATATGCACAGAGTCAATATCTGAGCTGGTGCCTGTGAGTTTCAGAGCAAGCGATGGTGGCCAAAGGCCTGGTAGCAAAGGTTGCACCCACATGATTGCCAGGTTGTGAAGAGCATGGAAGACCACAACAAATTGGAAGACACACACTGGCAAGTATTGAAGGGCTCCCCAAGCAGTCCAGGCAGCAGGGAACCATTGCTTCAGTACACCGATGGTCTGCTCCATGATGTTCCTAGTTTCAGTATGGCTCTCACTGTAGGAAAACTGACCACAAGTGATCAGGTGGTGGAGGGGAATCATCAACCATGCGTACAGGGGATAGTCCTAGTACCGAGCAACCACCCATTGTTTCAACGTGGTGGCTTGAAAATGGCTGGAACAGCTGACTGCTGCGGGATGAAGACATCATGACTGCTGCCAGAATAGTGGGAATTCACCAACATGATGGTATGAGCATGGTCGCACACTAACTGTCGTTCCAATACATCACCCCATCGAGGTGCGGTGCCCGCAGGGTCACATACGTGTAGATGGTATCTCCCTGCAATATCGAGAATCCTGCTGTCCTGGGAAAACCACATGTTCGCTCTTCCTGCTTCTTTCTGCTTTCATCCTGGCCGACAGGACATCGGTGACCTCCTGGATGCTGCAATGAATGGTGAACTGGGAGATGTTGTCATGTAGCTGGATCTAGACTGGAAGGATCCTGAGATGTAGAAATTGAGTGTTATGATGTCCTTGACGGCCAATGGCAGTGCGCCATCCTCACTCTGCCCTGCAGCTGCAGGTCTATTTTGAGGAGTTGGCAAAGTTCACTGACCACCTCCTTGGTGAAGTGTAGTTGCCCCACACACTGGTCCTGGCTGAGTTGGAGAAGTATTCTCTGAAGACCCTAGGTGGAAATCATTTGAAGGTTCATCAACATCAGTAAAGATAGATTTGCACTTTGAGTGCAGTTTCTCATTTTATTTTTCCAGCATTTTTAGTTTTCTTTCTCTTGTGGTGCCTAGCGAGGCCTCAAACCCAGGTTCGTCACTTGTGTTTTGACCAACTGGTGACTAAAACCCTTTTGGGGATGGAAAGTGAGTCTCAATAGAGTGAAGTTGGTTCCAATATTACATGTCTGCAGATTAGAGACTGGACTGATTTGATCCTCTGCGACAGAATTTAAAACCAAAGTCACATAAACCTGCTGTAGCCAGTGGACAGTTGATTGAACAGCCAGGCTGACATTTATGAGACTTGGAGATGTGAAGCATAACTTCCATGGAGTAGCAATCAGAGTCAAATTGCCAGTCCGCTCCTAGTTACTTAACTGGAAATGAAGCTGCTCCTTTCCTGCCCGACCCTCTGACTCAGGCTGGGCGAGAACTGTACAATGCAGTGGGTGCCCAAGGCCTTGTGGTGAGGGCAGGAGAGTTGGAGGTAAGGAAGCCAACGCCTCCTTTTTCATGGCACTAGCTGCAATTAAGCAGGTCCAGCCACTTTGAGAAGCCAAGGAGAAGTTAAGTGCATCATATGGGCTCAGATAGTCAGTGAAGGGGTTAGGTGATCAGAGGGTGGTCAGTGGGTAGTGGTCAGTTGAGGTGGTCAGGTGGTTATTGAGGGGTGGTTGGGTGGTCAGTGTGGGGGTTGGATTTTCAGGGGAGTGGTCAGTAGGGGTTTGGGTTTTCAGGGGGAGTGGTCAGTAGATGATTCATTAGTGGGGGTTGCTGGTCATTGGGGGTGGGTCAGGTAGCCAAGGGTAGTCAGCTGGAGACAGTGGGGAGGGTGGTTGGGGGTGGGGAGGGGATTCAGAGGCTCCCATGGGGAGTTGGGGGAGTCCCATGATGGGTTTGGGGATAGTTGGGGGTCCTTTGGGGGGAGTCAGCGGTGTAGCCAGGGTGTTGTATGGAGGGGGAGTAGTCTGGGAGTCCCAAGCGGGATCGGGGTAATGGGGGGAGTCCCGTGAGGGGTCGGGGGGGGGTGTGTCAGTACGATAATTACCTAGAAGCTAGAAGTGGTTTTAATCCTTTTTCTGGGTAACTATTATTGTAAGACAGTCAGAACCCTCAAAGATTGTGATTTATTTCGTACTTTCAGGTGGTTCCCATTGCAGGGCAATTGCCCAACGAAAGTCTGAACTTCCTGGGCAATTGCTATGCAATCCTTATCTGGGGACATCTAGGGGTTTTGAAAGGTCCCCTGCGTATTTTTGTCTAACCCGCAGTTACAACACCCTGGAGCTCAGAAGTTACGGGCCAAAGTTGCCACAGGGGATTGAGAATCTCTCCACTCAGTTCCCTGCAAGGCAACACCTTTAATTAGCTTTAGTTGGGCTCTAAATTTGGAAGAATAACTGTGATTAAAGCTGCATGCTAGTAAACTCCGCAGTTTAATTGTTATTCCTACCACAACAACTTGCAATTTTGTATGATCTTTAAAATAGTAAAATGTCCCAATATGTATTATAGGGACCTGGGCTTAAAATTAAACTTTGGCAGGGGAATAAAGTGAGTGGTAGCAGATCAGCCATGCATTATTCACCCCACTCTCTGACTTGAGTTGAAAGGACTAACAGAGTGCAAAACCGAGATAAAAACAAAATACTGAGGATGAAGGAAATCTGAAACAACAGAAAAGGCTGGAAAAACTCAGTAGGTCTGGCTGCATCTGTGGAGAGAGAAACAGAGTTAACATTTTGAGTCCATATGAGGCTTCTTCAGAGCTAAAGAGAAGTGGAAATGTGATGAAATTTATTAATCACATTTAAGGAGGGTGGAGAAGGTCAAGCTAGATAGAAGGCCAGCGATAGGTGGGGGCAAAGGAGAGATTGGCTTAATTGAAGTATATAAGATCCTAAACGAACATGTCCACATGTCCGTCCTTGGCCTGCTGCAATGTTCCAGTGAAACCCAAAGCAAACTGGAGGAACAGCACCTCATCTTCCGATTAGACACTTGACAGCCTTCCGGACTTAAATTGAGTTCAACAACTTCAGACCATGAACTCTCTCCTCTATCATTATCCCTTTTTTAATCCCCTTTTTCTACATTCATTTTTATATTTTATCCACTTATTTTTATTTCTATTTATTTTTATTCATTTATTCATTGTTTTATCCCCTTTTATATCCTCCATTTTATCCTATTTTCTATCCTTTATTCCCCACCACTGCCTTCTACCCCCACCCCACCTCCAAAAGGGCCATCTGTTACTTGTTCATGTTGTTCTTTTCAGAGTGCTTACCCTTGCCCTGCTATTATCACATTCTGCTTTCTCTCCTTAATGCCACTATCAGCACCTTTTTTAGCCCTCACCACTACCATTAACAGCCCCTTTGTCCTTTTTTCATGACATCTTTGTCAATCCCTCCTTTGTCCCCACCTATCGCAGGCCTTCTATCCAGCTTCACCTGCTCCATCCCCCTTAAACAGTATAAATTTCATCACGTTTCCTCTTCTCTTTAGCCCTGAAGAAGGTTCATACAGACTCGAAACGTCAACTCTGTTTCTCTCTCCACAGATGCTGCTGGACTTGCTGAGTTTTTCCAGCATTTTCTGTTGTTGTTTCAGAGTGTAAAACCACTTCTTTTTGCCCCTGCTGATGTTGAATTTTACCCCCATATGGAAAAATATGGACAGCAAGGACTGGATTTTATGGATCACCTGTGGGTGAGAAAGCAGTCAAGTGGACCCATAATTCAGGGCAACGTACCATCTCCACTATCCCACAACCCCCTCTCCTCCCTGCCACAATTTTATGAGCGATGGTGGGGGTGGGGGGGTTTGGGTGGACCATCCACATTCAGCCCAACTGAGGCATCATTAGGCACATGACAATGGGAGATATGCATCTCTAGGAATTCCACACTCAATGGCAAGGCTGTGAGATGGGAAGACTGCAGCCATGCCATTTTCTGCTGGAAACATTTAGTTCCACTTCAGTTTCAGGAGAAACATCACAACTTAACACTCGATGATTGGGTGCCCTGACATCATTCCCTGCTAGCAGCATTAAGCCAGCACTTTATGCTTAAAACTGGTCAAACTGTTGCACTTCTTCTGTGGCTGCATGTTGATTTACTACTTTAGATGGATACTGACTGCATAGTTTGGACATAAATGTGGGAGAGTGGTAGACTTGTGTCATTGACACGAAACCCAGTGTAAAAACAGGTTAATTAATCTCCAAACCAAACTATTATGAAATCCACAAAAGTATAGTTTTTGTTTGCCTGATTTAGAGTGCACAATCTTTAAACAAACTCCATCCCCTGATCTCCACCCCTTCCAGGGCAACCTTTTCAGGCTGAAATAAACTATTTGCAATTTTAGTATCTTATTCGAACTTCAACTGAGTTTGTAATCCTGTATGCACTTCATCACAAATATCACCCACATCTCCATAACCTTACTCATCTGAGCCTCTACCTCAGCCCATCTACTGCTGAAATCCTCATCCACACCTCTAGTGTCCACACTTCCAATGTTCTCCTAACCAGCCTCCCATCCCATACCCTTCATAAACCTCTGCCTTACTCCTGCACCAAATCGTTCTCAGCCATCACCATTGTGCTCATTGACCTGCACTAGCTCCGGTGCCCCAACAATTTAAAGTTCTCATCTTTGTGTTTAAATCCTTTGTTTCTTTTTCCCTGTAATCTTCTTCAGTATTACAACCCCCTGTCCTAACTGAACTCTTAGTTCCTCTGATTCTGGACTCTTATGCATCCATCAGCCCCTTGACTCTTCCATTTGTGATTTTGTCTTCAGTTGGCTAGGACCCCATCAGTGAAGTTCCCTTCTGGAATCCCTTTATCTTTCCACTTCCCTCTCCTCTTTTAAAACCATCTCTCAAATGTACCTCTTTGGCCAAGTCTTCAAGCATCCTTTCTAGTATTTCCTTTTTCTCTTGGGGCTGGATTATACACTGAGGTTGGGCTCCTTGTACTGCATTGTAAATGTCGGGAATGAGCCTGCCTCATGTTGATGGGTGCGCTCCACTTCAATCTTTTGGCTGATGGACTTTTAGTTATTTTGAGGTGAGACTTCTGACATTCTCCAGGAGGAAGTCCTGCCTCATAAACTGCCCGCCAATCGAGAGCGGTGGCCACTGCTGGTACTGCAGCTAGATCAAGGAGCAGGCATTCAGCAATGGGCCAGGACCTCCAGATAACGCTGGGATCTCGCCAGGACCAGGCTTGTAGGCACGGCAAGTGGGGTAGGGGGTGAGGCGGACAGGGGGACATGTTGAGCAGGATGGGGAGGATGGGTGGATGCGCGGAGGGAACCATTGTGAGGGGGGTAGGCCCTCCGATTGGCACCAGGACCCTGAAAGAAGGCACTCCCCTTTTTACTAGCCAAAAGCTCACAAGGACAAACCTGTCGGGCTAAATGTTGGGCACAGGCCTTTCACATCACCTGTTAAATCTGATTGGTGGCACCTCTCCTCTGATACTGATGGCGACTCCAGTGCTTCCCTGTCACTCCTGCCTGTTGAGCCTCAGCAACGCTCCCACTGTTCACACACCTTGCAGTGGCCAAGCTGCCGACAACTCCTGCTTCCAGGACCTGCCAGCTGTCCCTAATTGGACAGTGAATGCAGGGGCACCCTACACAATTTGCCACCTCCCTCTAAAATTCAGCCAGTAGGTGCACTGCTGCCTCGAATAGGTCACAACCTAGAAATGATCTCGAAATTGGGTTCCTAATGATCTTGGTAAAATTCAATTCAATGATCCAAATGAATTCCTTCTGTGCTCAATAATTTTATAATTCTATAAATATGAGATCAATTTTATGAAATACTTAACTGATTAAAACAAAAAATCTACAGCCTTACTAAATCAAATGACTAAGGCAGGAGAAGACTAGTCAACCCATCTTAAAATTGGTCTATCTTAACAGTATTCAACTGGTATTTAAATGACCCCAGGGTTTTGCTTCCATCATTCCACCTAATGGTCCATTCCTTGAGAGTGATTTTAATCCTACCCACCTGACTGAAACTGGGTGAATGCGTATTTAAAAAGGCCTGGGTTATTTATCCACCGCAAAGCTGAGCATATCTTACCAACCAACATTTATTTACTCTGGCCTGAGTTGGGAACTTGCTGGCTTTCCTGCCAAGTGGAAGAAAGTCAAGATCTGACGAGAAGCAGAAAATCCCAAACAGGTAAACTCTTTAGCTTTTTATGGGTACATAGGAACCGGAGTAGGTCATTCAGCCCCTCAAGACCCCTTTTAGGTCATGGCTGATCTGTATCTCAATTCCAATTACCCAAAATCATCCTGCATTCTTTGACAACCTTATCCAACAAAATTCCATTGATCTCAGTCTTGAAAATTTCAATTGGTCCAACACCTACATCCTTTTGAGGGCCAGCGTTCCTATTTTCCTACCCTTTGTGCAAAGACATTGTTCCTGATTACACTCCTGTGGGAGAAGGGGGGAGTTTTATGGAACTTGCAAGAGCAGGAAATGTGGTGTGCAGGAGGTGCCATGAATACTCATTAATGTGAAACAGTTTTTAATGAAGTCCTACTTTCTAGATAAAGTCAGTAGCACAGGAGAATCTAGTGGCACCCAGTTCACGATTGTTTAAAGGCAGCGTGCACCAGTAAGCTTTGTGCAGCTCTGTGTAAAGTAAGCAGTTTTCCTTGTTTAACTCTAAGGCACAAGGGAGGAGATTAGGAGAATGGATACTTGCATAAAGAGTTGGCTCCGGAGAGGGTGAGTCAGTGGTGAGGGGGGTTGTGGAGATACTTACGAACATATGAAATAAGAACAGAAGTAGGCCATTCGGCCCCTCAAGCCTGCTCCGTCATTCAATAGGATCATGGCTGATCTGTTTGTGTTTTGAATTCCACATTGCCATCTACCTCCAATAGCCTTTGATTCCCTTGCCTAACAAGAATCTATCTACCTCTGCCTTAAAAATATTCAATGACCCCACGTCCACCACCTTCTGAGGCAGGGAGTTCCAAAGTCACACAACCCTCTGAGAGAAAAAATTTCTCATCGTCTCTGTTCTATAAGGGCAACGCCTAATTTTAAAACATCGCCCCCTAGTTCTGGACTCACCCACAAGAGGAAACATCCTTTCCACATCCACCTTGTCAATATAGTTCAGGATCTGAAATACTTCAATCAAGTAACCCCTCACTCTTCTAAACTCCAGTGGAAACAAGCCCAGTCTGTCTCACATTTCTTCATATGACAATCTGCTCATTCCAGGTATCAATTTAGTAAACATCTTCTGAACTGCCTTCAACACATTTACATCCTTCCTTAAATAAGGAGACCAAAACTACACACAATATTCAAGATGTGGTCTTACCAATGCCCTGTATAACTAAAGCATAACATCCTTAAGTTCAATTCCTCTTGTAATAAAGGAAAGCATTCCATTAGCCTTCTTAATTACTTGCTGTACCTCCATGCTAACTTTTTGTGACTCATGCACTAGAACACCTAGAACTCTCTGCAGCTCGGAATTTTACAGCTATTTTCCATTTAAGTAATACGCTGATTTTTTTATTCTTCCTGCCAAAGTGATCAACTACACATTTTCCCTCATTATGCTCCATCTGCCAGGTTTTTGCCCACACACTCAACCTATCTATATCTGTCTAAAGCCTCCTGAAGTCCTCCTCACAACATACTTTCCTACCTATCTTTGTGTCATCTGCAAATTTAGCTATCTTGTCTTCACTCCCCTCATCTAAGTCATTGATATAAGTTGTAAAAAGCAGAGGCCCCAGCACAGGCCCCAGGGGGACTCTATGTGTCACATCCTGCCAAGCAGAAAAAGACCCGTTTATGCATACTCTCTTTTCTGCCAGCCAGCCAATATTCCAACCATGCTAAAACATTACCCCCTACACCATGAGCTTTTATTTTCCGCAATAACCTTTGATGTGGCACCTTATCGAATATCTTCTGGAAATCCAAGCACAAGGTAGGTTGGGTGAATGGAGGAGTGGAATAAGGATCCAGGGGAGGACAGAGGGTGAGGTCGGCGACATGGAGGAGTGAAGTGGGAAGAGCTTGGTGTCCTGGATGTGGTGGGGACAGTCAGTCAGGTAAGAAAATGAAGGGCCTGAAGGGCAATGTTAGAACTGTCCAAATGTGTGTCTATCTCAGGGCGTTGGCTCGCAGAGTCCTTACAGGGCTTTGAGTTCACCTACTGCATTTCAATTATCCCTGCTGAGAGTGATCTCAGACAACGTCTTTTACAATGCATGGAAGGGAGAGCTAGCTGAGCCTGCAAGTTCAACCATGTACCACAGAGTGGTGAATAACACACTGGACATTAAAATGAACATTCCAGTAAGATTGAAAAGAAATGTCCCTAACTCCTCTTAACCATTAATGCATGCCAACCATGAGGTGTGCCAGTACATTTGGTTCTCTGACTAAGCTAATCTCAATAAATAATAATGTTACACACATAATAGAGTGAAACGGATGTCATGTGAAATATTTACAAGTGAAGTTTAATTTTGTAAAGCACCCATTCCACCTTTGTGCTATCAAGTCTTAGTTAATGGCAATGTAGCTGGGCAGGAAAGTTGTGACTGTGATGCAGAGTCTTCCTGTTTGACCAGGAGGCTCTTTTACAGTCTACCTGTACCTGCTGCATTGTCAGATAACGGGGGATTTCACCAATGTAAAGTTTCCCCTGTCATTAAATCGCACAGGTTTTGCATGAACACCACTGGCAATTATAATTATAATCGTTTGGGAAATGCAAGAAAAGAGAAAAGGTCAACAGTTCCGGTTACGATGTCGGGAATGTCATGTTGTTGACAAAATCCCGGCCCTAAGTTCCAATTCCCACCAGTGGAAATAGTTTTTCTGTACCGATCGTGTTGAATCCCTTTATTATTTTAAAATCATCAATTAGATCACCACCAAACCTTCTAAACTCAGGGGCGTATCAGCCAAGTTTATGCAACCTATCCTGGTAGCTACCTTTATGCTCTGGTATCATTCTACTTGAACCTATGCTGGATTGTTTCCAATGTTAATATATAGTTCCTGAGGTTCAGTGCCCAAAACTGAATGCAGTACTCCAGATGGGATCTGGCCAAGGTTCTGTACAACTGAGGCGTCACTGCCTCACTTCTGAACCCCTTGAGGTAAAGACCAACATTCCATGTGCCTTTTTTCCCCTATGCATTTGATTTTAATGATATGCGTACATAGACACCTAAATCCTTTTGCTCCTCCACAACTTCTCTCTCATTTTAAAGAAAATATTCTGATTTGTCTCTCCCGGATCTAAAGTGGATGACCTCACACTTCCATCTGTTGTAGTTTTGTCAATTCAATTCATCTGCCTACGTTCCTTTGTACACAAGATACTCAGTAGGAGTGCCCCACAAAGAAAATTGCGGCCTCCCATGTGCAGACTACCCCACCTCCCCCTCCTCCAGAAAACCTTACAGATATTTTTTGTGCTAACAGGTGGTCCATAAATGCCTGATTTTCAAAAACTTGCATTTATATGACACCATAAACATAGCAAACCATCCCAAAGTGCTACATAAATGCAAGGAAAGAAGTAGACCAGGGGCATTTTAATGGGGTGCAGGAATTAAAAGCTCCCAGTGGATGGTTAACTCAACCCATTAGCCACTGCCCAGAACCCATCCAGAATTGCAATCAGTGCCCATATATTCATTCCTCCTTGCAGAAAGAACTTTCAAGCATTGATCCTAATTTCACATTTGATTAATCTGTGTCTCTTTGTTCTGTTCACGTGACTATGTAACGTCTCTTCTTAGTTTTCTGATTTTAACTCAGAAACCTCAAATTTCCCCAGTCTTTCCCTATATCTCAATTCTTTGCTTCCAGAGAACAGCCTAATGGCCCTTCTCTGCACTGCCTTTAATACTAAATGTCTCACTTGTCTTTCAATGACCAATGAAGGGAACAGAGTACTCAAGGAGTGGCCTGGCCACAGCACTTTAAATTTAAGTATGACTTTACTCTGACATGCTCTATTAGTTTAACATTCTATTTTCTTTGTTGGCTTTTATTCCAATTGTTGGACATGCTCGACATCAAGTTAAAATTTCTAAATGTCTTTAATTGCCATCCTTAGCTATTATGATACTGTTAACAGACTACTGATGTCACCCTATTTTTGCTCCCTATGTGCAATACCTCTCACTTCTCTAACTGTATTAAATTTTATCTGCCTGGTTGTTGACAATTATGTATTTTGTCCAACACATTTTCTGGTTTCTGAGCTGCCTCTTCAGAAAAAATTGCCTCTCCAAATTCAGTGTGAAATACAAATTTGACAAATTTGCATTGTATTTCTGAATCCAAGTTATTGCTGTGAAATAGAAAAGGTAGGGGTTTTAGCATCGAACCCTATCTGTTGACATAATACCTTCAACTAATACCCTGGTCTTTTCTACCCTACAGACAATTTCTTATCCATTCCTAAATTTTCAGTGTATTCCACCATTTGGAGCTTAACTAGCCTTTGGTGCAGAATACCTTCTAATGCTTTTGAGATCTAATTACATCACATCTTTGTGCTATCCCACTGGTATAGCTCTTAAGAAATTAGTTTGGTTAGGCAGGATCTTCCTCCTCTGAATCTCAATTGACTGCTGTTTACTGGGTTATTATCCTACAGTCCCTTCTGGATTATTGATGCCTTATTTCATTCCATATTGAAATAAAACTAATTACTCTAATCTTTTAAATCTGCGTTGGCACACTTTTTGAAAATAGACATCCATATGCCTGGTTTAATTTACCAAGAAGATCAGAGTGTGTATACATTGCCTCATAATGGTTGTCAGTTCTTCATAAATCTTTTCCCTGGTCCCTTTTAGCAATCTGGGATAAATACCATCAAATATTTTGTAAAGTTCTTTCAGATATTTTATGAGTAAAGTATGTTTTTTAAAAAAAAAAACCATCAAACCAAGTGACCAAGTTTTGAACTCTTACACCTTATATAGGACTTAAACCTCATTTATATCAGAGCTTTTAATTATACTTGAATTAGTTATTTCACTGAATCCGAGCACTGAAGGAAGGCATTTGACCCATTGAGACTGCACTGGCTCTTTCAAAGAGCAATCCAGTTTGTCTTGCACCCCAGCTCGTTCTCCATATTCCATTTTTTTTCTCCAAATATTTAACCAATTCCCTTTTTAAAGATACTATTGGATCTGTTTCTGCCAGCTTATCAGACAATGCATTCCAAATTCTAACAAATTGTAATGTAAAAAAAATACTTTTCATGTTGTTTCAAGTCTGGTTCTTTTACTAATCACTTTAAATCTGTGCCCTCTAGTTATCAAAGATCAGCCATGGGAACCGGTTTCTCTTTATTTGCTCTATTTAACTCAATGATGAGCAGCCCAGGCTAGTGAGTGGGCTGCATGAGTGGCCCTCCTTCATCTCAGTGGGTCACAAGATTGAAATCGGGCATGTGCACTAACCATGACCATGAGAGGAAGGGCTTCAGATCACTCTGAGAAGAAAAGCAGTTGTCAAAACGCTCTGCCAGTACTTATATGTGAACTGATGGATCATATTCATCTCCTTGACCAGAGTGTTTTCCCAGCATTTTTTTCAAATTTGGGAAGTGAGTGCAATCGCATGAAGATAACTGAGTGGACATTAACTCTCTGATGCTAGCAACCAGTGTGGGCAAGAGGTGATTTTTCCCCTGCAATGACCCATTCAATACGTTCAGGTGACCAGTAATGTCCGCAAGAAAAGCCACGTCCAAAATCCAAAATTAGGAGCAAATTAAATTACCAGCATTAGTAATATAAAAAGTGCAATCTCCCACGTCCACTGCTGTCGTAACCAAGACGGTCTCCTGGGATCGGGTAATTTTGTTAACTGCGCTTGTGTACCGAGAATTTGCAGGATGTGCTGATTGAACCATAGCAGCACTTTGATTGGACGCAGAGGGAGCGCATGGCTCTCACAGTCAATGTTGTGTGTAATCAGCATGCACCTCATTTTGCCTACCCTTGCTTTGTGTGCGTATCACTTCAGTAATTCCAGTAGGGAAAAAAAAAACTACATGATGGAAACCAGTGGAATCTGTCAACCCTGCACGTGGGCAATGGTCAACAAAATGTCTCACAAGCTGCACTCAGAACCCTGATGGGCCACATGCGGCCCACGGGCCACAGGTTGCCCACCACTGATTTAAATCTTTCATGATTTTAAATACCTCTGTCAAATCTCTTCTTGGCCTTTTCTGCTCCAAGGAGATCAATGCCAGCTTCTCCAGTCTATCAGGAAACTGTAATCCTTCACCTCTGGAACCATTCTAGTAAATCACTTCTGTAACCCCTCCAAAGCCTTCTAATCATTCCTGAAGTGTGGTACCCAGAATTGGACACAATGGGCAGAATTTTACCAGATCCCAAAAGACGGGCTGGAGATGCATAAAAATCACAGGGAGCTGCTCCAGGATGGCTTCCTAATGGGGCCCCCCTGCAAGGGCAATTTACCAGCAGTGGGACCAAATGCAGAGTGGCTGTCCATTCCAAGGAAGCAGGAAGTTAAATAACATAATTAAAGGCTCTAGTAAGGGTTATTTTAAGGGGCTGCTGGCATTTTGATGGTGAGGTAACACTCTCCACTGTGTGCGGAGCCTGCCAGCTTAATGGAGAGAGCCTGCCTGTGGCAATCCAGGGGGAATCATTGGAGCTGGAGTTTCCTCGGTCTAATGAGTGGACTGTTGGCAGGGATAGCCGAACTATCTCCTCAGTAGGGCTTTTCCTCTGACTCTTGGCCCTCTGTCGAGCGGGCCGGTCGGGAGCGGGTGTGGGCGCGGAGCCAATCGCCACCTGTGATCGGCTGCGTGCCGCCATTTTACATGGGTGGGCCAATTAAGGCCCGCCCAGCATGATGCACAGCCAGTAGCTCAGCGCTACCTGTGTGGGCAGGGGGGAGGAGGGAGAGTCAGGGCCTGCGCTCTTTCACGCACAGAGCTGCTTCAGGGAGATTAAGTTCAAATTGAAAGTTTTAAATAAAGAAAGTTTAAAATTATTTAGACATGTCCCCTCATGAGCTGGGACATGTTTATGAATTGTGAAAAAAAATTTATTTAATAAAATCTTCAGGAAACCTCATCCTGCCCGCGGATGAGATTTCCTGAAAAACACAAAGGCCGCCTGGGCTCTTCGCCTGCCCGCCAACCTTAAGGTTGAACGGGCAGAGTTGATAATTACTTCAGTTAGTTTCTAAATGGCCTTAATAGGCCTTTGACAGTTCGGTGGGCGCACAGCCGCCTCTGGCGTGCGCCCGCTGAACGAAAGATCTGAATGACGCGCGGTAATGTCGGGATGCACGCCAGAGGTCACTGCGCGTCATTTTACGCTACATCGTGCTGGGCCCACCCCCGCACGCCGGCGTGAAAATTCTGGCGAATCAGTTTAGTAAAACATGGTTTACTCTTAACAAACCTGTGCTGGCTCTCCTTTCTTAGTCCATGCTTTTCTAAGTGGTTGTTAATTTTCTCCCAGATTACTGTTTCAAACTATATAAACTATAATACACACAATGACCCGCCACCAATTAACAGCCAGCCAGCGTGAAACACATGCTGATAACCTCAGCACTGCCAGGGTGGGGGCAGAGGGAATGCGCATGCTGAAGTGTGTGCATGGGGGGGGGTGCGCTGAGTGAAAGCTCCCTGAAGGCACAGAGCTGCCTCTGGGAACTGAAGATTTTTAACCTGAAAAATAAAGAATTCAAAAATAAGGAAATCATGTCCCCACATGTGACTCTGTCACATGAACAGGGGCAAGTGGAAAGTGAGTTTTAAAAAACTTTATTTATTTTTTATTTACTGCCCGAAACCTCATCCCGCCCGTGGATAAGGTTTCATTAAAAATGAAAAGGCCACCTGGCCTATTCGCCTGCCCTCCAACCAAACGGCCGGACTGGCAGTGGAAATTTCAATTTAATTAATAGATTTAGGGCCTTAATAGGCCTCCTAATTATCGGCGGGCATGCTGCTGCCTCTCACATGCGCCCACCAAGCGGAATATCATGATACTGCGCGATGACGTCAGGGCGCTTGCCTGATGCCATTGTGCACTATTTCACTCCTGTTCAGGTCGGGCACGCGCACGCCCGAGGACTGCCAGCCTTCTAGTACCTCCTCTTTATTTTTATCTCAGACAATATTCCAGCAACTTCTTTGTTTGCCGTAGCTTTTGGCAAAGCTTTCTTCAATAATCACCAATGCAAAGTATATTTGATCTACATTTCGATTCCTGATCAGCCACACCACTCCTCTGACAACTTTTTTTACTGTTAATATACCTATTGAGGACCTTTGGATTCCCTTTGATGTATCTGGCAATCTATTCTTGTACTGTTGCTATGCCCCTCTTATTTCCTTTTTCAATCCTCCTCTGTACTTTTTATATTGCACCTGATGTATTATCAAGCTGACATCTGTCATAAGTCCCTTTTTTTTGCTTCACCTTACTCTCTGACTCATTTTTCATCCAGGGAGTCCTAATTTTGGTTGCCCTCCAATTCCCCCTTGTGGGAATTAACATGACTGTACCTGAACTATCTCCTCTATAAAGGCCTCCCATTGCTCCATTACATTTCTGCCTGTCAGCCTTTGACTCCAATTTATCTGGACTCGATAGAGCTGAGATATGATCAGAGGCAAATAATATTTTGGACCTGGATATAGCTAGGTTTAGTGATAAGTGTGACGTTGAGTTTGAAGCAGGAGACCAAATTTGTGCATTGAGTGAGCAGTTGGAGCAAGAGATGCAGTTGGGGGTTAGGGGCCAGAATTTTTGCAGGGCTGAATGAAGGGGAAGAGCATCATCAACTGTATTATAGTGGAGGACCACAGGAAATGAGTGTTAAAGGAGAATGCAAGTTATGGAGAAAATGATAAAGGCAAGGAAGCATGACGCATTGCGCTTGCAGTCCCAGAGGATATTGTTAGTGAATGAGCAGGGCTATTTCATTGCAGTGGTCAGGATAAAATTCAGACAGAAAGGACTCAAGCACAGAACAGTGAGAGAGATGTACATGGAGCTGGGTGTCATTGATTTCAGGAAATAGTTTACCCAAAGAATGATTTATGAGCAATGGAAGTGAAAGTCCTGGAAATATTTAATAATCAATTGAATGATTTAATAGGGCAACTTTGGAACCTTTTTGGATGGAAGAATTTTAATGGGCCATAGGTCTTTCCAAGTTTGTAATTATTTCTTGACCCAATAACATACTCAAAGAGGAAAAGGAGCTACATTTGCAGACACAGATGAATGTAAGAGCACTAGCAAAATAATCATCTTTGTTTACATGTACAAATCTGTACACATTTTGTACAGCAATGCATCTGGGAGCTGTTACTAGAGAACTGCTTCAAGAGGTTGCCTTCCAATAGAAAAGTAACATTTGTGGGCCTTTAATATCCCTTACATTAGTGAGCTTATTTCAAACATGAAAATTGACATGTTAAAGCTATTCTGTTCTTAATATATAGGTTTTCAGCAGCCCACACACAAGCAAAATGGTACCCTTCAGTGACTTTTATTGGTTTTACTCTTTTTATCCCCCCATTCCTTTTATGTCTCATGTTATCCATATCCTATTAAAGTGATGCAGTGGTTAGCATCCAGCATGTTAAAGAATGTGCATCTACGTGGCTGACAGAGACTAGAATAAGCAGGCTTGGATAAATTCTGCTGTGGATCATTAACTAAGACTTTATGTTAACTGGTGAATATGAGTGAATGCAGGAGTAGCCACATTTTGATAGAATACTTAGTTCACTGCCATATTCAAAGATATTTTGAAGCTTAGGCTGAATCTCCCTACATTCATAATTAAGCAAGGCATGCATAACCTATACAAATATACTCATTACAATATAATTATACCAGACATGCAATACTAGAGGTTTTTTTCTGAGGTGGTCTTGAGAAGGTTAATTTCTATATCAGTTATTTAATCATCAAATCAACTGTGAGCATATACATGTTCTTTTGAGTCAAAATGAAATAGAATTTACATAATCAGAAGACTTCGCATTTTGTTAACAAATCAATTTTAGAAGCAAGAAATAAAATACTTCAATCAAATAATCATAACTGTCTTTACCAAGTATAATGCTAGAAAGGAGTTGATGTGCATGATTACATGCATTCTCAGCACCTCCTCCTCTGATTGAACTTTGTTCAGCTGTTCGTACTTGGTGTAGACAACTAAAGGTACAGGCTAAACATACGCTGAAGGAAAAATGAAGTGTTCCCTGCAGCAAACAAGCAGCTACATGAGGAACAGCGGTATTCATATCTGGGTATATTTAAGAAGATCAGAAAGCTTATTGATTTACTGTATAAACTACAACAGCTGAAAATGATGCAGTTTAGTACACATTATTTTAATAGGACTAAATTTTTCCTGGCTTATATTATTATCAGTATAACTGATATAGTAAATAACTGAAGTGTATCTGATTTTTGTTTTGGATAATCTGCATTTCATTGGGCATCAGAGACTGCATCATTGTTGAATCCACAAATATGTATGGAGTTGACCACCACTTCCATGCTGGAAGGGCTGGGTTCAAAGCTCTGCGCAAAGTTTTGACAGGCTCCTCCATGCTCCCGGACATAAAGGAATTGCCTTTGAAAAGTCAGTGGATTTGCAATTTACCCAATCAGGACATTATTGCATCTCTTTAACAAAACCTAGCATCTCTAATCAGAGTGTCAAAGAAGTATTAATGACATCAGATGGCAGGAGTTTGAGAGAAAAAAGGCAAATTGTCTTAAAGTTACATTTGCTCATCCCCCTTGTCACAGATTAAATATCCCACTAAAGGATGCAGGGGTAATTGATGACGAGCATCCAAAGCTATTGAAGAGATTAGTGAGAAATGTGATATATGCGAACAGTGTCGGAGGACACTGTCACAGCCAATTGTAAGCCTCCCATTGGCACGATACTTTAATGAAGTAGTAGCCATGGATTTAAAGGTGTGAGACAAGGACAGAAACATTTTCATCTTGCAATTCATAGATATAACAACCAGATACAATCTTTCCACAGTAATACATGGTAAAGACAAAAGAATGACTGTAGATAAAATCATGGAAAAATGGATAGGAACTGGACTAGGAGCGCCAGCTAAATTCTTGACTGACAACGTGGGGAAATTTGCCAGTAACAGGTTTAGAGACATGCGAAAATATGAACATTGCAGTTATGAACACTGCACCTGAAAGTCCTTACAGTCATGGGCCCTGTGAAAGAAATCACATGGTGATTGAGATGCTCCATAAGATCTTAGCCATCCAACCAAATTGTAAGCTAACATCTGCCCTAGCGTAGGCAGTTCATGTGAAGAATTCACATCAAACAATTGGAAAGCAATAACATATCAGTTTGTCTATGGGACAAATCCCCAAATGCCTTCTGTGTTGTACGATAATTACCCCAGCCCTAGAAGGGACTACAATTAGTTCCACATTTTCTCTGCATTTGAATGTCCTATGTGCAGGGAGAAGGGCATTCATCAAGGCAGAAATCTCAAAGAAAAGATAGCAAGTCCTATGGCATTGCATAAGACATCAGAGATAAGCTTTAATCCTGGGCATCTAGTATACTATAAAGGAGGGGGTCAGAAAGAGTGGCAATGTCCAGGTTAAATGGTAGGGTCCGATGGGAGGACAGTTTTCCTCCAAAAGGATAGTCAAACTATTAGTCTCCATTTATCTAGGTTAATTGGGATTGATTATAAACTTTCAGAATCTGAGCAATTAATAGAAGGTGATGAAGCACCCTATGCCTCACATACTCATAAGTCTGACAGTAATGAAGGACAGAATATGATAGATAAAGGGGCCGGATGATGAAAGACAAAATGATACCAATGCATAGGATAGGACTATTGTACCCAAAGGACAACTAACCTGAAGTCGGTATTAGGGTAACATACATACCAGAATGACCCAGTGACTGGAGGGATGTAACCAGTGCAGGGAGAGCAAAGAAAGCCAGTGGAAAATTCAAATATTCGTTAAATGTCCAAGATTAGCGACAAGAGTTAAGATCTATGAACTGGCAAAATGAGAAGAAGTAGTGGAAAACAAGAAAATCCAGTGTGAGTACCCAAAGTGGATCTGGAAGTGATTCTGGCACTAGGAAATGGTTGTGTACTTGCAACAGAATCTCTGATTGTGGGAGGGAGAAAACTTGTAATCCAGAAAGAGATAGGAGGCAAGTAGAGACTATAGTTTGACTAGGCTATGCAATAGAAAAATAGAATTACCTGGAAAAACTCAGCAGGTCTGGCAGCATCGGCGGACAAGAAAAGAGTTGACATTTCAAGTCCTCATGACCCTTCAACAGAACTGAGTAATATTAGGAGAGGGGTGAAATATAAGCTGGTTTAAGGTGGGAAAAGAAAAATCTATATAAATTATTGGAAAAAACAAAAGGGAGGGGGAAGAAACGGAAAGGGGGTGGGGATGGAGGAGGGCGTTCAAGATCTAAAGTTGTTGAATTCAATATTCAGTCCAGAAGGCTGTTAAGTGCCTAGTCGGAAGATGAGGTGCTGTTCCTCCGGACTGAATATTGAATTCAACAACTTTAGATCTTGAACTCCCTCCTCCATCCCCACCCCCTTTCCGTTTCTTCCCCCTCCCTTTTGTTTTTTCCAATAATTTATATAGATTTTTCTTTTCCCACCTATTTCCATTATATTTAAATCTATACCTTTAATGCCCTGTCAGTCTTTCCACCCCACCCCCACTAGAGCTATCTGTACCTTGCGTGTCCTGCCATCCATTCTTAATTAGCACATTCGTTTAGATAATATCACCACCTTCAACACCTCTTTGTTCCTTTGTCTGTGACATCTTTTGATTATCTGCTCCTATCACTGCTTGCTTGTCCTTACAACCACCACCCCCCCAACTTCTCTCTCCCCACCTTAAACCAGCTTATATTTCACCCCTCTCCTAATATTACTCAGTTCTGTTGAAGGGTCATGAGGACTCGAAACGTCAACTCTTTTCTTCTCCGCTGATGCTGCCAGACCTGCTGAGTTTTTCCAGGTAATTGTGTGTTTGTTTTGGATTTCCAGCATCCGCAGTAGTTTTTTGTTTTTATCTCTATGCAATAGAACAAGGGCTATAAAATAATCTAGGAATGCTGCTAGAAATAAGAGTCCTTGTGATTGTGACATTTTGGTGGCTCCAAACAAATTAGAAGATAAATTAATAAAAGAAGCGAAACAAAAGAGTTGGACATTTAGAATGAATTTGGAGTCTACTCTGAAGTGCCAGATAGGGGACAGCCAGCCTTACCACGCAGATAAATATGTATGAGAAAAATACTCCCGGATGGGACACATAATGCTAAAATGAGACGAGTGGCTTGGGGCTTCAAAGAGAGACTTGATGATCAAAATGTTAGAGTAGACGCCCCCCATGGTAGGAAAAGTGATTTTGAAAATTTTCTTAACTCGATTAGCCACACATTCGTGGGAATGTAGGTCAATCTCTATAAAAGCCATATTTTTGCAGGATGAAAATTTCAAAGGCCAGGATTTTCCATGTGTCGGGCGGGCTCGGCGGGAGTGGGCTGGGGCGGTCGCACAGCTGACCGCCGCCCGTGATCGGCTCCGCAACACAGTTTGACATGGGCGGGAGAATTAAGGCCCAGTTTGCATGGATCGCGACCGGTCGCGCTGTGCGGGCGGGGGGAGGAGGGAGAGTCGAGTCCAGAGCTCTTTTGCACATGCGCACGGCTCAGAGAGATTGAAGCACTTTTTAGAAAAATAAAGAAGTATAATAAAAATTTAATGAAACATGTCCCCTCATGTGACTGTGTCACATGAAATGGGACATGTTTTTATTTTTCAAAAAAGCTTTTATTTAATTTGTAAAAGCTTTAGGAAACCTCATCCCGCTTGTGCCACTTGGCCTTTTCACGTAAAATTCTGGGTAATTACCGGGTTAATGGCCTTAATAGGCCTATCAATTATCAGCGTGCACGAACCCAACTCCAGTGCATGCCCGCCGAATGAAATATCAGGTGACTTTACAATAACGTCAGGACACACGCCCGACGTCATCGCGCTTCATTTAATGTTCCAGCTTGTCGCACGCGTGCCCACACACCGAATGGAAAAGTCTGCCCAAAGGAAAATGTTTTTGAAACTGCCTAAAGAAGTGAGTGATGTAGAATGAAAGCTGTGGAAATGAAACAAACGTGTTTATTGATTGAATAATGCATCAAGGGTACGGTATTTCTCAGTTAGAACTGTCTTGCTGAAAATAGGATGTATTCAGCTGAAACCAGGTCCAGAAATCTTCTACTGGTAACACAAAGAGAAACTCGCAGGCATTTTTATTATGCATGTCAATGATTCCTTATGGGGAGGTTCTGCAGAATTTGAGCAAATTGTTGTAGGCAAAAGGAGAATTTAAGATTGGAAGCCAGGCCTCGGAGGCCTTTAACTGTAGAGATTTAGGGGAAAATTTTCCCCATGTCAGGCGGGCTGAGTGGGCATGGCCGGGGGCGGACCCGATCGTCACCCCCATGGCCATTTTACACGGGTGAGCCAATTAAGGCCCGCCCAGCGTAATGCGCGACTCCCAAGGATAGCAAGAGTGGACGGGCGTCAGTGGGAGTGCATTGACTCCCGGATCCAATGGTGACCCGGCGGCCTGTTTAAATGAAGCGCTGGCAGCCATTGCAAAGCTGCTCACAATGGCAGGTCGAAGGGCTCAACAAAGGGCTTCTGGTGAGCAGGCAAGTCTGGAGGGTAGGGCAGCGGAGCAGGAAAAGCCGGAGGGTAGGCCAGCAGAGTAGGCCAGGCCAGAGGGTAGGGCAGTGGGGCAGTGTGTCCCTCGTTTTTCGGATGAGCGCCTAGCTGCCCTCCTGGAGGAGGTGGCAGCGTGGCGGGAGGTCCTGCTTCCGAGGGACAGGAGGCGGAGGCTCCCCCACCTGACCAAATGTTTCTGGGAGGAGGTGGCCAAGAGTGTCAGCTCCCATGATGTTGTGTGACGCACGTGGGTCCAGTGCCGCAAGAGATTCAATGACCTCCTGCGCTCGGGAAGAGTGAGTATCATGTTGGCAGAGGTCACTTAATGGAGCCGTCAGCCTTTCCCCCCAAGGCGCCCGCCCACACACACCCCCCTCCCCGTACCCAGCCCTGCTTCTTTGTGTGAGTGTGCGGCAGCTGCAGGGTGACGAAGAACTAGTGGTCTGCAATGTCCCACTCTCGTTGGGTTGCAGGAATGAGATGGGAATCTACGTACAGACTGGACTAATCAAAGCTCTTCTCTCATTTTCAGGAGAATACTGCACACAATTCCACCGAGCGGATGCGGACTGGCAGAGGCCAGGCCCAGTTGCCCATCTTGACTCCATTCGAACTGCAGGCCATGGATCTGAAAAGGCGCCATGTGCCCAGGTCCACCGGCCGCTGTGAGGCTGGGGTGCCACAGGGAGGTATGTTTGCCAAGCACTGAGGTCACCATGTGTGCCCCAGCAGCCATGGCAGTACTGAATACTCAGTGATTGAAGTTTACAACACGGGTTGACCATTGATTATGGAAGGATAATCGCAAAATGATCCGGGGGACAGGCATGCGCATTGACATTGTCTCCACGTTAACTGATCCAATGTCCTTCTTCTTCCTTTCAGCATCACCGGAACAGGGCCAGGAGGAGGAGGCAGAGGGGCCACCTCTCACACCTGAAGGCCCTGAACATTTCGAATCACCAGCATCACACCATCTCTGCCAGGCAGGCACCAGCGCAGATACTAGCACCTCGGTGGGAATTAGATCTTCGGTTAGTGTCCCAGGGCACAGCGGTGAGGGCACTTCACAGTCGCAGAAGGAGCTGACGGAGACAGAGAGTGCCCATGGCACCAGCAGTCGGACGACCGCTGGGGACCAGGCACGTGCTCGGTCGGTGGCTGATGATATGCCTCTGGAGTCGTCCGTGAGGCAGCGAATGCTCGAAGTGCAGCAGGGTATGCAGGATGATCTGGTGGAGATACATGAGGCTATGAGTGGCATGGTACCTGTGCTAGAGGAGTCCACATGGAGCATCACCGATGCAATGAGCCTCACGGCCGAGCGCCATGCTTCCTCCGTGGAGAGAGTAGCGACTCGCGTGGGGAGGTTCCTCCAGGAGCCCGATCAGGGCCTCCTGGGGTTGTGCTTGGACCTGCAAGCCCTCACAGCGGCATTGATCTGATCAGTGCCAGTGTGGGAGATGGTCTGGGCACCAAGTATCCCAGCTCGGTGCCCATCCATCTACGGTGAGCAGGGAGTTCCAAAGTGACATCACATCGGCGCAGCAGCTGCCTGTCACCTCTGCGGGCTCCTCTCAGGGCGTTCCAGATGAGGGCAGCAGCTCCTTCACCCCTCTGCCAGTGACTGTGGCATCTGGTGAGGCTGCAGTGACTGGGGAAATGCCAGCCGTGGAACTGGCCACTCCCTCCCAGGCAGGGCCATCAAAGGCTCCACGGGCCAGAGGACAGCCGCCAAGGTCATCGAGGCCAACAGGACAGCACAGTGAGTAGGCTGTCTCAGATGCCAGTGCCAGTGAGGGGGGAGCACTTAGACGTAGCACCTGTAAGCGTAAATTTAAGGCACCTTAGGCACACCACGGGTTTCTCACTGGTGCTTTTATGTTGCCCCACTATTAGTTGATTAACACTTGGTGTGATGTGCAACACCTTTTTATTTTGGTTTCTGAACTTAATTTTGTTATATCATTAAATTTTGATAAGTATGGCTCAGGGTGATTCCTTACTTCTGCAGGTGGACGGGAACCCATGATGTTAAGAGTAAGTTGTTTAACATTGAGCTTTATTGACAAGGGCCTTAGTTAATGTTCCTATCCAGGAAGATTTTGCACTCAGGTATCAAGTATGGAGCCTGCAGCCCTGGTGTGTGTTGGAGGTCCATCTGTGGGGAGCTAGCTGAAGGTTCATTGGATTAAAGCCTCCCGGGTGCCCCTGCCTCCCTGGAGTATGCCCGGGTCAGCGTCTACCCCCTCAGCGTTCTCCTGTGCATGCTCATCCTCGGACTCACTGCTGGACTCATCATGTGCAGCCGGAGCAACTGCGTCAACATCTTCTTCCACTACTGTGTCCCCCCCTGTCCAGTGCCAGATTGTAGAGAGCACAGCATGCAACCACTATCAGTGACACACGATCTGGAGGGTTTTGGAGTGCGCCCCCTGAGCGGTCCAGGCATCGGAAGCGCATCTTGAGAAGACCTATGGTTCTCTCTACCACAGCCCTTGAGGAGGCGTGGCTCCTATTATACCGCTGCTCAGCCTCTGTTCTTGGATGGCGGAGAGGCGTCATGAGCCACCTTCTGAGGGGATAGCCCTTGTCACCCAGCAGCCATCCATCCAGCCATACTGGAGCACTGAAGAGCCCCAGCACCTGGAGGTGTCTGAAGATATATGCGTCGTGGGAGCTGCCTGGGTACCTTGCACAGACTTGCAGAATCTGCATCCTATGGCCACACTATCTGTACATTCAAGGAGTGGAATCCCTTCCTGTTGACAAAGGCACCCGGCTCACCTGCTGGCATCTTGATGGCCACATGTGTGCAGTCGATTGCACCCTGGACACGGGGGAAGCCAACAATCGCTGCAAAGCCTCTGGCTCGCTGTGTCTGGCTGGCCTCATCCCAGCAGTAGTGGATGAAAGTCAATGCACGCCTGAACAGAACATCTGTCACCTGCTTGACACAAATGTGGACAACTGACTGGGAGACTCTGCAAAGATCACCCACCAACCCCTGGAAAGAGCTGGAAGCATTGAAGTTGAGGGCAGCTGTGACCTTTAGCACCACTGGCATGGGATGCCCACCCACACAGTTGCCGCAGATCTCAGGGCCTATCATCTGACAGATATAGCTGACTGTTTCCCATGAGAGACGGAGCCTCCTTTAGCACTGCACCTCAGACATATTGAGGTAGCTGCTTCGCCGCCTGTATACACTGGCAACAGGATAGTGGCGTCTTTTGCGGCCCCTTCCGCCTTGGACTTCCTGTTGGCCCTGTGCCCCTTGTGCCTGCGCCTCTCCTCCCAAAGGTGACTCCCCTGGAGGCTGAATGTAGACATGCCAGTGAGAAAATGCCAGCCTTAGACGTTAATCAGAATAAGTAGGGAGTAACCTTAAATCAACAATCATGACTGGAAAATGTTAATCATATCCTGATAAATTGTACCAGATCCTCACAGACAGATGACCTTACATCCTAAGAAGAAACAGAGCAGTTAGAAAGTTAAACTGGTTATGCAATCAGACAATACCTGGGGTAGAATTTTACCCTTGACATGCGGGCTCGGCGGGGATGGGTGGGGGCAGCTGGGAAGCCGACCACTGCCCGCGATCAGCATGGCACCACAATTTCATGCTGGTGGGCCAATTAAGGCCCACCCAGCGTGAAAGGCGGCTGAGGAAGCTCTGAGAAGGAGCCGGCAAGGGTGGGGGCGGGGGGCGGGGGGATGATGTCCGCTGGGTCCAATGGCGACCCGGCAGCCGATTCAAACGCGGCCCAGGCAGCCCCAGGAAGGCGATGAAATGAAGCTGGATTCCAGTGCGGTTGGACACGGCAGGCGGGAGGGCAGGTCGGCAGGGCCATCGACCCTGCGTTTCTCCGATGAGTGCCTGGAGGAGATGGCAGCCAGAAGGGAAACCTTTGCCCCAGAGACGGGAGGAAGAGGCCCCCGCACCTCACCAAAAAGGCCTGGGAGGAGTTGGCATCCAGGGTGAGTAGCCACGACGTGGTGAGGTGCACATGGGTGCAGTGCCAGAAGCGCTTCAATGATCTGCTGCGATCAGGAAGGGTGAGTACCGTGTTGGCATGGGTCACTTTGCAGGACGGTTAAGAACTGGCCATCCCCCCGTGGACCTGAGGGATGTTAGAGTGTGAGTGGCAACTGTCAATAAACACCGGAGCTGGCCAAGAGGATGCACCTTGGCTGCGTGGACTGAGTGTCTTGCAGCTCAAGGGCCACGAATCGGCTGAGCCCTGCCAGGTGTTCCTCAGCTGGAGTTGGCCAGGCTGCAATGGCGCTGCAGGTAGAGAGTGGACTAATCAATGCTCCTCTATCCTTTCAGGAGAAGACATCCCATAACAATATTGAGAGGTCATGGACTGGCGGAGGACCCCACACCTCCTCATCCTCATCCGCTATGAGCAGGAGACACTGGATCTCAAGAGGCGGCATGCACCTCGGTCAACCGGCCAAGGTGAAGTTGGGGTGCCAGTCGAAGGTAAGAGTGCAGTGCACTGAGGTAAGAATGTCAGATATTGCAAGCATTGTAATGCTGCCTCTACATTGATGCAAGCCTCGAAACTGAAGTCACAGAATTACACAGTGAAGAAGAGGCCCTTTGGCCCATCGAGTTTGCATCGACACGTGAGAGACACCTGACATACCTACCTAACCCCATTTACCAGCACTTGGTCCATAACCTTGAATGTTATGACGTGCCAAGTGCTCATCCAGGTACTTTTTAAAGGATGTGAGGCAACCCGCCTCCACCACCCTTCCAGGCAGCGCATTCCAGACCGTCACCACCCTCTGGGTAAAAAAGTTTTTCCTCACATCCCCCTAAACCTCCTGCCGCTCACCTTGAACTTATCTCCCCTTGTGACTGACCCTTCAACTAAGGGGAACAGATGCTCCCTATCCATCCTGTCCATGTCCCTCATAATCTTGTACACCTCGATCAGGTCGCCCCCTCAGTCTTTTCTGCTCCAACGAAAACAACCCAAGTCTATCCAACCTCTCTTCATAACTTAAATGTTTCATCCCAGGCAACATCCTGGTGAATCTCCTCTGCACCCCCTGCAGTGCAATCACATCCTTCCTATAATGTGGCGACCAGAACTGCACACAGTACTCCAGCTGCGGCCTCACCAAGGTGCTATACAACTCCAACATGACCTCCCTACTTTTGTAATCCATGCCTCGACTGATAAAGGCAAGCGTCCCATATGCCTTTTTCACCACCCCACTAACGTGCCCCTCCGCCTTCAGAGATCTATGGACACACGCGCCAAGGTCCCTTTGTTCCTCAGAACTTCCTAGTGTCATGCCATTCATTGAATACTTCCTTGTCAAATTACTCCTTCCAAAGTGTATCACCTCACACTTTTCAGGGTTAAATTCCATCTGCCACTTATCTGCCCATTTGTCCAACCTGTCTATATTTTCCTGTAGCCCAAGACATTCAGCCTCACTGTTAACCATCTTTGTGTCATCCGCAAACTTACTAATCCTACCCCCCACATAGTCATCTATGTCGTTTATATAAATGACAAATAATAGGGGACCCAGCACAGATCCGTGTGGTACGCCACTGGACACTGGCTTCCAGTCACTAAAGCATCCTTCTGTCATCACCCTCTGTCTCCTACAACTAAGCCAATTTTGAATCCACCCCTTATCAAATTACCTTGTATCCCATTTGCCTTCTTTATAAGTCTCCTATGTGGGACCTTGTCAAAGGCTTTGCTGAAATCCATATAAGCTACATCAACTACACTACCCTCATCTACACACCTGGTCACCTCCTCAAAAAATTCAATCAAATTTGTTAGGCATGACCTCCCTCTGACAAAACCATGCTGACTATCCCTGATCAAACCTTGCCTCTCCAAGTGGAGATAGATTCTCTCCTTCAGAATTTTCTCCAATAGTTTCCCTACAACTGATGTGAGACTCACTGGCCTGTAGTTCCCTGGCTTATCTCTACAACCCTTCTTAAATAGCGGAACCACATTAGCTGTTCTCCAGTCCTCTGGCACCTCCCCCATGGCCAGAAAGGAATTAAAAATTTGGGTCAGAGCCCTTGCGATCCCCTCCCTTGCCTCCCTCAGTCTGGGACACAAATCATCCGGACCTAGAGATTTGTCCACTTTTAAACCTGCCAACACCTCCAATACCATGTCACTCCCTATATCAATTTGCTTAAGAACCTCACAGTCTCTCTCCCCGAGTTCCATACCTTCATCCTCATTCTCTTGGGTGAAGACGGATGTGAAGTATTCATTCAACACTCTAGCGATGTCATCTGGCTCCACCCATAGATTGCCCCCTTGGTCCCTTATAGGCCCTACTCTTTCCCTGGTTATCCTCTTCCCATTGATATACTTATATAATATCTTGGCATTTTCCCTACTTTTACCAGCCAGAGCTTTCTCATATCCCCTCTTTGCTCTCCTTATTGCTTTCTTAAGCTCCGCCCTGCACTGTCTGTACTCCACTAATGCCTCCGCTGATTTGCTTCCCTCGTATCTGCTAAAAGCCTCTCTTTTCCTTCTCATCGTAACCTGAATATCTCTGGTCATCCATGGTTCTCTGGGCTTGTTACTCATTCCTATTACCCTAGAGGGAACATGTTGAGCCTGTCCCCTCCCCATTTCCTTTTTGAATGCCCCCCACTGCTCCTCTGTAGATTTCCCCACAGGTAGCTGTTCACAGTCTACTTTGGCCAGGTCCTGCCTTATTTTACTAAAATCCACTCTCCCCCAATCCGAAACATTTTTTTGCAACTTGCCTATTTCTTTGTCCATAACAAACTTAAACTCCACCATGTTGTGGCCGCTATCACTAAAATGCTCGCCCACCACCACCTCAGCCACCTATCCGGCTTCACTCCCCAGAATTAGGCCCAGCACTGTGCCATCCCTTACAAAAACAGAATTACCTGGAAAAACTCAGCAGGTTTGGCAGCATCGGTGGAGAATAAAAGAGTCAACGTTTCGGGTCCACACGACCCTTCAACAGAACTGAAGTATAGTTAGGAGAGGGGTGAAATATAAGCTGGTTTAAGGTGAGGGGCGGGGGGAAAGAAGTTGAGGGTGGGGTGGTTGTAGGGACAAGCAAGCAGTGATAGAAGCAGATAATCAAAAGATGTCACAGACAAAAGGATCAAAGAGGTGTTGAAGGTGGTGATATTATCTAAGAAAAGTGCTAATTAAGAATGGATGGCAGGACACTCAAGGTACAGCTCTAGTGGGGGTGGGGTGGAAAGATTGACAAGGTATTAGTTGTAGATTCAAAAATGATGGAAATAGGTGGGAAAAGAAAAATCTATATAAATTATTGAAAACAAAAAAAAACACAAAAGGGAGGGGGAGGAAACGGGATGGGGATGGGGGGAGGGGGAGTTTAAGATCTAAAGTTGTTGAATTCAATATTCAGCCCGGAAGGCTGTAAAGTGCCTAGTCGGAAGATGAGGTGCTGTTCCTCCAGTTTGTGTCGGGCTTCATTGGAACAATGCAGCAAGCCAAGGACAGACATGTGGGCAAGAGAGCAGGGTGGAGTGTTAAAATGGCAAGCGACAGGGAGGTTTGGGTCTTTCTTGCAGACAGACCACAGGTGTTCTGCAAAGCGGTCGCCCAGTTTGCGTTTGGTCTCTCCAATGTAGAGGAGACCGCATTGGGAGCAACGAATGCAGTAGACTAGGGGAAATGCAAGTGAAATGCTGCTTCACTTGAAAGGAGTGTTTGGCCCTTGGACGGTGAGGGGAGAGGAAGTGAAGGAGCAGGTGTTGCATCTTCTGCGTGGGCATGGGGAGGTGCCATAGGTGGGGGTTGAGGAGTAGGGGGTGATGGAGGAGTGGACCAGGGTGTCCCGGAGGGAACGATCCCTACGGAATGCCATCGGGGGGGTGAAGGGAAGATGTGTTTGGTGGTGGCATCATGCTGGAGTTGCCCTCTTTACTTGTTAGGCCCGGCTGCCTCCAGTTGTGTGTCATCTTATCCTTCAAAAGTGAGGGAAGTGTGTGAGCAAATGTTGTGCAATTTGTTTGTCTGTTCTGGCTATAATGGTTGAATAACTGGCAGTGTGTGGAACTTGTGAGATGTGGGGATGAGGTTTGCAGCAATGTTAACTGTGAGGGTGAGGCAAAGCACATGTCAGCTATGAGGCCTAATTGGTAAAAAATATTGGTAAGTGTGTGATAATTTAAGCAGTGTCAGAGGCTAGTGTTGCAGATGGTAGGAAATGCATTTAAAGATGGATTCACTAACTATGATCCCGTGTGAGGTCATTGAACTTCTTGTGGCACTGCATCCGGATCCTCCAGGCTCCACTCCTGGCATTGACCTCTACAGCTATCTACACCCATTGCCTTTGGAAGGCCTCCTTCTCCTCTGCAGACATCTCTCCTACTTTGTACCTCTTCCACCAAGACTTCCAGTGCAACCCCTGAAAACCTCGGAGCTTGGACTCACTCTTGCTGTCCTATTCCTCGTCCTTTCTCAGGCCCAATCCTCTTCAGCCATGACTTCAGCAGCTGCTCCAGCCACATATTCTCTTTAAGAAGTGCAGGCTAGCTTTGCAGTGCAGGCTAGCTTTAAGTAATGCTAGCCAGCCATAATATTGGCCTCCTTCAGAGGTGGCCAGCTATTGAAGGACTTGGCTAGCAATGGCTGGATGTAGAGAGTATTCAAATGGGCAAGCAGCACAAAGTTGGAGTGCTGTCTGCATTGCAATCAACAGGTGTGGGCTAACCACGCATTGCAATCCGCACACCCATTCTCAGTGCTTTACAACTTAGCTCCATGGTGTTCCCAGAGAAGTATTTGAGAAACAGTTTTATCATAATTTGTCAACTTTTTTTATTTTGAAATTCACCACACTTACACAATTAAGAAACAAGAAATTTAATTTTGTTTTTCTCAGGTACAAATGTAATTTAAATAAGAAGACAAGTTTTCCTTTACAAAGATAAATTAGAAATTTACATCACATACATTTACAAGTAATAAAAATTGGTTTTGACATTTTTGAAAACTGTAGCAAGTCCTGAATGTCTCTGTTTGGCTTTCTCAGGTAATGTGAACCCCAAAAAATGTGGGATTCATCTGTATTAAACACAGGATGTGCTCTAGGGCGTTTGCAAAACAAACATTGAATAGTTAATAATGGAACGCAAACTGGCATTGAATGACAGAATACTTTGTATACATTCAAAATGAGTAAGAGAGTGACTGTGAAACTACAGACACACTAATAAGTAACTAATCTTTCTCATTAGTTTTCTTCTCTTACAATTATAGTGAAGCAGGGTTTCACTTGCCTAGTTATAGTAAGAATTATTGTCCAAAGACAAAAATGAACAAGTGAAATTTAAAATGAACTGCATAGTCAGCCCAGAGTTAAATACAACAAATATACTGTAAGATTCCTTTTGAGTTGTGTCTTTTCTGATATTATTCAATAGAAAATAATATTTCTTGATCCCACAACAGGTGTAGAGTTGATCATTCCATCATTCAGTTTTAAACCCACAGTTATTAGCTAAATATCATGGTCAACCCATTGAGTGCTGAATTTTCTCAGTCATGTTCAAAACATGCCAGCAGTTTCCAACACATAAAATTTGCAAGGCCACTGCTCTGTGAATTTTGAGTGCTGAATATTGCAATATATCTACGTTGGGAAGCATGTAACACACCCATGTTATGGCATATTTTACAGGGGTTAGAAATGACTTCAAGTCTGGTCCAAAGTGGCAACATACATTAAAATGATTGAAGCCACTCCAGGGTGCATATTGCTATTCTCCCTATCGATTTTTAATAGAAAATACTCTTCCAGGGCCTTCCTTCCCCTTTAGTGAAATGTATACAATTGTATAAAAACAGAAAATGCCAGAAGAACACAGCAACTGTAAAGAGAGACAAATTATGACATTTCAAGTTCAGGCTACCCCACTGAAGTGTCATAACTGGTCCTTTCTCCTTACAGAGGCTGACTTACTCACTGTGTATTTCTAGAACTTTCTATTTTTATTGGTCATTTACAGCAGGTGCAGATTTTTGCTTTTATAGTTATAGGATTGTATAGACTACTAGGCTCACAACATTCTCTCCTTGGATCTTTATTTTTGGAGCCACACCGCTAACAGTCCTCAAAGGATTAATTATCATAATGGGTCCCTGGGCAGCCCTTCATGGCAAAATACAGGAAATATTTTGAATGTTGCCCTGCATGAAGCATCTTGCAGTCAATCTGCATTTAAGGCACTGAGAATTTCAAGCACCTGGGCTCATACTGACTAGCATTTCTCCACACACATCAGTCTGTCATGTTTAAAATGTCCATACACAAGTTCAGATACACATACAGAACCAGCAGACAGATTTTTGTGCAGAAACATTAGTAAAGAACAGCCTATTTCAGTTTGTGCAAAGGCTGGATATAGTGCACAATGCTGTCTAGATTGCAATGCTGGCTATTGGTTGTGCTTCAACCACACATTCATATTTAGCTCCATGATTCCAGTGTACAATATTTAATGTCTATGTGAGATGGTTGAGTTGCTCTTCAACTGAAACTTATTTCAGTTCAAATATATCCATTTAGACATTGCAATGTTTTTGGAGCATAATGGTTATTTATACGAAGTTTCATGTAAGAACCATTACTCTCCTTTCTTTGGCTTACATATTCTGCTTTTCCAAAAGTACAATAAAAACTACTAAAATATACTACACGAAGATATTAGATTCCAAAATCTGGTAATGTGATCATCTTCTTGGACCAAATAGTAGTATAAACAGTCACATTCTGTTAGACTGTATACTTAGGAAACATTTTCATTTTCATGTACATTTTTTCCTAAAATTCTTAGGCTAATTTTCTTCAGTTCTAAAGGAGCATCTGCATTTATTCTGGACTTTCTAAAAATGATACGATAGGGTGAGAAACTAGGCAAATTTGATTTGTGATGCTTTGAAATCCAGCTTCTGTAAACACACAAGGGACATTATTCCTTGCTTCTTCCAATGTTTACACATTTATACAACGGTTTCACTGCCTTTTGCTGGTTTAACCCAGCCATCTCCACGTTTATCTCGCTTTGTTCGTCCAGAACTCACGAGTCTGTTTGAACATTTTTGCCAAGTATGCAATGTTTTAGCAGACCAAATCCACATACCAGAAGTGATGCCCACCAACAAAGACATAAAGATCTTCAGCATCTCCACTGCTGTATTGGAATCATCTGCTGAATACTTGAAAAGATTCCAGTTTGATATTTCATAAAAGTAACAGGCAATGACACAGGTGGCAGGTACTGTATACAGAACGGAAAAGACCCCAATTTTTACCATCAGTCTTTCTAGCTTGTCCGTTTTGGTCCCATCTTTCTGAAGATTAGATCTGATTTTGAACAAAGCCCCTAGGCCAGCTGCAATGAACAAAGTCCCTATGACTAAATAAGTGAATAAAGGTGCAACCACAAACCCAGTGACTGCATCAATGTTCTGGTTTCCAACGTAACACAAGCCCGTGAGCTCATCAGCATCCACTAGTCGCATGATCAATATTACAATTGTCTTTACAGCCGGGATGGCCCACGCTGCAATGTGGAAGTAGGAACTGTGCATCTCGATGGCTTCGTGTCCCCATTTGAGCCCAGCAGCCAAAAACCAAGTCAGTGTCAAGATTACCCACCAGATGGAGCTCGCCATCCCAAAAAAGTACATCAGCAAGAAAACAATGGCACATCCAGTATTTTTGAGTCCTTCTTGAATTAAGACAGGTTCGGCGGCATCTTCGAAGTCACATGATATACGTTCTCTGCCTACTGTTAACCTCACAATGTAGGCTATGCTGTAAATATTATAGCACATACTCAGGAAAATAATAGGGCGCTCTGGGTACGAAAATCGAGAAGAATCGATTACAAATGTCAGAACAGTGAACGCTGTTGATAGAAAACACAGACTGGCCCAAACTGCCATCCAGATGTCAGTGAACTCTTTGGCCGATCTACTGAACAAACCGACATCGTAACCACATTTCAGGGCACAAGTGAGGCTTCTCTTGACCCAGATATAATGATCCAAGTTGCCCCCCATGCTCTGGCACTCTTCTTCCGCTGAAATGGAAGTTTTGCTGGTATGATAGGGGACGTCCTCGTCTCCCGGCCCCTCCATGCACATGTAGTTGTGGTCGTTTTGTGGTGGAAATTTGCTGCAGTTTAACGCCTCCGGCCAATAGAAGCCGAATTCCTTCAGGACAGGTTCACATCTCCGCTTCACAGACTGGCACATGCTGCCACACGGGCCAATCGGGATGTCGATTTTCTCCGTGCACATCGGCACATAAACCGAACATAAAAAAAACTGGAAGAAAAAAACAAATGATCAATCGACAGAGTAATATCAAATAAACAACAGGTCTCCACTCAATTCCACTACCTATGATACTCAATTTTTACAGCCTTCCATTTATTTCCAAGTTGTATATGATGAGCTTCAGTCGCTGTCTAAGGAGGGTAATCAATTTTGACTCTCACTTTTATGAACATTTCTCCGATTTTTCAATTAACTGGCTGGCAATGAGAACAGTTTAACCATTCACCTGCCTAATTGCGGGGCGGGGCTGGGCGGTGAAGCTTTCGTCAATCACAAGGATAAAAATAAACAACAGCATAGGTTTAATTTACATGCTTTTCGCTACGTCTAAGTGTCGAATAAACTAACATTTACAACCTCTCTGGAAAGCGAGAGTGCACCTTAATCTTAAATCACCTCTATGCAAACACTTAACCATAAAGCGAACATTAATACCTGTCCAATGCTGTTTTACAACTGATACGTTCCAAACAACTATTTGACATAAAGGGAAGGGTTCAATTGCCATCGATGGATGGAAAAGCACTTAAAAACTACACGCAAGAAATATGAATCAGCTCTTTCAGATAGTCTCTTTTAAGATATCCCTTTTCTCAAAAAACATACATGCATGTTAACATTTTAATTGTGTTTAGCTCTTTATTGCATGAAAATTAGATTACATTTCAAAAGGTTTAGTTAACTTTTTATCTGCATCGTGGATGTTCTAGCCCGCGCCATTTGAAATGAGATCGTATTCCTCCTGCACTCTACAACAATATATTTTAGTATTTAAGAAAGTTATTGCCACGATCCAAAGTAGCAATCCTCGTTTCCAAATGCCGTGTGGCTTTTCGGCTGTTGCTACAATTCACCAACTCACACACGCGCTTGAAGTAAATTCAACAAACGCGTCGCTCACTGACAATAAGCACAGTGACTCAAAGCAAACATTGAATTAAATGTAATCCAATGTTACGAACCTGCAGTTGACTGGAACAGCCATATTGAATCAAAGGTGTAAATGTTTGTAACTGTAACTCGGCGTCTGTTTGTAACTCATGCCCCACTGGATTCGGCATTTTGGTCACATTGTATCCCAGGTTCTGGCACATTGAGATTTTGATGGGATCGCATCTCCGTTCGTCTTCGTCCCCATATCCTTCAACAGCGCCAAGCTTATGTTGAAAGAAAGTTAAGCAGAGCGCCAAGAAATCCAGTGCCGAGAACCAATTCATCTCCTACAAACAGTAACGATTTCCTAATTCCGCTGCAGAAAAGCATTAAAAGCTATGAAAATAGCGCTTGTTAACGATTATGGTGAACTGATCAACGCCTTGCCCCAGTACGATTGTTTTAAGTCAACTTAATACTTGATCTTGTTTAACGACATTTCTTGTTGGGTGAAATTACCCGCGAACACGCCGTGAACAGATCTCCGTCCAAAGCATTTGTTTTGCAACCTCAAAACATCATACATCTTACTCCCAACTACCCCGCTGGAGGTTAAAAAAAAAATCTCCTTTTCAACCGAACATGATCGAGCGAGAGAGACGCTGCAATTGACATCTGAAATCACCACACATTGCGTGTGTTCCCAAAGCAACCGCCAGTTAAAGTAGAGCAGGGAGGCGGAGCTGGCGAGCACTGGAGATTGATCCTGAGCCTTGGGAGAAGGGCCGAGACCCAATCCGGAGACCGCGCCGTTGATCGCCGCCCCATTTCATGGAAGAGTGCCTGCCTCTCGGGCTGTCATTTTCTTCAGTGGTCTTTAAGTTCTCCAGATGACCAATGACAGTTTCGTGTTGCGGTGCAGAAATAACTTACACCTTCGATTTGTGTGTCCTTCAAGCTATGTACAACCGCATTGAAATCTGAATGAACGTCCACGAGGCAGTCACTAATATTAGGCAGACTGTTTTGTGGAAACTTGCTTTCGGAAGCGATCTCTCCTCTCGGTTGTTTCTTTCCTGTGTTCATTGTGCCTGATTATAATAATGCTCATAACTTTGTATGCTGAACTAACTAGTTAAGTAAAACTATGATTACTATTATTCTGTAATGGATATTGAAGAAAATGAATAGTAAAAATCCCCGGCTTGGATTTGCCCAGTAACTAAAAAGGAAGGATCGGTAATGCGTCTTTAATGCATCAACTGTGGATTGTGAATACCTGCCCCGGAACTTTGCCCTTTGTTATGGAAAGTCCCTCAGTTTGCACCGCATTGACAGGTGCTCACCATAGTTATACCACGATTAACAATCTTTAAAAGGGATCGGATCGTAGCTGAACAGTGGGGCTGGAAATAAAAATGAAGAAACATCGTGAACATGAAATATGTAAACATTGCGGACCTAAAACGACTTAAGAGACTTAGATCTATTCACGGGTTTAACTCTAATTTTAATAATAGACTTTACTAACAGAGGCATAGAGTACAAGAGCAGGGAGGTTATGTTAAACAAAAACAGAAAATGCTGGAAAAACTCAGCAGGTCCAACAGCATCTGTGGAGAGAAAATGAGAGTTAACGTCTGTTTTTCTCTCCACAGATGCTGTTAGACCTGCTGAGTTTTTCCAGCATTTTCTGTTTTTGTTTCAGATTCCCAGCATCCAGCAGTATTTTGCTTTTATCTTAGAGGTTATGTTAAACTTGAATAAACCACTGGTTCAGCCTCAGCTGAAGTATTGTCCAGTTCTGGGCACCAGAATGGTTCCAGGGATGAGGAACTTCAGTTATCTATGTAGATTGGAGAAGCTGGAGCTGGTTTTCTTAGAGAAGATTGAGAGGAGATTGGCTAAAAGCGTTCAAAATCATGAGGGGTCCGAACAGAGTAGAGAGGAGACTTGTGGAGAAACTTTTTCAAGCAGAGTGGTGAGGACCTGAAATGCACTGACTGAGTGTGTGGTGAAGGCAGGGTCAATCAAGTCCTTCAAGAGGGAATTGAATTATTATCTGAAAAGGACAAATGTGAAGAGTTACAGGGAGAAGGCAGAGGAATGGCACGAGGTGAATTGCTCATTTGGAGAGTTTTTCGATTGTTGTGGGAGCTGCATTCATCCAGGCAAATGGAGAGTATTCCACCACACTCCTGACTTGTGCTTTGTAGATGGTGGGCAGGCTTTAAGGAGTCAATAGCCTTTGCTATGTTTCTTGAGATCATGTGGAATGAATGAAATTCACTCTGTGATGGTGCAGACTTCATGATGAATCATCCACTTGACACTTCTGGCTGAAGATGATTCAGCCTTGTCTTTTACAATCATATGCTGGGCTCTGCTATCATTGAGGATGCAAGATGTTCATGGAACCTCCTCCTTCCAGTAGTTGTTTAATTGCCCATGCCCATTCACAACTGGTTGTGGCAAGTCTGCAGAATTTTGCTCTGATCTGTTAGTTATGAGATTGCTTAGCTCTGTCCATAGCATGCTGCTTCTACTGGTTAGTATACATGCAGCCTTTTGTTGTAGCTTCCCCAGGTTGGCACCTCATTTTAGGTATTGCTGCTCCTGACATGCTCTTCTATACTCATCGCTGAATCAGGGTTGATCCCCTGGCTTAATGGTAATGATAGAGTGAGGAACATGTTGGGTCTTGGGGTTACAGATTGTTGTGGAACACCATTCTGCAGCTACTGATGGCCCACCATGTCACATGGATGCTCAAATTAGAGCTGCTGGATTTCTTCTGATTCTATCCCTTTTAGCATGGTGCCACACAACACAATGAGGGGGTTGGGGGGGGGGGGGGGGTGGGTTAGTCCTTAGTGTGAAGATAGGACTTCATCTCTACAAAGACTGTATGGTGATCACTTTTACCAATACTGTCATGAACAGATGCATCTGCAACAGGTAGATTGATGAGGATGAGGTCAAGTTGGTTTCTCCTTCTTATTGGTTCTCTCACCACCTGCTTGCAAGCCCAGTCAGAATTGGGCCAATGCAGTCAGTAGTAATGCTTTTGAGCCATTCTTGGTGATGGACATTGAAGCCCCCACCTAGAGTACCTTCTACACCCTTGCTACCTTCAGTGCTTCTTCCAAGTGTGATCAAATTGGAGGAGTACTGATTCATAAACTGAGGGAGAATAGTAATGGCAATCAGCAATGGGCTTTTTTGTCCATGTTTGATCTGAAGAAATGAGACTTCATTGGATCCCAAAGTCTTCTTCCCAACTCTATACCACTATTTGATCACCTCTAGTGGGTCTTCCATGGACAGGACATACCTAGGGATGGTGATGGTGGAGTCTGGGACATTGGCTGAAAGGTATGATTATGTGAGTATGACTATGTCAGGTTGTTGCTTAACTAGTCTGAGACAGCACTCTCAGTATTGAGACAAGTGCCCAGATGTAAGTGAGGAAAACTTTGCGAAGTTATCCTGTCTCATGCCTAGGTCAATGTGACTTGGTCCATCCAGTTTTATTTTTATTGGAGTGGATTGTAGTATTTTTTTAATAATAGATTGATAGAACTGAGTGGTTTGCTAAGACATTTCAGAGGGCACTCAAGAGTCAACCATATTGCTGTGGGTCTGGAGTTACAAAAAGGCCAGACCAGGTAGGGATGGCAGATTAGTGAACCAGATAAGTTTTTACAATAATCCAATGTCTGGATCATTATTCCAGACCTCTGAATTACTAAACCAGTAAGATTACCTTCTTCTTAGGCAGTTCCTTGGCATTGAGGATAATTTGCTTCCACTCCACTTCAATGGGTTCTGAGATGCCTGATAAATCCAAGGTGCGATCTGCAGACTGTGCCACATGTGGGAATTAAGTGCTCAAAGGATTGGGTAGATGAGGTGTTTGGAGGTTTCTGCACCCTCTCTGATGCTTCAACTTCACCTCTGCCTGTTCCTGACAAAGTATCTAGATGTGCTAAGTGCCTTCCTTAATAAAACTTTTCCAATTTGATCAGTTGTAAACCAGAGACTCCCATGCATCAATGGGATGTTTGCTCTCATCATTGATGCTTTAAAGAAATCCCTAAAGCATTTCTGCTGTCCTCCTGGAAGTCTCCTGCCTGAACTGAGTTCCAAGTGGAACAGTTGCTTTGGGAGTCTGGTGTGACGATATGTTCTGTCTAGCAGAGCTGATTTTAAGCGATTGGTGTCTTGATGTTAGCGCATATTGGCTTGGGAGAGGAGGCTGCTGTTGGATCACCTTTCTTACCTGTGGATTTGGAGAATCTTGTGAAGGCACTGCTGGTGGTATTTCTCTAGTGCTTTGAGGTGCCTGCTGCAAGTGCTTGTCCAATTCTCTGAAGCATGTAGGAGCATGGAGATCACTGCTGCCCAATAATCCATGACCTTTGTCTAGGATTTGAGCTCCTGATCCTCAAATATTCTTTTCCTTAGTCGGCAAAGGCTGAGCTGGTACACTGGGGGCAATGATGAGTTTTGTCATCTATGTCTGCCTTCGACCAGAGGAGTCGCCCAAGATTTGGAAAATGTTTTATGTTTTCCAGAATCTCACCATTGATCTTAAATAATGGGAGGAGGTGTTGCACAGTGTAACCACAGTGGGTGCTGGTTGGTAGAGGACCTTAGTTTTCAGGATGTTTAGTGACATAACCTCTATGCCACAGTACCCATTCTGAATAATCTTATAATGCAGCTGGTTTCAGTCAATGGTTATTACTCTGCAGAAGCTTTAGAGCAAAAAAAAAATTTAAAATGAAAACAAACGTAATAAGAAGTCGATGCTATCATAAGAAATGAATTAACCTTCAGATAAAATAGTAAAAACTGATACTAGATTTAATTCTCATGAGCTATCTTGCTGTTTTGACAAAGACATTCTGATGTACAGAATTAATTGCGTTCTGTGAAAAGATAAGTTGTTGGGAATGAAAAAGTTGCCAGTATCACATTACAATACTTTTCTGTGAGTTTTATATTAAATGTGCTTTTTATTATGCGATATTGGCGTGCATAGTATTTTAATAATGCGATCGTCTGTAATCAGTCTTAGGCACTTCATTTTCAGAGTTATTCACATTCACCGCGATGAAGTGTAATTCTCAGCTCTAATTCCAAAAAAAACCCATGCCATAATGGAAAAGAAAACTGGGGCCGGGTTGGAAATTAATCAGGAATAAATAAGAAACCTAACTTCGGAATAGATGCCGAAGTGTTTTTTCAATTTGTCTAATTATTCATTGTGGGTCCTGTATAAACTACATGTATAGGACCATTAATGCCCTGGCTCCAATTGTCATGAGCTTGGTAGTTAAAATGTTGAAATTACCCAAATTTGATACACAATTAAAAACGCGTGTATGTTTCATGGCTGGTTGTTTTCAGTACTTCTTAAATGTTCTCGTTATTTTCATCACACCCCATATGTATGTTTGCGTTTTAGTAAGTAGACACATTGGAAAGCCAAAGGAATGTGTCATATATTAAATAATGCAGTTATATCGAGTGGAGTTAAACCAGCTGACCTTTGGCAACTTTTTGTGTGTGTGGAAAGTTCTTTTAGAGCTCAAGTATTTCTGAGGCATTTGTTATCAAAACACAAACACTGCAAGGCAGAGCCAGTTGCATTCCAGTCTGGTGAATGTCTGCCCTCTGCGAATGTAATTCCAGGCTTTGGTCTATCCTTCACAATTACTGACACTAATTGCATACAAACACAGGAATAGTTGGATGTCTGCGCATTAACTAGTCGTTTATTCGTCTGCACTCATCGGGGTCAGATTCTGAAAACCTTTTACACATTTTTAACAACCTGCTAAGTAGATGCAAATTGAATTGTTCTGTCATACTGTACGATTTCCAACACTTAGAATATTACAATGAACTACCAGTTTAATAAACACACAGAACGTGTACATTTGAAAAAGAGCAGTGAATTTTTTTTGGTTTATTCGCTAGGAGACGAAAGCTTTGCCAGATATAGTTTGCACTGGGTCTTAGTTCCCACCGGATCCTTCACTTGGTGAGATAAACGTTAAACAAAAACAAACTTTAATATGAGTGTAAGACAGAATGGAATTTCTGAATAGTTATGAGGATGTTTGCATAAAATGTTGAACAAGAAAATAGCTCTTGGAAAGGATACAGCTGATGCTTGATTGGTTGAGTGGTGTAAAGCACTGAGTGGAGTGTCCTGGAATGAATCCATAGGCATTCTGAATATAAATTGGTTGTATTCACAAATACTACCGTGAGGAAGAGTAATCAAGTGTGATTTGGCAGCCAGAGACATCCAAATAAGCCAATAAGCTAATTGGGCAGACCATTGTAAATTGAAATTCAACACTAATAAATGCAGTATGCTGCACATTGGTGGAAAATGATGTATGTTCTGTATGACTGGTGTTGCAATCGCTATGGATGATCTTGGAAGAGGGCTAGGGTAATAGCAGTCTTGACACTCAACATCCTTGACACTCAACATCCTTGACACAGTCAAGTAGCAATCAATAAATCAAATAAAATGTTAATGTGTATTATTAGATCAGTTTGGGGATCTCTTGTCAAACTGTGTCTGGTGTACGTGATGTAGAAATTAGTCTGGACCCATTTTCGGGCTCAGGCCTGGTGCAGTGCGAACCCAAAGGTTCTTTGGGTCTCATTGCTCAAGTTGCCATGGGTTGTCAAACCAAGACAGGCTGTTCATTTTTTGGCCGTACAAGCTTTTAGGTCTCTAAATAGCATATTCCAGAGGTTTAGCACATGGTTTTGGCATTCAGGTGGAATGCCAAAATGTGGGCCCCATGAATTTAGCAGTGAGATCAATGACTGCACAGATTGGGTGCAGGTCGTTCCATTGCCAAATAGGGACAATGGGGAAAATAACCCCATGGAAGACCCCTCATATCAGAGGATTGTGTTTGAGGAAAGATTGGAGGAACTTGTGCTCTTCATACCCTAAAGAAGATGATTGAGGGGAATATAAAAACTCATAAAGAATGTAAACCCTATCAGTAGATTCAAATAGGTGAAATATAAATTTAGAACTGATGTCTCAGGAAAGTTTTTATCATACAAAGAGTGATCAACATTTCCAGATTCTAGGTGGAGAAGCGGAGGGAAAATCTTGGGAGACAATTGAAGGCAGTAGAGTAATGTAACCTTTTTTTGAGAAGGAAAACTCTCTCCTCTTCTGTATTTATATTGTGCTGAGATTTAATGGTGGCTGACTGCTCATATATCTGCATCAACGTGTTTGTTCAAGTTAAGGACAGTTTTAGAATATGTTGTCAGCTCCCAAATTGCTGCTCATCTCTCCTGCAACTTCCTGTTGAATTGCTCCAGTCAGGGTTTCACTTCTCCCACCGCATGGAAACAGCCCTAACCCAAAGCATGAATAGAAAGCTGTACAATGGTGATCCCACGGTACATTATTCTTCATTCTTCACCCACCACCCTTGTGCTCACTGACCAGTATTGGTTGCTGGTTAAGCAATGTTTCAGTTTTAAAATTCTCATATTTGTTTTCAAATTCCTCCATGGCCTTGTCTCTACCTTTCTCTTTAATCCCCTCTAGCCCTTCAATAGCCCTCCAAAATGTCCATGCACCTCCTATTCTGATCTCTATTTGAATCACTCCATCACCGGTGGCCATGTCTTCAGGTGCCTAGACCCTAAATTCTGGAATACTCTCCCTAAATCTCTCTGCCTCTCTACCTCTTTTCCTCCTTTAAGATGCCCCTTGAAACCAACCTCTTTAATTAATCTTTTGGTCAATCTGTCCTAATATCTCCTGTGGCTTGGTGTTAAATTTTGTTTGATAATGCTTCTACGATGTGCCTTGGAACATTTTACTACTTAAAGACACTAGATGAATACAAGTTTTTGTCGCTATTGTCCTGATGTCTCTGCAACTTTTGACATGATCAATCACACCATCCTCTTTAAATTTCTCACCTAAATCTGTCCTCGCTTACTTATCTGATCACAACCAAAGCATCCCCAGCCATGCCATCTTTTCCCATTCACACAATGTAACCACTGGAGTTACCAAATATCTATCCTTTGGCCATTCTCTTCCTCATCTATGTGTTGCTCTGTAATGTGCTGTTCTGGTTGTTAAAACTGTTTTATATCTGTTGTATATATGTAGAGTTTAAACCATTAACATCTCATCTCAACATGTTAAAAAATTCTCAATAAACAAAAAGCTTTTTAAATATAATTAAGAAAACATTGATTTGCTCCCATAATCTGGACAAATTGGGGCTGATTTTTGGGTTGATGGTGGGTGGAGAGATTGTGCTGCCTGCCTGATGGGGTCAGTGTGGCAGGTCAAATCATTTTCTTGGCTGGTCCTCATTAGGATAGAATCGGTGAGCTGGCAGAACTGAATGAGCTCTCTCAGGCAGCTAATTGATTTAATGGGATGGGAAATCTGGCAGTAACTCTGTGGAGCTGAGCCAGAACTGGGTGTTTAAAGCAAGGAGGATGTTTGAAAATCATAGTGGGTGGGGGCCTGGAGAGAGCAGAAAGTTTTTCTAAGACCAGCAGATACGTTCAGGGCCTCGAACAGTGAGGCCAATTTTTGAACAAATGGGTGGAAACAGCAATGGCAACAGGGGATTGAGCAGCTACACCCACCACTGGCAGACAGATGCGTAATAGGAGACAGAGGCACTACAGCACCACGTGTCACATGAGAAATTTATCTGAAGTCCATTATAAGTTTAGACATAAGAATTTATAAAGGGAAAATTTTAACACAGGAAATATTACAATAGGGAATCAAGTAGTGCAGAGAGGAAGTGTTTGCTGCATATATAAGATTTAAAAAAAGGATATTTTCTTCATCATAAACATATTGTTCATTTTTGTTGCAAAATAAAATTTATCTGTAATATGCAAAAGTGCACATTTTCTACCTGAGTAACATAGATTTCTCAATGTTTATTTTTCAAAACTTTCGTGTTTTCTCCTCCACTTCATTTGCACATTTCTTTACATTTTTGTGTTTCCATTACTCCGTCTTTTTGCTGTCAGTCTCTGGTCTCAGAACTTGTTTTTGATCTTGTCCATTTTCAAGTTCTCAATATTTGTAGCTCTCTCTATTTGTATTTCCATTCTTTCATTTCTCTGCATTTCCCTTTTCTCTCCTTTTCAAATTTTCACAGTTCTTACTCCATTTTTCTTCATTTGCTCTATTTCTTTCTGTTTCTCTATATTGCTGTTTGCAATTTCCTTTATCTAGTGTTCAGCTGATCTACCTGCTGAGTATCTGCAGTATTTTCTATTGTTATTTCAGATTTTTAATACCTGCAGTATTTTGCTCTTGGACAGTATAGGGTGTGATTTGGATGAGGAACTTGGTGGTGATGATGTTTCATTGATATTGCTGTTCAAATTTCTGGTGGTAGAGGTCATGGAACTAGAAGATGCTGTCAAAGTAAGCTTGATGAGTTACTACAGTGCATATTCTGGATAGCACATTATGTTGCCACAGTGACCCTGTAGTGGAGGTAGATATTGAGTCCAGTGGCAGAGGTACCAATCAGATGGACCATATATATTCTAGGCTGATATTTACAGAGTAGTGAATTGTCAGAAGTTTATACAGAAATATGCTTTGACAACAAGTCCATCAGGCAACAGTCCACCATAACATCTTTAAGGCCCTGTGAGTCAAGGAGATGATGAATTCTGTCGGATGGCTCCCTGAGTGGACTGTCAAATTCATTTGGTAGAATGCCACATTCACTAGAACTTTCAAACAAGTACCAGGATGTAACTTGATTGGTGGTGAGAAGGGCCCTCCCTGTGAAACCCTTCATGCAGATCTGGAGACTCAGCATAACTCTATGCTGCCTTTGAGATGGCTGTGGTGGAGAAGAACTGGTGTCCAACTCCTACTGGAATGTGCCTTTGCAACGGAGGTCTGGAAAGAGATGCAGCAGCTTTTGCCAAGGTTCAGCTCAAGTAGCTCCATAATGCAGGACTCAGTGCTCTATGGACTTTTCACAAGGACACACACTGTGACAACCATCAACTGTTGCTGGGGTGCAGGTGTGGGTGGGGGCATCAACTCAGTGAAAGATGCTCTTTGGTCTGCCAGAAACTTGTTGGCCTTCCAGTGCACTGAGCAGTCCATGATTGAGAGTTGTAGACTGGCGCATTCTAAGGGGCAGCTGCTGCAAAGACTCAATAGGGAAAGGCCACTAAGGTGCTTCTACCATAGTACACTAAAGGGGTGGAAACCATGTAAAATCTCTCGGGCTGTATGCACCAGAGAATGTTTGTCATGAAATGTATATTGTAACTATGACATGTAATTGCAAGTGTAGTGAGGCATCTCAGAATGCCACGTACTGAACTGAATGAAATAAACTGTACTACACTCAATGTAATGTCAACTCTGAACTCTTATGTAATGTATTTTAATAAATTTTGAAAGAAAAAGTGAGTTGTAAGATACTATCTTTCAGGTGAGATCACTACACTTTTCAGTTTTTTTTTCCTTATACTCTAGATATTTTGGCTTCCCATGTTTAAGACTATGCTCAGAAGTGTGGCTGAGTTCATTATAGACTTGAAAATGTCTCATGCCCTAAAGTTCAGGCAAGTTTAATAGTGTGCCTGGATCAATGAATATAGTATTTCATTTCTACTGCGTCTATCCTATTTGTTTGTTAAGCTATATATTGCATTTTTAAAAATTCATTCATGGGATGTGAGCGTTGCTGGCTAGGCCTGCATTTATTGCCCATCCCTAATTGCCCATGAGAAGGAGGTGGTGAGCTGCTTTCTTGAACCACTGCAGTCTATGTGGTGTAGGTACACCCACAGTGATGTTAGGAAGGGAGTTCCAGGATTTTGGTCCAGTGACGGTGAACAAATGGCGATATACTGACAAGTCAGGATTGTGAGTGACTTGGAGGAGAGCTTCCAGGTGATGGTGTTCCCATGTAACTGCTGCCCTTGTCCTTCTAGGTGGCTGTGGGCATGGGTTTGGAATGTGCTGTCTAAGGAGCCTTGGTGAGATTCTACAGTGCATCTTGTAGTTGGAACACACTGCTGCTGCTGTGCGTTGGTGGTGGAGGAAGTGAATGCTTGTGGATGGGGTGCCAATCAAGCGGCCTCTTTGTCCTGGATGGTGTGAAGCTTCTTGAGTATTGTTGGAGCTGCACTCATCCGGCAAGTGGGGAGTATTCCATCACACTCCTGACTTGTGCCTTGTAGATTGTGGAAGGCTTTGGGGAGTCAGGAGGTGAGTTACTTGTCGCAGGATGCCTAGTTTCTGATAAAGGCAAAATACTGCAGATGCTGGAAATCTGAAACAAAAACAAAAAATGCTGGAAAAACTCAGCAGGTCTGACAACATCTGTGGAGAGAAAGACAGGATTAATGTTTCGAGTCCATATGACTCTTCTTCAGAGCTAGACTCTTTACATTGAATTCAAATGTTGTGTTGGGATTTGAACCCAGAACATTACCCTGGGTCTCTGGATTACTAGTGCAGTGACACTACCACTACACCATCACATTTTGTCACCACCTACAGAAGTATCTGGCTTAGAATCATAGAATGGTTACAACATGAAAGGAGGCCATCTGGCCCATTGTGTCCATGCTAACTCTCTGTAAGAGTAACTCAGCTAGTCCCACAACTGTCTTTTCCCTGTAGCCCTACAATTTTTTACTCTTCAGATAATTATCCAATTCTCTTTTGAAGGCCTCAATCAAATCTGCCTCTGCCATACTCTCAGACAATGAATTCCAGATCCTAACCACTCACTACTTAAAAAGTTTTTTTTCATGTCACCATTGCTTCTTTTGCCAGTCACCTTAAATTGGTGTCTTCTGTCCTTCTGCCAATGGGAACAGCTTCTCTCTAACTACTCTGTCTGGACCCCCTCATGATTTTGAGTACCTCTATCATATCTCCTTTTAGTCTTCTCCTTGGAGAACAGCTCCAGCTTCTCCAGTCTATCGGTGTAACTGAAGTTCCTCAACTCCGGAACCATTCTCGTGAATCTTTTCTGGACTCTTGCTAAGGCCTTCATATCCTTTCTAAAACGTGTAGCCCAGAATTGGACACAATACCCCAGTTGAGGCTAAGCTGGTGTTTTATACAGGCTTAGTGTAACTTCCTTGCTTTTGTATTCCATACTCCTTTTTATAAAGCCCAGGATCACATATGCTTTATTAACCACTTTTTCAACCTGCCCTTTAATGATTTGTGCACATATACCCATAGGTCCTACTGCCCTTACACCTTCTTTAGAATTGTATTCTTTATTTTATATTGCCTCTCCTAGTTCTTCCTATTAAAATGAATCACTTCACATTTCTCTACATTAAACTTCACCTGCCATGTGTCTGCCCATTTCACCAGCTTAAGTCCTTTTTGAAGTTTAACACTATCCTTCTCACAGTTCACAATACTTTCAAATTTTGTGTCATCAGCAAATTTTGAAATTGTGTCCGACACACCTAAGTCAAAGTCAGTAATATAATTCAAGAAAATCATCTGTGGAGACAAACAGAGTTAACATTTCAGGTCTGATGAAGGGCTAACTGTTTCTCTCCATGGGTGCTGCCTGACCTGCTGGGTATTTCCAATATTTTTTGTTTTTATTTCATACCAAACAACTTGGACATATCCTGTAATGGCATTCTTTCATTGTTGCTTGTCAAAATCTTGGAACTCCCTACTTCACATCATGATGGGAAGGCAGCAATTCAAGATTAAAGCCATCCAACATCGCCTTAGGGCATCTAATGATGAACAATAAATGTGGCTTTGCCAGTATCAACCATATCCCATTAGCAAGTAAAATACAACTCTGGAATGTCTGACAGTTCCAGTTGACACTGGATATGTTAGAAAAGTACAGAACAATTATATAGGGAGATACATTGAAGGGGTATTTTAGAGAGAAAATACACTGTAAAATAGAGGGAAAGAGAAATAAGGGAAGCTACAGAGACTGATAAAAGGAAACAATAAGTTAAATAATGGAAGGATAAAGGCACAGGGATTTTAGAGAAATATACAGAATAATTAAAGACATTGAGAAATCCAATGAAATTAGATAGAAGCACCAACATTTAAACAGAAAAGAGAAGCACAGGTAACAGTAGATATAAAAGCATATGGAAAGAGAGGAAATCGAGGGCTGTTAGTGGTATTAAAAGAGAGTGGAATCCCAGTATATCTTCATCCAGTCCGATAAACAACCGTTCACCGCGACTGTCTCTCAGCCAACTTTGTATCCATGCTGCCACTATTCCCCTTTGTCTGCTCTGACTTGCTTGCAGATCCCAGTCTCTCCGCTCCATCCAGCCTTTGACCGGGAGTAACCCCCGCCAGCGGCGCTGACCTTTGCCCCGCTCGCCGTGGCGCTGACGGTCCCGTCATCACTATGGCTGCCTTCAGTAAGAGTATTCCGCACGGCTGCTATGAGATCGGACACACATGGAGCACCTCCTGTACCATGTCCGCTCTCCAAGTCACTGTTGGAGCTTTCCAAGAGTCCCTGAAAATTTATGCGCCTTTATACATCGTGAGTACGGCTGCACTGTAGGAAAGCGAGGCGGAGGGTTGGGGGAAGGCCTGGTGGTTCCAAAAGGAAACTGATCAACGAGATGGGAAAGGGCTGGGAGGCTTTTTTTTTAAACCAGCCGATTTGTAGCTTTCCACTGAACCAAAAACACGAGCCGGACTGCCAGTTAAAAAAAAAAGTAGAAGGCGCTGAGTTCAAAACAACTAGTATAAAACCTCGACAAGCATTTCATACTTGGTCTACCGCAAGGTATTGCGTGAAAAGGTGGTAGGAGTAAAATTGTGGCAGGAGAGATGACCTTTTACTAGTACTGTACAATCTCCTCATTAAAGATTAGTTAACATAATCTTGTTCCCATATATAGTGCTTTTTTTGTTCTGTGAAGCTGTTCATTGCTTCTTAAGGATTAATCCAAAGCTGGCGTTGGCAGGTAGAAAGAGGATATGTAATTGAATGTGTATTGTTTTATAAAATATTACTGTTTTATGTGAATGTAATATGTACAGTAAATATGTAAGGGTTTTGGGCATGAAAATGTACTCTCGTGTAGTGGGTGTTTATTTCTTGAGCCATTTTGTTTTGACTAAAGACAGCAGCCTTTTTTAATAACTAAAACAATCAACATTGCTTATTCCTAATAATGTATTTATAATGTATGAACTTGGTACTAATGGAAAGTGTCAATAGTGTTATTGTTTTATATTTCAGCAACAGTGCTCTATGTATTTTAGTCCACTTCTATTTTAAGTGTTTCAATATTATAACCTGGGTCATTTCTGGTTTACTGTCAATGACAGCGAAACAATCAGAGGATCCTTTTGGAACCTTTAATGAAATATTGTACCTGGCATCGTTATTTGGTAATCAAGTGCGCAGATTATCTCAAAATGACATTTAAAGAACTCAGGCCATTATTTTCCACCTGACAATGTTCTCCTTGAATTAGATTTTTCAGTGTTCAGTCTGTTTCTAGGTACTTGTATTAGCTATGTTTTTAAAATTCATTTTCAGGATGTGGTTGTTGGCAAGGCTGACATTTATTGCCCACCTCTAATTGCTCTTGGGGGTGGCGGTGTCCCTTCTTGAACTCCTGCAGCCTGTGTGGTGAAGGTGTTCTCCGTTAGGCAGAGATTTCCAAGATTTTGAACCAGTGATGATGAACGAACAGCACTTTAGTTCCACGGCAGAATGATGTGTGTCTTGAAGGGGAATTTGGAGGTTCTGGTATATCCATGCACCTGCTGCGATCAACCTTCTAGGATTTGGGAGATGCAGCTGATGAAGCCTTTGCAAGCTTCTGCAGTACATCCTGCACAGTGAAACCAATGCTGGAGGGAGTGAATGCTTAGGATAGTGGAGAAAGTGCTGATCAGGTGGACTGGATGGTGTCAAGCTGCAGCTTCATCCATCCAGGCAGGTTGAGAGTATTACATCACACTCCTGATTTGTGCCTTGTAGAATATGGAGAGGCTTTGGGAAGTCAGGAGGTGATATTTTCCAGGATATCTGTGTTCTCATTCCTTTAATTCCTTGACAATTGCTCAAGGCAGATATCTATCAAACAGCTAATGCAGAAACTCTAAGGCTTCAAATGACAGCGGTTGGAAAGCATTACCTGGAGACCAGGTATCTGAACATGTGCTCATGTATCCAGGGTTTTTTTTACGTTTTCCTGATTGGGTTGTAGTGGCAAGCAGTTGCTGCTGAAGTTTTATAGCTCCATCTGGTAGAATTACCATTCAATTCACAGAATCACAGAATTTTAATATCACAGAAGGAGGCCATTCAGCCCATCATGTCTGCACTGGCTCTCCAAATGAGCATTTATGATGACCTGGTGCCATTGCCCTGCCTTTTCCCGGTATCCCTGCACATTGTTCCTATTCAAATAGTCATCTAATGCCCTCTTGAATGCCTCGATTGAACTTGCCTCCACCACACTTCCAGGGATGTATTCCAGACCTGAACCACTTGTGTGAAAAGGTTTTTTCTTGTGTCACATTTGCTTCTTTTGCAAATCACTTTAAATCTGCGCCCTCTCATTCTTGATCCTTTTACAAGCGAGAACAGCTTCTCCCTGTCTACTCTGTCCAGCCCCCTCATGATTTTCAACATCTCGATCAGATCACCTCTTAGCCACCTTCTCTCCAAAAAGAACAATCCCAACCTCTCTAATCTATCTTCGTAATTGAAGTTTCTTATCCCTTGTAAACCTCTTCTGCACTCTCTCTAATGTGTTCACATCCTTCCTAAAATGTGGCGCCCAGAACTGTACACAATACTCCAGCTGCGGTCTAACGAGTGTCTTATATAAATTCAGCATAACCTCCTTGCTTTTGTACTTGATGTTCCTATTAATAAAGCCCAGGATACCATATGCTTTATTAACTGCCCTCTACACCTGTCCTGCCACCTTCAATGACTTATGCACATATACACTGAGATCTTTCTGCTCCAGCACCCCCTTCAAAATTTCACCCCTTATTTATATTGTCTGTCCATGTTCTTCCTACCAGAATGCATCACCTCACACTTCTTCACATTGAACTTCATCTGCCACCCATCTGCCCACTTCACCAACTTGTCTATGTCCTTTTGAAGTTCTACACTGTCCTCCTCGCAGTTTACAACATTCGCAAGCTTCTTATCATCTGCAAACTTCGAAATTGTCCCCTGCACACCAACATCTAGATCATTAGTATATATCAGGAAAAACAAGGGTCCCTTTTATTCCATGAACAATAAGTTTTCTCACAAGTCTGTTGTGTGGTACTGTGTCAAATGCCTTTTGAAAGTCCATGTACACCACATCAACAGCATTACTCTCATTAGCCTTTTCTGTTACCTCTTCAAAAAAACTCCAACAAGTTAGTTAAACATGATTTCCCCTTTAGAAATCCACGCTGGCTCTTCCCTATCAACCCCTATATTTCCATGTGACTACTAATTCTATCCTGAATAACTGTTTCTAGAATCTTGCCCACCACTGAAGTTAAACTGACTGGTCTGTAATTGCTGGGCTTATCCTTACAACCTTTTTTGAACAAGGGCGTAATGTTTGCAATTCTTCAGTCCTCTGGAACCTCCCCAGAGTCTAGGGAAGACTGAAGAATTATGGCTGGCGCCCATGCAATTTCTACTCTCAGTTCCTTCAATATCCTTAGATGCATCTTGTCCGGTTCTGGTGCCATGTCAACTTGAAGTACCGACAGTCTATTCAACACTTCCTCCTTATCAATTTTGAACCCTTTTAGTGACAGAGTTTCCTCATCTGTCACCATGGCCTGTGTAGCATCTACCTCCTTGGTAAAGTATTCATTTAATACCTCAGCCATGGCCCCTTTGTCCATGTGTAAATTCCCTTTTAGGTGCCTAATTGGCCCGAATCCTCCTTTTACCACCCTTTTACTATTTATATGCGTATAGAAGACTTTGGGATTCCCCTTTATGTTGGCTGCCAGTCTTTTCTCATAATCCCTCTTCACTTCTCTAATATGCTTTTTCACCTCTCCTCTAAACCTTCTGTATTCCTCTTGGTTCTCAACTGTATTTTCTACCTGACACCTATCATAAGCACACTTTTTCTTCTTTATCTTAATTTCTATCTCCTTTTTCATCCAGGGAGCTCTGGAGTTGTTTGCCCTACCTTTCCCTTTCAATGGAATATATCTTGACTGTGCCCGAACCAATTCTTTTTTGAATGTAGCCATTTGTTTAACTACAGTTTTTCCCACCAATCTTTCGTTCCAGTCTGTCTGGCCCGGTTCTGTTCTTGTCCCATTGAAGTTGGCTCTCATCCAATTAATTATTCTTACTCTGCATTGCCTATCATCCTTTTCTATCATCATCCTTTTCTATCATCATCCTAAAACGTACAATACAATAATCACTGTCTCATAAATGTTCCCCCACTTGAACTACTGGGCCCATCTCATTTCCAAGAATGAGGTCCAACAGTGTATCTTTTCTTGTTGGATTGGACACATACTGCTGTAGAAAATTTTCCTGAACACCATCTAGGAACTTTTGCCCCTCTCCGCCCTTTACACTACCACTGTTCCTGTCTACATTCGGGTAATTAAAGTCCCCCATTATAACCATTCTATAATGCTTGCATCTCTCTGCAATTTCCCTGCAGATTTGTCCTTCTATGTCCTTCTCACTTGGTGGTGGTCTACACCGAGCAATGTAATTGAACCCTTTTTGTTCCTTAGCTCTAGCCAAATTGTTTCTGTTCTTGAACCCTCTGGGACATCCTCTTTTTCAGCACTGCCATGCTCTCCTTAACCACTATTGCCACTGCTCCTCCTTTCCTGAATATCTTGTACCTGGGAATGTTTAACACCCAGTTCTGCCATTCCTTGAGCCAGGTCTCTGCTATCGCCACAACATCATATTTCCACATGGCAATCTGCGCCTGTAACTCCCCAGTCTTATTTATTATACCCTGTGCATTCACATACATGCATAGTAACCCTGATTTAGATTTTGTTACTTTCTCCCTCACCCTGACTCCACCTATTAACTTAGTATTCTCTATTCTAGTGTTATCTCTGTCTCCCAGTATTTTGTGCACCCTGGTATTACTTTCTAATATTCTCTCCTGGTTTCCACAAACCTGCCAAGTTAAAGCCCTCCCAACAGCACTTGCAAAACACCCCACAAGGAACTCGGTCCCAGCTCTGTTCAGGTGCAGCCTGTCCAGCATGTACAGATGCCATCTCCCCCAGAGCCTGTCCCAGGAAGCTAAAGCCCTCCATCCTGCTCCATCTTTCCAGCCACGCATTCATCTGCCTTATCCTCCAATTTCTGCACTCACTGCCACATGGCACTGGGAGTAATCTGGAGATTACTAAATTTGAGGCCCTGCTTGCTAATTTTCTACCGAGCTCCCTAAATTCTGATTGCAGGACCATATCCCCCTCCCTACCTAAGTCATTGGTACCAATGTGGACCACGACCTCTGGCTGTTCACCCTCCAGAAGGATGTCCTACAGCTGCTCTGTGACATCCTTGACCCTGGCACCAGGGAAGCACCATAGCATTGTGGAGTCATGTCTACAGCCGCAGAAACGCCTGTCTGTTCTCCTAACCGATGAATCCCCTATCACTATTGCTCTTCCTTTCTTCTTCCTCCACTCCTATACAGCTGAGCTGCTCATGGTGCCACAAACTTGGCTCTGACTGCACTCCTCTGAAGAACCAGTGCTGTCATCAGCTTCCAAAACGGAAAACCGATTGGTGAGCGGGACCCCAGGGGACTCATGCACTACCTGGCTACTTCTCTTGGACTGCCTGGTGGTCACCCATTCCCTCTCTGACTCCAGGCCCTTAAGCTGCGGTGTGACCACCTCTCTGAACATTCAGCCTCATGGATGTGCCACAGCGTCTCCAGCTGCTGCTCGAGCTCTGAAACCCGGAGCCCAAGTTTCTGCAGCCGGCAGCACTTCCTGCATATGTGGCCATCTAGGACACCGCACATGTTACAGGACATGCATTCCGCTCGACTGAGCAACCCTGCCATCTCTTAACTCTACTTCTCTTCGGTTAACTTCATTCTACTTTGGATTATTCATACTGTAGTAAAGAGCCTGTTGACAGTGCATTTACAAAAGTTGTCATTAGCTCTAATCTCCGGATTACTCCCAGTGTCACATGCCAGTGAGTACAGAAATTGGAGGATAAGGCAGATGGATGCGTGGCTGGAAAGATGGTGGAGGACGGAGGGCTTTAGATTCCTGGGACACTGGGACTGGCTCTGGGGGAGATGGCATCTGTGCAAGCTGGGCGGGTTGCACCTGAACAAAGCTGGGACCTTGTGGGGCGTTTTGCTAGTACGTTAGGAGGGCTTTAACTCGGTAGGGTTGTGGGAACCAGGAGAGAATATTAGAAAGTAATACCAGGGTGCATAAAATTAGGTTAGCTTGTTGTTTAGGAGGGGTTCTGTGTAGCTGAAGGGCTCAGACTACTGCACTTTCACTAAGTCATGCTTGTTTAGCGGTATGGGTGGGGGAGAGGAAACACAAGATGCGGTCAGATTGGCAATGTAAATTAGAACTGTTGACAGTACTTGTGCCAGGCAGGTTCATGATCATTTTGCTACCCTGCCTAACTGATGGAACCAGGCGAGTAAATCTATCGTGGAGATGGGAATCTACCCAGTCTGCTCATCAAAATGGTTGGGTTATCCTAGTGAGACTGAGAATAGGAAACTTAGTGTTGGTAAAGTTTGCAGTTCTAGTTTGTTGAATTCCCGAAGTCAAATAAAGAGGTGTGGTGAATCTAACCAGTAATCTGTGCAATAAAAATTGAAAACGCTTGAAATACTTAGCAGGTTTAGCAGCATCTATGGAGAGAGAAACAGAGTTAATGTTTCAGACCTTTCATCAAAAGGGAAGAAAGGTCACTGAGCTGAAACATTAACTCTGTCCCTCCACAGATGCTGCTTGACCTGCTGAGTATTTCCAGCACTTTGTGTCTTTATTTCAGATTTACAGCATCCGCACAACTTTGCTTTTACAGTAGTCCCTGTAGGTAGGGATGATGGGCAAGTAGGAAGAGGTGTAGATGGCCAAGTTTTGGGTGTAAAGCAAGGTACAAGACAAGTTCCACCAAATGGTCATTTGCTGTATGAGCCCAGTGTTATCTGCATATGCAAACATCTAGCAGTGGTATTGAATCAGATTTTGCTTGAGTTACCTTTCCCTCAGCTTGTGACATTGAAGCCAATTGTAACCCCTCAACAATGATTATTTTTGTTTATGAGGAATTTAGATTTTAAATGTACTCAAAATTGACATGAAGTATTGATGTGATTTCCCTGTATCACCCAACAGATTATCATAACTATAAATAATCGCTTGGTAATGCAGAATTTGAGTATTGCTGAAAAAAGATATGCTGTTGAAGCTTTACGTCTTGCACTCATCAGGACAGAGACAAGAATGCCAAATTTCAAAGGGTGCAACAATTTATACTGCACCTGGAATGAGTGCTGATGGGTCAGCAAGTTGTCTGATTGATTGAGGCAGTGCCATGGAGAATGTACCAAAGAACTATTGTCTCCCATGCTTTTATTTACTTCAAAAAGCTACAACACCTGGACATGTTCCTTTTGTCTGCAGAGGACAGGTCCCTCTGTATGAATATCTGTAGCTTCTAGTGAGATTAAGTGAGCCACATTGTGAGCTTGACTAATAATCTTAAATTGGTTTTTGGAGTAGTTCTTAGCACATTTGGAATTGTTCAGTAAGTGCTGTCCAATCGCAGAAGCACATGCATTGTTAGACATTATGTTTTGAGTTTTGCAAGCATGGCCTGGTTGAGTATGGTCAGTATACTGCCTATTGCGAACAGCTGAAGGGACATGCTGTTTGATATGATTCCTCAGTTGTTGGATCTACAGCCTTTGTACCTGGCGTTGCAATGGCACTGAAATTCATATATCACATTACTTTATGGCAGCATCCTGTTAGTGGAAAATACCACTTGTGTTGCTACTGCATAGCAGCAGTGTGAAATGGCTAGGTTCACCTGTTGCTCAAATTTTTGAGATATCTTGCCTTTGGCTTGAAGTTGAAATAGGCCTAACCTGCGTGATAATGGCTGTCCTGATCAGATCATTACTCACTGTATGTCACGCATACTCACGAATGGACTTAAGGTTGCCACTTTTGGGCCTGAAAAATGTCCAGTCTACCTATATTTCAAGATTTGAGCAACAAGTGAAGCCAGCCATCTCATGCTGCTGCTATGCAGTAGCAACACAAGTGGTATTTTCCACTAACAGGATGCTGCCGTCAAACCAAAAAGACAATCTGACTACCACACAAATGAATAATGTAGTATATGAATTTCAGTGCTGGTGCAATTGGAATTGAACACCTGGCAGATCATATCAAACAGCATGTCCCTTTGGCCGTTTGCAATAGGCAGCCTACTGACCACAGTTAACCAGCTGTGCTTGCAAAACTTAGACCATAATGCCTAATATTGGACGTGATTCCATGATTGGACAGTACTTGCTGAACAAACCCCGGTATGCTAAGAATTACACTGAGCAACCAATTTAAGATTATCAGTTGGGATGGCAATGAGGCTCACTTCCACATATATTCATACGTAGAGACCTGTCCTCTGCAGCATTGTGCCTTTTTTTGAATTAAACAAAAATGTGGGGGACAATAGTTCCCCGGTGCATTCTCCATGGCAATGCCTCGACCAATCAGAGTTAACCTGCCAACCGTTCAGCCCCCTTTTCTCATGCAGTATAAGTTGTTGCTCCTTTTGAAAGTGTCTGTCCTAATGAGTGCAAGATTAAAAGCTTCAACAGAATGGCTCTTTCTTCAGTAATAACTACAAATCTAAGATTGATCTGATGGGTCAAGGGGTAAGTAGTGTGCTGCTGAGCCATACAGAAGGTCCAAATTTCGAGCTGTGGTCTATAGTGAATTACAGTAACTGATTACAACTGGGTAAAGGCAAGGATCTAATATAGCTTCTGGGTCCCTGGCTAGGGAAGGGAAAAATCAGCAATGGAACCCGTGGACTGACTGTGGAACACCCACTTAATCTTGTGAGGTAGATATAATTTTGAGCTGGGCAATGATGTCTCTAATGTGTAAGTAGCCTGTTGACACTTTCGTTATGGCTTACATGTAATGGAAAGCTACTTAAAAGCTAGGATAGTGGAGAGCCCTCAGCATCTTGAAGCACTCCATTCAGGAGGGGAGGGAAATGAAAATTTGAGGCTGATTACACCAAATTCAAAGTGATATCAAGATTTAGTGGCATGAATTGGAAAAAAGACAGCAATGAGAAATTCCAAGTAATGCACAGTTGATAAGCAGGATACCAGAATTGCAATTTAAACCAACAATTGTGATGAACTGCAATGCAGAAGTCATTAGAATCCTAAATACTGTTAATTGACATCTTTGTGGAACACTAGGGGAAGGAGTTGGTGACAGATGATAAACTTGCTGCTATTCTGTACCTTGAATCAATAGAAGGACAAACATGAAAGCAGAATTCTTTCTAAGACCTGTAATTGCGACAGCCAGCTACCACGGCGGCGGGGGAGCGGTGGGCGGTGGGGGGTGGTGGGAGTGTGGGGGGGGTGTAGGTTGGAGTTCTAACACCAAAATTGTGATGATTGGACTGGGTCAATAGGCCACTTCTCAAATACAGGAGTAAAATCAGACCCCTAAAATCCAGCTCTTTCAACTCCTGTAGACAGTCTCATCAAGAACATAGTGTGACTCAACCAGTACATGAGGTAGCCTAGAACAGCAGACATAAGTATGTCAAATTTTGTTACTAAAAACTAAATATGAACTCAATTTTCTCAAAACATTCAAGTTCCATGCATTTTGAGATAATTCATCTTGAAGTGTGGGGAGGGGTGGTATTTGATGCTGCATAAGAGATGCCTCACTAAAATAGTGAACACAAGAAATTAATTAAATGATCCATTCTAGGATCACTGGAATCCTGAAATTTGATAGGGATGTCTCGAGAGACTGGAGTGTGTATTTAAATTGATTGCTTAAATGGATTCAGACAATAAATTTAATACTTTTGCAATAGCATTCCGGTTTAGCTGAGACAGATGATGAGGAACCAGCTGCCGACTCCATAACCCCTGTTACATATATCAGTAAATTTTATGCAAGCCACTGGGTAATATGAAAACTGTGTTCAATTATCATTCTCCTTGAATATAGTCATATCATTAGGTGACATACATGGCCTTCCACAACTTGTTGGCCCAAGGTACTGTTTTAGGTGGTGGGTGCTCCAAGGGCATGGAGAGTTGGAACGTAGAGAACAGAGAAACTAACTTTTTCACAGTGGAATGAACATTTCTGAAGCTATTCAAAGTTGGAAGCAGCAGAATAGGTTGTACTAAAACAGCAGACAGAAAATGATTTGGCATAAGTGACAATCTTAAAGACCAGTGTTTAGGAATATTGGATTGAGATTTAGATTTGTTTATATAAATTTTGAATAGGATACTTAACGTGGTTCTTAAGTTATTTCACATTAACTCAATTAAAAGGATCCATTTGACTCTTGGATCATCCCAGTGATATTAAGGGTTGAACAGGGTAGGTTTGTGTAATGAATTATCATTACTTCTACATAACTTGGATAAAATTGTTATCCTACCCAGAATGATAACTTGATTTTGGATTTAACTGTGTGGTAGTTAAATCACTGCTCAGTTTATAATTGCTGCTGCAGCCATGCTGAGGTTCAGTCTCTTTGAGGATGACACTGCTTTTAAAAATTAGCCGATTTCAGTTTATATAGCAAAGCCATACATAGCAATTGTGCCATTTCCATTTGTTCACATCTTGGGCACTACCACATAGTTGAACTAGCTTATATTGAAGTATTTTTGTCTTCAAGGAAAGGCCTTGGATATGTTTGTAGCCCTCTCCCTTCCAGGCTCGCCTTTTCCTTTTGTCTTCAGCCAGCACTTTGTGAGTACCTGTACTATAGTTTTAATTGTCACAACTATGAGATTTCTCATTCTGAGCTGAAACAAGTTAAGAATAATTCCAGATGTCTGTCTTCTGCAACCTCAACTTCATTTCTGAATTGGTGCCATTGAAAACTGGTCTTAATTCAAGACATGAAGATTTCCTTTTCAGCTCATCAAGATTAAAACACGAATGCAGGTAATCTTGACCATTTAGTCACTTTTTACTCAGTCCATGACTTCATTAAACCAATTCAACCATCTGTCCTTTTTCAGCCAATTTTATTCCCCCTTTTCCTGAAAGCATTCACTCTTTCGTTGGGTAAGGTTCACATGGGCATCCTCCAGTATGTCATTGAAGTAGGGATTCCTCATCTGAGAGTCAACATAGTGAATGCTAGTGGGCTTTGTGCTCATGAGGGCATCAAATGTGAGCCAGTTCTTGCTCAACATCCAAAAGCAGGTACTTCCTGCAGTGAGTTAGTAAGGAAGGGAAGTTGGTGACCATCCATTTTGGTAGGAAGAGGAGACAGTAAAGGGATCCTGAGAGTGTTGAATTGGGACAGGTGTACTGAATAGCTGTGAAAATTTCAACAGTATGGAATTGGACAGGTGCAACTTGGCATCATGGAGTAATTGGTGCCAAGAAGGATTGGATGAGGGTGGGTTTGGGAGAGATTGTAGAAGAAAAACATGTCAAAATGCAGTAGTAGTGGATTTTATGGTCAAAGAAATAATCATGACACTTTTGTTTAGCTGCAGTCAAGACCCCAACTGATATGTTGCTCTTGGGTGCCAGGCTGACATATATAACGGAATAGTTAGAAAATGTTTTGAAGAAGGATTGAGAGCAGCTTGATGGTTTGTTTCATGTTTGAATCAATAACAATAAGTAACTAAATTGAGGACCTGCAAAATGAGTTTCAGGAATTAGGAAATTGATTTGAAGAGTGGAACTTTCAGGGTTGTTATAAGACATAGGAGCAGAAATTAGGTCATTCGGCCCACCGAGTTTGCTCCGCCATTCAATCATGGCTGATAAGTTTCTCAACCCCATTCTCCCGCCTTCTCCCCATAACCTTTGATCCCCTTACCAATCAAGAACCTATCTATCTCGGTCTTAAATACACTCAATGACCTGGTCTCCACAGCCTTCTGTGGCAATGAATTCCATAGATTCACCACTCTGGTTAAAGAAGTTTCTCCTCATCTCTGTTCTAAAAGGTCTTCCCTTTACTCTGAGGCTGTGCCCTCGGGTCCTAGTCTCTCCTACTAATGGAAACATCTTCCCCATGTCCACTCTATCCAGGCCTTTCAGTATTCTGTAAGTTTCAATCAGATCCCCCTTCATCCTTCTAAACTCCATCGAGTATAGACCCAGAGCCCTCAAACGTTCCTCAAATGTTATCCCGTTGTAAGCACCCTGGGCTGTAAGTCCATGAATAATGTGTCAAGGAAATCTGTTTGGGTGATTTCAGAGGGTTTACTTAAAGGGAGAGACTAGAGAAACTGGGCTTCTTTTGACTATAGCAGATAAGGTTAAGAAAAGAACTGATAGAAGTGTGCAAAATGGTTGACTTCGATTAAGTAAGTTAAAAGACTGAACAGGCTGGGGCTCTTCACAAAAAAGCTGGTGAGTGACCTAATTGAGGTCTTTAAAATTATGAAATGATTTGATCGGGTAGTTGTAGAGTTGCTTCCTCTTGTGGGGAAGTCCGAAACTGGAGACCATAAATCTAAGATAACCACTAATAAATCCGATAAAGAATTCAGGAGAAACCTACTTACCCAGCAAGCACTAAGAATGTGGAATTTGCTATCACAGGTATTTGAGGTGAAGAGCACAGATGTCTTTAAGAGGAAGCTAGGTAAGTACATGAAAAAGGAATAGTTGATTATGCAGATAGGATTAGATAAAGTATGGTGGGAGGTGGCTCATGTGGAACATAAACACTGATACAGACCATTTGGGCTGTTTGGCCTATTTCAGTGCAGCAACCTCTAAATAAATAGGAAAAGCTATTGCTGCTGGACAGTGAGTCAGTAACTAGAGCCTACATTTATAAGTACCAAAGGAACAAAGTGAGATCAGGAGAATTTGTTTATGTGGAGGGCTGCTTCTATCAAAAATAGATGGAAGCAGAATCCATACTAGCTTTTAAAAGGAAAGCAGATACATTATGGCTCATTTTTGGGTCAATAGCTCCCACTTTGAGTCAGTTGCCTGGATTTTGCAGCAGCAATGATGATTAAGCTGTCAGCAGTTGCTGTCATTACACCACAAGTAAAGAGGTACAGAATCACCGACAGAAATTTCTGGAGTCTGCGCACGCGCGGAATGACATGGAGATCCAAAAGTTGCTGTCAGTGATTTTATGCCTTCTCCCAGAGTCTGTGCTGTTGAGGCACTCTTTCACCAGACTGCAATCAATGGAAGTCAGCTGAATTGTCAAGAACTTCCAATCCGTTATTCTCATTGTAAAAACCTTGAAAAAGTTGCAACTTGTGAATGAGGTGCAACTGAGTTTTTAAATAGCGTAGTAACTTCATTATTATTGCTAAACGCCCTCACTGACCCCGAGAAGTGACTTTCATGTTTGTGTAATCTCAAATTTCTCCATAATAAATTTAACTTTTAAAAAGAATTTAGTTTCTACTTTTTAAAAAAAAAGTTTGTTTATTTTAGTTTCTATCTTAATCCAATCATTTAATCAAATTTCCTACCTGAAAATTTAAATTTGAAGCGCCTTGAGTCCTCTTGACTTGGTGCCAGATTTAAGCTGCCATCAGGAAACTGGAAAACCATGCCACAGAGCTTACTGGATCTTTGTGGGCAGCTTTCTTTGAGGTCAGCAGCAAGTGTTCTTGCTTTGCTGCTGACTGCAAAATCCAGCCAATAGTTTGTGGCCTCAAGCCCCGCTGTTGATTTGAGCACATAATCTAGACTGACGCTTCAGTGTACTAATGGACCGCTGCATTGTTGGAAGCATTGTTTAACAGTTGAACCAGCCATGACTCAGTTGGTAGCACTCTTAACTCTGAGTCAGAAGGTTCTGGGTTCAAGTCCCACTTTAGGATTTGAGCACAAAAATCAATCCTGTGCAGTACTGAGGGGGTGTTGCGCTGTTGGAGGTGACGTCTTTCAGATGAGATGTTAAACCTGTTGGCCCTCTCAGCTGGACGTAAAAGATCCCGTGGCACTATTTTGAAGAAGGGCAGGGGTATAATCCTCCGTGTCCTGGCCATTATTTATCCCTCAATCAACATCAGAAAAACCAATTATCTGGCTATTATTACATTGTTTTTGGGAGTTTGCTGTGCACAAATTGGCTGTGCATTTCCTGCATTACAACAATGAGTATACTTCACAAAAAGCATGTAATTGGCTGTAAAGTTCCTTGAGATGTCTCGTGGTTGTGAAAAGTGCTATATAAATGAGTATTTTTCTTTAAACCATGGTCCTGTATGCTTACTCACAGGAGTGTAATAGATCCCACAGCACAGTTGAAAGGCCAGGGAGATACCCCAGTGATCAGATCAGCAGTCATCTTTCAAACAACTGGTTTCATTTGTTGTTTGTGAGATCTTGCTGTGTGCAAATTGACTGCTCATTTGCCTACAAAACAATAGTGAGCACAAATAAATAACTCATTGGCTGTGAACTGCTTCTGGTGACCTTAAGGACATGAAAAATACTATCGAAACAACAATTCTTTAAATATTTGAAAAAGCGAAATGTCAAAGGATGTAGGAGAAGGGTAGATGTCTGGGACTAATTTGATGGCTGTTCAGAGTGAAATGTAGAAATGCAGTAATAATGGGGGATTCCTTAGTTTAAGGAAGTTCATGCTCTGTTGCCTTCCAAGTGCCAGTGTCGGAAATTTAATGAAGCGGGTACAAATGATTTTGAAGAGGGAATGGGAAAAAACAAATGTGGTTCATAATGAGAGTCATGACATAGGAAGGACTAGAATGAGTATTTGATAAAGAGCTGGTGCAGGTCTAATGGGTCTAATTGCCTCCTTCTGTGCTGTGCTGGCTGTTAGAAAGTGATCAGGGGTTCTACAGGATAGCGTTTCCCCCACCCTCATATCCAACCCAACTGTAGTATAGTTGAGTCCCTATTTCTGCCTTAACTAAAGGAAGCTAACACTGCACAGTATGAGGATCAAATGTGGTATTTTTCTAACCTGTATGGCATAACAACTCACCATTTTAATCGCCTGAGCTTTTCAGGGCAGCCTGGGAATGTGCTTTGCTGGCTGTGATTTTCCTCATGAGAATCCTATGACATTGGAATTTTGAGTGATATAGGGCAACATTCTTGTAACAGAGCCATAAAACATCGTTACCAACAAAATGACTGAGTTTTAAAAAATTCATTCAGGGGATATGGGCTTCGCTAGCTGGGCCAGCTTTCATTGCCCATCCCTAGTTGCCCTTGAGAAGATAGTGGTGAGCTGCCCTCTTGAACCGCTGCAATTCATGTGGTGTAGGTACACCTTTAGAAAAGAGTTCCAGGATATTGACCCAGCGACAGTGAAGGAACTGTGATATATTTCCAAGTCAGGATGGTGAGAGGCTTGCAGATAGTGGTATTCCCATCCATCTGCTGCCCTTGCCCTTCTAGATGATAGTGGTTGTTGGTTTGGAAGGTGCTGTCGAAGGAGTCCTGGTGAATTCCTGCAGTGCACCTTGTAGATGTTACACACTGCTGTGCGTCGGTGGTGGAGTGAGTGAATGTTTGTGGATGTGGTGCCAATCAAGTGGGTTGCTTTGTCCTGGACAGTGTCAAGCTCTTGTGTTGTGGGAGCAGCACTCATCCAGGCAAGTGGGGAGTATTCCATCACATTCCTGACTTGTGCTTTGTAGATTGTGGATAGGCTTTAGGGAGTCAGGAGGTGAGTTACCCGTTGCATGATTCCTAGCCTCTGATCTACTGTTGTAGCCACAGTATTTATATGGCTAGTCCAGTACAGTTTCTGGGCAATGGCAACCCCCAGGACGCTGATAATGGGGGATTCAGTGATGGTAATACCATCAAGGGGCAATGGTTGGATTCTCTCTTGTTGGAGATGGTCATTTCCTTACACTTGTGTGGCACAAATGTTACTTGCCACTTGTCAGCCCAAGCCTGGATATTGTCCAGGTCTTGCTGGATTTGGACATGGACTTCTTCAGTATCTAAGGAGATACTGAGAACTCCAACCAGTGGAGGGTTTTCCCCCTGATTCCCATTGACTCCAGTTTTGCTCGGGCTCCTTGATGCCACACTCGGTCAAATGCGGCCTTGATGTCAAGGGCAGTCCCTCTCGCCTCACATCCTGGAGTTCAGCCCTTTTGTCCATATTTGAACAAAGTCTGTAATGAGGTCAGGAGCTGAGTGGCCCTGGCGGAACCCAAACTGAGTGTCAGTGAACAGATTACTGCTAAGCAAATGTTTCTTGGTAGCACTGTTGATGACCCCTTCCATTACGTTACTGATAATTGAGAGTAGACTGATTGGCCGGGTTGGATTTGTCCTGTTTTTTGTGTACAGGACATACCTGGGCAATTTTCTACATAGCCGGGTAGATGCTTGTGTTGTAGCTGTACTGGAACAGCTTCGCTAGGGGTACGGCACATTCTGGATCACAAGTCTTTAGCACTATTGCCGGAATATAGTCAGGGTCCATAGTCTTTGTAGTATCCAGTGCTTTCAGCCATTTCTTGATTTCACGTGGAGTGAATCGAATTGGTTGAAGACTGGCATCTGGCACTGGCACTGGACAGTGAAAGAAAGGCGATTAAGTTCCAAGTCAGGATGGTCAGGCTTGGAGGAGAACTTGCAGTTGGTGTTCCCATGCTAGTGCTGCCTTTGTCCTTCTAGGTGCCTAAAGTGCAATCACATGTGTAGAAGTAGATGGGCTGTTGCTTGTCTAGTATTTTCACCTGTGTAACTTACCAAAAATAGTTCTTTTGAAGCATATTTAATTTACAAAATACTTCTAACAGTGCAGAATTATAATGCATCCATGTTTTACTACTTCTGAACTTGTCGAGGACTAACCTAGATTTAGGTTTTATTGGCTGGTTGAATTGCCACAACAATAACAAGTCAGTGAACGCTAATTGCAGAAGCATACTGCTGGCTTCAATCTTTTGTTCACGCAGACCCTTAATTTTGGGAATGTTTGCCCACAGTTGAGTTTAACAGGAAAACACCGGTTATATTTAAATTATTTTTCATTTTTTTTAATGTTATGTTTTTATAAACATAATTTTTGTTACTGTTAGGGGTAAAACTTTGCAAACCTGAATGATGTTGCATACAACTTCATGAAGGCTAATGTATCAATACAGCAATCAGATATAACATCATTGAATACACCTTATTCTCAATTTCTGTCACTTTTTTATAATAGAAACCATTCTATGTTTGTTTTAGATTGCAGCCATTCTTCGACGGCGGAAGTTAGACTACTATATTCACAAACTGCTTCCAGAGATTCTCCAGTCAACATCGTTCCTTACTGCAAATGGTGGCTTCTATATTATGTTTTTCTGTATCCTCAGGTGAGAGGTTTACTAACCTACAGATGGCTTTGATTTTGTAGGATCTGTATTGAAATTGTCACAAGCTTTGTTCAGGTGCTTGACTTTACTTTCATTTAGACAATTGCAGCATTAAAACTGTAATTTGACAAGTGGAGCCAAATAGTGCCCATCAAACTTGTTGGAAGTGTGATAAATGGACTCTTTTGTACGAGCATTTCACAAGGCTGAATGCTATTTAGCTTTCATGACCTACATTCTCTACTTCCATTGAAAGAAGAAGCGATGCAATTCAAACTAAATAAGTGAAGTTCATTTTGATTTCAGTGGCTGTGTTTGTTGCTTTTGGCTGACTGAGTGTAAAAACACAAGTGGAGTGACAGATATTTAGACATTACCAGTTCTTCTGATTATCTCATGACTTTTTTGCAAAAACTCTCAATGCAAGAAAATGTACCAAATATCACACTGCATATAAATGTGGCCTTGATTATGTGTTGGCAATTTAGCTGAAATTTAACCATTTGTAGTAAATATGATTTTAAAAAGGAAAATGAGGTAGAGGAAAAATAAAAACTCTGGCTCAAATATTTATGCATGCATCGTGTGCCTGCATGAGCACCCCTCTGCCCCTGGTGTTGCTGGCTAAGCCAGCATTTATTGCCCAACCCTAATTGCCCTTGTTCAGAGGGCATTTTTAAGAGTCAACCACATTGCTGTGGGTCTGGAGTCACATGTAGGCCAGACCAGGTGAGGATGACAGATTTCCTTCCCTAAAGGACATTAGTGAACCAGATGCTTTTTTTTGACAATCAACAATGGTTTCATGGTCATCATTAGACTTTTCATTCCAGATATTTATTGAATTCAAATTCCACCATCTGCCATGGTGGGATTGGAACTCTGGGTCCCCAGGGCATTATCCTGGGTCTCTGGAACACTTGTCCAGTGACAATACCGCTACGACACCACGTCCCCAATACTATTATGTCTCCTGCTCTCCCCTCTTGGCCCCACCCCCTCTAGAGGCCTGTGCCTGCCCTGCCCCACCCTCTTGTGTACACTGCCTGTCTTGCCCACCCCTCCCCCCAATCGTGGTCCATACCTGCCCTGTCCCGTTACCAACCATAGTGCCCTGCAGCCACCTGCCCTCCCCATCATGGCCTGCACCCTCCCCCATCCCCCTGTGACCCTTACATGCGTATGCTTTCTTTGCTGCCTTCTCCCGTCATCTCCATCTCTCTCTGTCTTCTGTGTGCACTCTCTCTGCCTTGCTCGCATATGCATCTGTCTTTCATGATTGATAACATGGGTAATCTGTTTAGAGAATTTTTTTTCAGTTATTTCTCTCCTGTAGCAATTCTCCACTGGGGTGCCAGTGACTCAGTAGTTTTTGGTAAATAAGATGCTTTTAGCCATGCCTCTTTTATTGTGACACTTGCTGAAGTCATGGCTTCTGTCAGCAGAAAAGCGCAGAGGTACATGAGTACAGTGTGTGATGTGATTTGTATTTTGCTGTAATATATGTGTGTGTATTTGTGGCATGTGAAAGTTTTGGTATTATGCTTCTTAAAGCAAAAAGATTTTTCCTGGTTTCTTCTGACTTCTAACTGATCTCAAAATCTGGCTGAACAGTGGTCTCTAATTGATCTTGAGGAAAGTGCAGCAATTTTGCCCTTTTTAAAAGTAGCATATCCTCTGACCATTGTAATGGTGAACCAAAATGTATGCCAAACTTTTTCCAAGTCCAGTTTATTTAGGGAGGTACAGTTGTTCTATTATACAGCTTTAAAATAATAAAGTTCAATGAAGTAAGCCTTCTGTTAACATGGACATGATACTTTTTTTCTACTCCCAATATTCCCTCCACACCCCCTCTTCTTTGCCTTCCCACCGAAGGTGCTGACTCAAGCTGCAATATGTTAGCTCAGTGAGTGCTCGGTGCACTTTTGTACCTTATGGTCATTCTTCATGTCTGAACTTGATAGCGAATGTCAGCAGGCTCTGGAGGTTGGGGGAGATAGGATCAGGCTGGCCAGTAGGGGCCTTTATGGTAATATAGCCTGCTGATGATTATTGTCTAGGCTTGTTTGTGAAGAATGACCCCTTGAGGGAGTTGCAGAAAGGCTGCCACCTACCATTGGACCATAGCCATAGCATGAATGACTACCCTCAAGAAAATAAAGTATTCTCAGGGATAGGGGAAATGTTTAGGCTAGTTAAAGATGTGTAATTAAAAAATAACCAAATGGGCTTAGATTAACAGTTTACTTTCTACCTTGACTTGCCATATATTTTGATGTAAATTGCAGAACATGGAATTCGGTGGTTTTGCATGAGTTGCTATAACATTCGAGTAAAACAATACATTTTTCACTCATGTAATTACACGTGTGGACTTACAATCAAGCTGCAAGTTTTTGGTATACTTTAGTGTGTCATATTTATTTGTTGGCTATAGAAGTAAGGAGGAGTTGAAGTGCAGTAAATAACAAAACCTAACCAGCAGAGTTTTTTGGTGAACTTCCAGTAGCAACTGCACAGAAGCTTGCATATACAATTCTCGTATCCTTCATTTTTATTTAATTCTGATAATTGGTATTGCGTTTGAGTCAAGGTAGATTATCTAACAATGCTAATAAAGCTAGTATAAGCATTGTGTTTTGTTTTTCTCCAAATCTAGGAAACTTCTTGGGAAATTCTACATATGGTCTGCAGGATTTGGTGCTGCTTTGCCTGCTTCCTATTTGGCTATTCTGATTGAGAGGAAAAGCAGGTATTTTCTTTTAAATTGCTACCCCTATAAATCAGTGCTTGATGTGTTAAGTTATAAAGTGCTTATGATACCTGCACACATTTGCAGTTTCTTGATTCAAGAATATATTGCAATGGAATTCTGTAACACCAAATAGATAACATTTTTTGAATCATTGTGCTTGTAAAGGGTTAATAATGCTGTGAAATGGACTATTTGTTTTCTTTTGTGTTTTAGGTCTATTTGCATCATTGTGTTCCCCCCTGCCACCAACACCCCCCTCCCCCCACCCCCCTCGCCCCCACTTCTTGCCAGCTTTCTCCCGTCTCCTATCCTGAAGGCTTTTCCTCCTTGCTGCAGTAAAGTTGCTGGTTGCTCTGAAGACTGTACCTCACTCACATGATTTTTCATGTGTGATTATTGGTGAGTGTCAGCAGATTATTCAGCTGAGGAGGACATCAGCTGACGTCAATGTGCACTTGTAGCAGGGGAAGTTGGATAGCAAAAAGAAATGGGAACTCTATTTTCCTCTCTCTTCAGTCAGGGGTGCTGAAGCATTTGTAGCATTCCTATCCAAGCTGAGATCGGGCAACTCTGCAGAAATCCTGGGCTGTGTTGCGTTGCTCTCAAGATAAGCTTGCTGAGCTATTAAGGAAGCTGTTGCACACTCCTGAGTGTAATGTAGATTGAATCCACTGCACTTGTCTGTACTTTCACAGTTTGACGCAATCTTACACTCTTAAATTCAGACGTTAATAGGGTGGTCTTTTTGCCCAGTGTACACCCCGTTGCTCTTCTAATTATTATAACAGGATACATGGTAAAAATAATTTTCTATCCCTGTTGTAAAAGGCTTGTGAGGTTGGCTGTTTTTTCTACAATATTCTCAATTGCTGGTTAAATCAAAGTCTTCCTAACAAAATTAGAAAAGCTGCTTTCCTGCTTTCACATCCACTCAGCTATGCCAAAACACTACCTGGCATGAATGCAACTCATTAGAATAAGTACGCTTAAGTTTACAATTTACAAAATGCAGAAAGGCTGGCATCTAGGCAGTAATTCTTTTATCTTCAAATGAGAAGACATAGAGTATATACAACAAATCCTTACATTTTGCATTGGTAATTTAGGATATTTTTAAGAATGATGATTAAAATTAAATTTAAAACTTAATTTAAAAATGTGTAACATTTTAATTTGTAATCTTGAGTCTATATTTGGAAGCATTATAACATTCCTATTTGATTGTTTTATTAGTCTTAACATTTTATGTCCTTTTTTTGTTCATCATCTTGAACTGCATTCTTGAAAATTTTGCTACCATTTACACTATATTTCCATAAACCTTAGTAGGTTGAAGAATCCAAAGGCAGTGCAACCAGCAGTGTCCAAACTTGGCATATTCCATACAGTCACTCAATCAATGCTCATGGAACAGTTTGTCAGTTATATGATGGATGTTTTGGAATGGATTCACTATGTATATTGTGCAGAGGGGATGATAAATAGTGATAAATAGAGAGAAAATGTGGTGATCAGAAAAGTCAGAACTTAAAAGGTATACTGTGGTAAGGTAACATACACAAAACAGAAATTTTGATCTTTCCAAAGCACAAGGAAAGATCATACAATGACTGCAGGTCAGTTTCAAGTTCACTCTCTAAGATTTTATAAAGATACAATGGGGGAAAAAGGAAACATTTATTATCTATACCTGTTTTGCAAGAAAGTTACTAATTTTTAAGGAAAACAAAACCCCAGTGCTGAAACACATGCAACTGCTTAAAAAAATGGAATTTGGTAATTAAATTGATTGAGTGGTAACTGAATATGAACTTAAAAATGTTTGGTTCAGCAGTCCTATAATGTTCTCAGTTTAAGGAGACTACTTTTATGTTTGCACTAAAACAACTTCAAATTAGCTGGAGTTTTGACCCTTGGTGCAACTGGTTTAACCCTTAAAGCCGTCAGAATTCTGGAGAAGGTTGTACTCCAATAGTTGTTCAGTTCATAAGCTAAAGTTGAAGAGATGTCCATAATATAGCAATAATTCTTCTAAGATGTTAAGAATGGCTTGTTATAATAAATGTATGAAAATATGTACTTCAGATTTCTTTTCAGAAATTAAAAGGCTTTGAAAAATTACTGCTGCTTTGCTTGTTGTCACCTTTCCTGCCATAATCTTTCATGCACACTACTTTGTTATGTTTCTTTTACATTTGCCTCTCATGATATCCTGTCCATTTTGGAGATGAGATGCACATCATTAACATTTGGGCTCTTCTGTAAACCATCTCTGGAGGCTTTTATTTTGGCTTAACTCAGTGGAAGTCTGAATGGCTGCTTATATCAGTACAAGTTATTTAATTGGTGACACTTTTCAATAAGATTAAAATGTAACATTTTATAGCATAACATTTAACCTTGTAAGATAATGTTGCAACTATCTTACTATTTCACAGAATTGTTACAGCACTGAAGGAAGCCATTTGGCCTGTCATATCTGCGCCACCTCTCTGAATGAGCAATTCTCCCAGTGCCGTTCCCTCCTCCCCATAACCCTGCACCTTCTTCCTATTCAGATAATCCAATTCCCTCGTGAATGATTTGACTAAACTGGCCCCCACCCCACACTCAGGCAGTGCATTCCAGATCTTAGACACTCGCTGCATGAAAACATTTATCCTCATGTCTCCTTTGCTTCTTTTGCCAATTATCTTAAATCTGCACTCTCTTGTTCTCGTTCCTTCCACCAGTGGGAACAATTTTTCTCTTTTTGTCTAAATCCCTCAAAATTCTGAACACCTCTACCAAATCGCCTCTCAACCTTCTCTAAGGAAAACAGTCCCAACTTCTTCAGTCTATTTTCGTAACTGAAGTTCCTCATCCCGAAACCATTTTGTGAATCTTTTCTGCCCTCTCTGTCTAATGTCTTCACATCTTTGCTAAAGTGAGGCACCCTGAATTGGATACAATACTCCAGTTGAGGCTGAACCAGTGTTTTATACAATTTTAACATAACTTCCTTGCTCTTGTACTCTATGCCCCTTTTGATAAAGCCTAGGATACTGAATGCTTTACTAACTGCTCTCTCAACCTCTCCTGCCACTTTCAATGACTTATACACATATACACCCAGGTCCCTGTGCTCCCCCTTCAGAATTGTACCCTTTATTTTAGATTGTCTCTCTGTGTTCTTCCTAACAAAAATGAATCGCTTCACACTTCTCTGCATTGACTTTCATCTGCCATTTGGCTACCCATTCCACCAATTTGTCTGTGGTTTTGAAATTTTGCACTATCCTCCTCACAGTTCACAATGCTTCTGAGTTTTGTATCATCTGCAAATTTTGAAATTATGCCCTTTACACCACATTTATGATCTAAATCTTGATCAGGAAGAGCAAGGGTCCCAACATCAACCCTGGGGAACTCAACTGCAAACCTTCCTCCAGTCTGAAAAACATCCATTAACCATTACTCTCTGTTTCTTGTCACATAGACAATTTTGTATCCGTGATGCTACTGTCCCTTTTATACCATTAGCCATAACTTTGCTCACAGGTCTGTTTTGTGGCACTGTATCAAATGCTTTTTGGAAGTCCATGTATACCACATAAACAGCATTGCCCTCATCAATCCTCTCTGTTACCTCTTCAAAAACTTCAGCAAGTTAGTTAAATGTTTTGCCCTTAACAAAGCCATGCTGGCTTTCCTGAATTAACCCATTTTTACCAAGTGACTATTAATTTTGTCCCGAGTTATTGTTTCAATAAGCTCCCCATCACTGAAATTAAACTGACTGGCCTGTAGTTGCTGGGCTTATCTTTATGCCCTTTTTTGAACAAAGCCATAACATTTGCAATTCTCCAGTCCTCTGGCACTGCCCTGAGTTCAAGGAAAATTGCAAAATTATGGCCAGTGCCTCCACAATTTTCACTCTCACTTCCCTCAGTATCCTTGGATGCATCTCATCCGCTCCTGTTGCCTTATCAAATTTAAGTACAGACAGCCTATCCAATTTCTCAATTATCTCTTTATCAATTTTAAACCCTTCAAGTGTCTGTATTACCTCCTCTTTCACTATGACCTGGGCAGCAGCATCTTCCTTTGTAAAAACAGATGCAAAGTATTATTGTAATACCACAGGGAGACAGAAGTGTAATGGTAATGTAATTGGACTAGTCATCCAAAGGCCCAGGTTAATGACTCTGGGGACACCGGTGCACCATGGCAGCTGGTGGAATTTAAATTCAAAAATTAATAAATCTGGAATTAAAAGCTAGTTCCAATAATGGTAACCATGAAACCATCGTCGATTGTCATTAAAAACCCATCTGGTTCACTAATGTCCTTCATGGAACGAAATCTGCCGTTCTTATCTGGTCTGGCCCACATGACTCCAGGCCCACAGCAATGTGGTTGATTCTTAATGCCCTGTAAAATGGCCTAGTTGTACCACTCAATTGTATTAAACCTCTACAATGTCAAAAAGGAGTGAAACCAGACGTACCACCCGGCAGCGACCTTGGCTTCGGAAACAACAATGACACACCCAGCCCTGTTGACTCTGCAAAGCCTTCCTTACTAACATCTGGGGAAATTGGGAGAGCTGTCCCAGAGATCAGTTAAGCAACAGCGTGACATAGTCATACTCACCAAATCATATCTTACAGGCAATGTCCCAGACACCGCCATAACCATCCCTGGGTATGTCCTACCCCACCAGCAGGACAGACCTACCTGAGGTGGTGGCACAGTGGCATAAGGTCAGGAGGGAATTGCCTTGGAATCCTCAACATTGATTGTGGACCCCATGAAGTTGAATGGCATCAGGTCAAACATGGGCAAGGAATCCTGCTGAGCACCTGCCGCACTCCCCCCTGCACCCTCTACTGATTGAAGTAGCACTGAGGATAGCAAGGGCACAGAATGTACTCTAGGTGGGGGACTTCAATGTCCATCAGCAAGAGTGGCTTGGTAGTACCACTACTGACTGAGTCCTGAGGGACATAGCCTTTAGACTGGGCCTGTGGCACGTGTTGATGGAACAAATGAGGGCAAAATCTACTTAACCTCGGCCTCGCCAATATACCTGTCACAGGTGCACCTGCCTGTGACAGTATTGGTAGGAATGACCACTGCCAACCGTCCTTGTGAAGACTAAGTCCTGCCTTCACATTGAAGGGACCCTCCACCATGTTGTATACACAATCACTGTACTAAATAGGATAGATTTAGAACAGGTCTAGCAATCCAAAACTGGGCATTCATGAGATGCTGTGGACCAATCAGCATATCCCTCATTCTGTCATCACCATCAAGCTGGGGGACCAATGAAACGTGGAGCATGCCAGGATCAGCATTAAGCATACCTAAAACTTGAGGTGTCAACCTGGTGAAGCCACAACACAAAGCTACTTGCATGCCAAACAGTGGAAGCAGCATGTGATAGAGCTAAGTGATCCCATAACCAATGGATTAGATCAAAGCTCTGCAATCCTGCCACATTCAGTCGTGACTGGTGTTGGTCAATTAAATACCTTAGAAGGAGGAGGCTGCAGAAATATTTCCATCAATGATGGGGGAGCCCAGCACATCGGTGCAAAAGCCAAGGCTTTGCAAATGCAACCATCTTCAACCAGAAATGCCTAGTGGATGATTCATATTGGCCTCCTCCTGAAGTCCCCAACAACCCAGAAGCCAATCTTCAGCCAATTCGATTCACTCCGCGTGATATCAAGAACTAGCTGAAGCTGCTGGACACTGCAAAGGCTATGGGCCCTGACAACATTTTGGCCTTAGTACTGAAGACCTGCGCTCAAGACCTCGCTTCACCCCTGTAAGGTCTTCCAGTACAGCTCCAACACTGGCATCTACCTGGCAATGTGGAAAATTGTCCATAAAAATCAGGACAAATCCAACCTGGCTAATTATTGCCCCATCAGTCTACTCTCGATCGTCAGCAAAGTGATGGAAGTTGTGTTTGACGGTGCTATCATGTGGCACTTACACAGCGATAACCTGCTCACTGATGCTCAGTTTGGGCTCTGCCACGGCCGCTCAGCTCCTGACCTCATTACAGCCTTGGTCCAAACATGGACAAAAGAGGTGAACTGAAGGTGAGTGTGGCTGCACTTGACGTTAAGGCAGCATTTGACCAGGTGTGACATCAAGACCCCTAGCAAAATTGAAGTCAGTGGAAATCGGGGAAAACTCTTCACTATTTGGAGTCATACCTAGCATGAAGGAAGATGGTTGTGGTTGTTGGGGGTCAATCATCTCAGTCCCAGCATATTGCTGCAGGTTATCCTCAGGGCAGTGCCCTAGGTGCAACCATCTTCAGCTGTTTCATCTATTATATGACCGGGAGTAGGGATGTTCGCTGATGATTGCACAATGTTCAGTCACAATTGCGACTATTCCGATACTGAAACGGTTTGTGTCTATATGCAACAAGACCTGGATAACATTCAGGCTTGAGCTGATAAGTGGCAAATAATATTTATGCCACACGGATGACGACCATTTCCAACAAGAGTGATTCTACACACCCCTCGTTGACATTTTACGGCATTACCAACTCTGAATCCCTCACAGTGAACACTCTGGGTGTCACTATTGACCAGAAACTGAACTGGACCATCCATATAAATACTGTGGCTACAAGAGTAAGTCAGAGGCTGGGAATTCTGCAGCAAGTAACTCACCTGATTCCCCAAAGCCTGTCCACCATCTATAAGGCAGAAGTCAGGAGCGTGATCACTGGATGAGTGCAGCTCCATCAGCATTCAAAAAGCTCGACAGCATTCAGGATAAAGAAGCCCGCTTGATTGGCACCCTATCCTCCACCTTAAATATTCATTCCCTCTGCCACCAATGCACAGTGGCAGCAGTATGTATCATGTACAAGATGCACTGCAGCAACTCACTAAGCCTTCTTTGACAGCATCTTCCGAGCTTGTGATCTCTATCACCTGGAAGGACAAGCAGCAGATGCATGGGAACACCAGCAACGGCAAGTTGCCCTCCAGGCCACGCACCATCCTGACTTGGAACGATATCATGGTTCCTTCACTGTGATTGGGTCATAAACCCAGAACACACTCCCTAACAGCACTGTGGGTGTACTTACGCCACATGGACTGCAGTGGTTCATGAAGGTGGCTCACTACCACCTTCTCAAGGACAATTAGGGATGGGCAACAAATGCTGGCTTAACCAGCAATACGCACATCCTGTGAAAGAACAAAAAAAAGCTATGCCCCCTGCCTCCATGCATAAATCCCCTTTTTGGTCCCAATTGGACCTACTTGTCCTTTTACCACCCTTTTAATATTTATATGCGTCTAGAATAGAATATATTTAGTACATGTTCCTCTTAAGATTAAAAATATTTCTCATGTTAAGTTTGATAATTTTAATAGATTAATTTTCCAATCTTCTGCCTGATGCTTTTCTTCTCCAATTATCCCGTCTTCATATTTAAGTCTAGATAGTGAGTAATGGCAGCATATTGATCATGAGATAGTGCAAATAAACTGGAATTTATTCCACTTGGATCAAGTGGCCCTAGTATCCAAAGTGCTTCAGTACCGGTCAACCAATGCTGCATTAGGTTTGTTTCTGAAATGTTTGTACTGAGCAAGGGATCTCTTCTGCTTTCAGACAATGTATTGTATGCACATTAACTTTTAAAAAATAAGTGGATTGCTGTTGACAAATGACTGCAATGAAGTTGATGGCTTTTTGGATGCAGTTACATATGCAAAGTGCAGTGACATGTCTCACTCATCTAAATAGTACTTGTGATTAGTTGTTGGGATGATAGGAGAAATGAAGGCTGGTGCTGCCACTTAGTTATAGGTTCTACTTATTACAGAACTATGATTATCAGGAGGGCCAGACACAGGAAATGTTTTATAGCACCTTAGTCTGCAGATGCTATTTTTTCTTAAAGTATTTTGGGGAAGAGAAAAAAGACAGGGAAGCTGTTGACTCTTAGTAATTACAGAGCTAGGCAGGAATTGTGTTTTTAATTCCAATCTTGAGGAGTAGCACATAGGTTTGACTGAAAATCAATCTCGCCTGGATTGACTGGATGGGATAACCTTGCAGCAGTGTAAGGGATAAAAACAAAAAATCCCATAGAAATATAGAGCTGGTCTGTATCTGACGAGTTAACTGATCACTTCTCCCTTCAAACGACTCTGCTGTGTGTTTTCTAGTGTTTCTATGTTTTATTATTTCAAATTTCCAGCCTTTGTAGTCCCTGCTCCTTTTCATCTCCAAGGAATATATTTGTGGCCAAGGGAATCTATGGTGGTGGGGGAGGGGAGGAAAGGAGGAGGTTCAGGGGGAGGAGATGTAAATGCTACTGGAATTTAAAACACTGTCTTGTGTACAGATCAGTTGGCTGAGTAGATGCTTGAATATGTCTATGGAATGGCGCTATGACTTGCAATCTAAGTGTAGGATGCAACTTACTAGTGAGCCAAAACTAAATAATTTAACAGCAAATTTAGAATTATACAACCGTAAGATCTCACTAGCTTCAAATCTCTTGATGGATTTAACTAACACTAATGAGCCAAATTACAATATACTATTGCTGAGTTTACTTAGCAAAAATCCCTGGTCAAATTCTGTGCTCCTTTTAAGCAATAATTGTTTTGATGCCATTTATAAACAAATTTGATTGTCATGCAGAGCAATAAAAATGTAATAGAAAATTTTAAGTATGTTATAAAGATATAAAACTATCCCTAACATTGTCCTTTATTACGAGTTTGTGAAAAATGGCAGACAGAAAAAGACCAACCAGTCTATGAAGCCTGTCCAAACTTGATGCCTTGTGCACCACAATATATAGAGCCTCCATGCAGAAGCCATCTAATCTCTTGGGAGAGTCAAAAAGCTCAGAAGATAACTTTTAAAAATCAGGAGATAACTCGAGCAATTTGGGGGGAAAAAATAATTTGGAAAATTCTTCTCCGACTCCCATAGACAATCAAAACTTGCCCAGGAGATCACTCTCTGTCCCTGATTATTGTTGTATGGTGCCTACCTCTTGCATGAGGTGATATTTGCCCCAACCAGAAACTTGAAGGAATTGAGCAAGCCAATGTTCACTGCACAAGCTGGCAGCCTTATCCACTGGTCCACCATTCTCTGGGAAAGGAGCCACTTCCTAACTTGAAGCATAGTCCTGCCTTTAAATAGTTTGAGATTGTGACCTCTGGTCTCTCTAACCTATTCAGTTGAAATAAAATTGTGCACAATGTGTCACGGTTACTATGCCCGCAAAACTCATTAGGAAGTTGGACACTTTACCGTTTTTTTAAAAAAGCAGCATGGAATGGACAATTTACCTGAACAAGATTGGACTCCAGGGGAGTCAGGTGACTTCGTTTGTGATTTCTATACAGACAAAAGATTAAATCATGCACCTGTAAAGTCATTCAAATGTAAATATCCTTGCGTAAGGCCTTCCATTGAAGAGAATACAGGATGCAACAAGATCACTTGGGGCATTTACAGGTAGTGCTGAATAGTTATTTACAGAAACCCAAATAAAATGGTTACCCCAGACTTGATGTATGCAACTTTTAAATCTAACAAAATGGGGTGTGAAGGAACTCTTTTATCACAAGCAGCTGTGAATGGCCATCACACTCTCCATTGTGTGACAATGGCTTATGACATAAATTATTTGTGTGGACACTGGAATACATCGATACAACTGTCACATGATTGAAACTAGCTGGGGATAGCCAATATCTGATTAATCCGCAAGAGCAGTCTGGGATATGAAGACTAGAGGGAAGCCATCTCTTACCCAGCATAAGGAAGGACCCTGCTCAAAAGTTACGTTAGGCAGAGAGTTGGGGCTTATTCGTTTTACTTGCAAGATTGTAGTTCTTCACTACAAAGTCTCGCCCAACTTCAACTGGAAAGCCAGAGCTTGCTGTTGTTTGGTGTGAACTAGTGTGCATTCATCATCAGAAACCTCCGACCTTAATTTCTCTTCAGTGCATCGAGAGAGAATCCTTCAGGTCTGCAATGATTCAACTACCATCTTGAGTTTTATTTTTGAATCTTTAAGATAACTAAGTGCATGCTACATCTTTTGAAATCGTGTGTGTGTGTGTGTGTTTGTTGGGGGCGGGGAGTGGGTGTTTGTTGAGCTTATATTTCAGGTATTGTAAAAAAAAATAAACATTTATCCTTTCTTTAGACTTAAACTTATAAAAAAGCCTACTTCATGTTTGTTCTTTAAAGTCACAGCACTCAAGGGATTCCATTTTCCTTCTCAAAAATACATCTTGTTGCAGTCAGCCGAGGGGCAAGAAAAGGAGAGGAAATTATCTCACATCTCTCTCCTTGTCCATAACAGCTAACACGATTTAATCCCATTGTTTTATAAATCATGGTCAAAACAAGTTGTAGCTTTTTTAAATTGTAGAGTTCCAGCTCATTTAGCCTATCATGGTAATTAAGAAGCTTTAAACTGTGAATTAATTCTGTGCCCTTCCCTATATCCTCCCCAAAGCCTGAATATCGCCCAGCATGTGAGCAGGCCAAAACTGGACATATATTCCATCAAGACTAAGGCCTTTTACGTGGACAAAATAATATGCTATATTTGATAGTGAATTGTCCTGTAAATGCAACTTAGCACATCTATTTGCTGTAGCTATCACACCATAATGTTGGTCAAGAGCCATTAGCGCTCTCTGCATTAGAACGTCCAGACCTCTCATTCTTCCTGGAGAGAGAGAGAGTGTGTGTGTGCGTGCGCGTATTCAGCATGGCTACATGAGTAACACTCAACTTTTCCAAGTTTGACAGTCATGAACCTAATCCCCATTGCATCTGTATCTGCCTGTAGTAATTGTCTGGACTTCAGTAATCATTCACCCAACAACTATGCCTAGATAATTAATGAAACTTATGACTAGCAGTGGTCAAAACATTGACCCCAATCATCTACAAATCCATCTAGAGCTACTTTCTGCCTACAGGTCTTCAGACTGTTCTCAAACCATGCAGTATGTTACCACTAATTCCCGAGGCTTCGGGTTTGTAGAGAGGTACCTTGAGTGTTACCTTATCAAGAGTTTTTAAAGTTGAGGCAGGAAAATGAGGTCTACCAACTTTCCCTTATCTGCTATCTGGCTGATGGCTTCAAAAAGTACAATCAAATTAAATAAGACAGGATCTCCTTTTTCAGAAATCATGTTGCGTGTCCCTGATATGTCCTTCTCTGGCTTAGCAGCTTTTTACTGCACACCTAATGATTTCTTGCAGCATATTACCAGTTTCAAGCTAATGAACTTATAGTTACCCGGATCCATCTTATCTCCCTTTCTAAAGATCAAAATTACATTAGCCCCCTTCCATTCGAAGGGAACAGTCCTCAACTCCAGGAAGCTATTGAAGATATGGGCAAAGGTCTCATGCAGCATCTGTCCCATTTCCTTGACTCTCTGGCGGAAACTGTCAATGAGTTAGATTTGACTGGTCATTGGGAAGCTGCATTCTCCAGCAAAATTGCTATTTACGACTTTCAAAAAACTGCACACGATATGCAGGTTTATGTATTTGTTTATTATGTGGGGGAAAGGTTTTGAGAAAAAGTACATTGTTGCACTTTGTAGATGTGTTTTTGGTGACCTTGATGACAAAATTATGTTCACTGACATTTTGATACTTTATTAGCCGCATGTTAGGGATGAAAAAATGCTTACTAAAACCTGCATATTTACAAAATATTCACAATTGTAAATAATTATTTGATGGCCTTATTTATCAGTGTGTTTACCATAAAATATGAATTTAATTTGAAATGCATTTCTGTTCAAAATATTTTACATCTAAATATTTTAAATAATCTCGATTTAAAGCTGTCCATGTGAATGTAATGAGAAATTAGAATGTGTCGGGCACACTCAGTTGGTCGGGCAGCATCTCTGGGGTAAAGAAAAAGGTTAATGTCTCTGGCTATTTCATCCCTTGTTAGAACTGGTTTTGATAAGATCTGAAAGGTAAGCCTTTTTCCTTTCTCTACAGATGCCCCCTGACCCTAAGTGTTGCCAGCTTTTTCTGTTTTTACTTAGATTTCCGGTGTTTGCAGTATTTTGCTTTAGTTTTAATGTTATTGTAATATTTGAGAAATTGCAACCATTAGGAAATGTCTTTGGGGAAACACTGAAATTCCTGAAGATATTTAAACATCAAAATCTGATTATCTTTTGACACAAAACATTGCTGTGTTCAGTGTTCTTAACACCTCTTGCACAACTAATTTTTGTTTAATTTGTTAGTGCTTGCACAATCACATTTGTGCTTTTTAAATATTTTCAAAGGCTCCTGCAACACCAATCCTTTTCCCAGAAGAGTTGTTTGTAACTCCAACTCATTTATAGAAAATATTATATTCCTTTCTTCTCCCATCCCTGATTTCCCCATGTGATTCTATAAGTCTATCTCAGGCTAGATGCAGAGGAGGCCAGTGTGGCTTATGGACTAGACTTTTCCCCAACCCTACAACTGAGATGTTCCACTCATTTCCATCTGAACTGCACATTTTCACTGTAAGAAGTGGTCAGTGAACTTGAGTGGCCATGGCAAATTCTGGAGTTTGAATCTGCAATAATTCAGTCAGTACAAAGGCGTTTTATTATTCCTGGTAAAAAGTAATGTCTTCAGTCTTTTTTTTATTGTTAGAGAAACTCTGCTCCAGGAATGGACTATCCACGTATTATATCTGACAAATGTTAAGTACAAAAAAAAGTAAAAATTCATAGGATTAATTCTGTGTAAATTGTAGTTTCAGATATTGATAAACTAGTTTATGAACATAAAGATGCAACAATGTCCTGGACTGGTCCCACACAGCCTTCCTTGCAAGTATTTCCCATTCTCTGACACGTGTTAGCTCATTACCTCTGGGTTGCCTCTTTTGATGTCTCTCTGCTTCCTTTGTTGAATCAGTCTTCAGTGGCCAGTCTCTTGACTGTCTGCCCTTGACCACATCTTTCTGCCCACCTGATATTGAATAGCATGTGCTGCCAATATTCCCCAATAATGCTCCCGGCACCAACCTTTGCTGCTCCCTGGCCCTTACTTCATGGCTAGTATGAATTTCCTCATAGCTCACCTCAACCGTGCTTTGGATTTTTTGTACTGGGTTGCCAATCACAGAATGAACTCGTGAGCAAAATAATCTTAAAACTATCTAAAGTTTAAAAGTTGTAAATTGAGCTGCAAGTCTCTATTTCAGGCAATTTTTGTTGCCAGCGAAAGTTAATTATTTTTTTTAAACTTTAGCAGGAGGTTCTTTTATGACAAGTACTCAAAATTTGCACTAAAACATCAGGATAAAATAAGGTGTACCTTATCAACTTAGTTATCTCAATGAGAATAATGCATATATCAGCCAAATATATGCAATTTTGAAATTGAGCATTGAAATAGTGTTCCATTTCTTGCATTTGGTTGGTCCCTGCTAACTATGTGATCATTATTGTATTTTAAAAGCAATTGATTAGCATTAAGCTAGCTATTTATAGAAAGTTCCCACAGTCTGATATTTAAGTAAAAGATGCCAGTATTTATTCTGCCTCAGTATGGTTTAGTGCTGTATACATGGTGAGCTGCTGCAGGCCCCATCCTTTAGCATAATGGTCAGACACAGTTAGACTGATTGGATGTGTACGAACGTGATGCCCAAGCAGTGGCCACAGGCACTTGAAGGATTATGCTGATGTCCAACAGGAGATTGTGGCTTCATACCCATGGAGAGAAAAGATAATTCCTCTAGTTATAAGAGGTTTGCCCCCCAACCCCCTCAAAAATAGCTCAATTTTTCCATGAGTGGTGAGGAAACTGATAACCAGACACTGACAAAAAGGGCGAAAAGAGAGAGAGAGACAGGAGACAGAGGAAAGAATGGCTTTACAGAAAATAGAGAATTACCAGATAAGGTAGAACCGTGAGGAAACTGTGTAAGCCATAAGGAATGAAAGGATAAGAGGAAAACAGACAGCGTAAAAGACAAACTGACTAAGATGGACAATTTGAAAACACAAAAACAAGCAGAGATATAGTTACAAATTTAAAAAAAACAACATTTTTTTTGGGCAGCATTGTGCTGATCATTGTTCTAGTCGTGAAAAACCAATTGGTTGGTGAAGGTTGAACTGGAACCAATCTTTACACGCTTCTGTATTTATTTACAGATTGACACATTATAAGCATGCACTTCCTAACCCAAGAACCACAGTTGTAGTCTGTGTCCATTTGTAGGGCTCAAGTTGATGCTCACTACCTGCATACTGTTGTGACTCCTGTGGAGACTAATAACTTTTAAAAAGAAATATGAATTTCCCAGTGACTGGCACAAAGGATCACGCAAGATTTTACATTTTAAGATTTTCACTGTAACAAACAAATAGAATTAAATATTGACTAAATGCAACTTAGTAGGCAACTGTATCACTAAACTTAAACCCATTAACTTCCTAACACAATCGAAAACCCCACACCACGTTTACACATTATACCCCACTCAGCAGAAATATAGTCTTGTATAAAACGTCCCAAGCTCCTTCCAGCTTTAACAGGATCTCTTCTCCCTGCCCCACCAGGGTGAATTTTCAGTGTCCTTTTAAACAAAGTCCCTTCACTCAATCTGCTGAGTCCAATCAAATGGAATTCCAGTAGCAAGGCAGCTTCTGTAACCGCCTTGGTCTTTGACTCTCTGCAAGCCTTGTTCCTTTGAACTGGGAATTCTTTCTCACCAGCAATCTGCTTGGTGGTTAACCCAGAAGTGGCCCTTTTTTTCTAGGTGAAGCAACACTTGTTGTGGGTCGTCTTACCCAAATCCCTCTAAGTGACTGACTCTTGACAGTTTGAGAATCTATGCACAGCGAGACAGCTGCCTCCTCCTTTTCTGCCCGGGTGTTAAAACTTTCACCTTTCAATAAGTTTTGACCTGGGCCCATGTTCCCATGGGAACCAGATCAAATAGGCTTGCCTCCAGGCAGATGTGTAGTTGACCACATTCACCTCTCCAAACAAATCCATTTTACCATGAATTAAAGGAGGCAGTTTAAAACATAACTGTCTTACAAAGTCTAGCATTTATAACAACCCAATTATGCACAATAAATATCCAATTAACAAATTATCTTCTCTCTTTAAAAAAAATACTGTTAAAACATGCAACCATAAATTAAGTGCAAGACGCAAAGCTTCGACATATCTCTTTTCTCAACCGTATTCAAGTTCTGTATGACGAAACAACTATTCGTAATTTAAAAACAAAATAAATCAAAAACTTCCATATTCTATACAAAGCATTACATTGCGAGTTACCCCTTTTCTAGGACCTCTAATATTTCTTTTTGTAAAACAATCTAACAGGTGTTGCATCTCCAATGCTTGTATGAAAAGGTGCATAGAGAAGGAAGGTGGCATTAGGGGTGACTGAGGAGTGGACTAGGATGTCGCGGAGGGAATGGTCCTTATGGAATGCTGAAAGGGGAGGGCTGGGGAAGATGTGTTTGGTGGTGGCATCATGCTGGAGTTGGCAAAAATGGTGGAAGATGATCCGTTGAATATGGAGACTGGTGGAGTGGAAGGTGAGGCCCAGCGGACCCTATCTTGGTTCCAGGAGAGAGGGGAAGGGGTGAGAGCAGGGGTGTGTGAAATGGATTGGATATTTTGGAGTGCTCTGTCAGCCAAACTGGGTAGGAACCCTTGGCTGAGGAAAAAGGAAGTCATGTTGGAAGTGCTGGTTTGGAAGATTGCATCATTGGAACATATGCGACGGAGACAGGGAAACTGGGAGAATGGAATGGAGCCCTGAAAAGAAGCAGGCTGTGAGGAAGTTTATTCGAAGTAGCTGTGGGAGTCTGTGGGTTTGTACTGAAACATTAGTAGATAGGCTATCTCCAGAAATAGCGACAGAGAAGTCAAGGGAGGGAAGGAAGAGTCACAGGTAGACCAGGTGAAGGCGAGAGAAGTGTGGAAATTAATAACAAAGTCAATGAAATTTTCCAATTCATGGCGAGTGTAGGAAGCAGCACTGATAGTCACTAATGTACTGGAAAAAGAGATGAGGGAGGGGGCCCGAATAGGACAAGAATAAGGAATGTACCACATATCTCACAAAAGGTACACATAACTGGGACCCACGTGCATACCCGTAGCAACACCTTTTATTTGGAGGAAGTGAGTGGAGTTGATGGCGAAGTTGTTCAGAGTGAGAACAAGCTCAGCCAGGCAGAGGAGGGTGGTGGTGGATGGGGACTCGTTGGGCCTCCATTCAAGGAAGAAGCAGAAAGCTCTGAGACTGTCCTGGTTGGGGGTTGGAAATGTAGAGGGATTGTACGCCCATAGTGAAGAGATGGTGATTAGGGCCCAGGAAAATGGGAACTGTTGAACTGATGTAGGGCATCAGAAGAGTCGCAGATGTAGGTAGGAAGAGACTGTACAAGGGTAGAGAAAGTGGAGCTGAGATAGGAAGAAATAAGTTCAGTGGGATAGGAACAGGCTGAAACAATGTGTTGACTGGACAATCTTGTTTATGGATCCTGGGAGGAAGGAAGAAGCAGGCTGTTTGGGGTTGGGGAACTGAGGTTAGAGGGAGTGTGTTAACAAATAACAAGATTTATTAATTTCTATAGCTTTCCTTCTGCATCTGCTACCTCTTGAGTGGTTTCAGAAGTACACTCCCCTGAGAAATATCACCCTGAAGAATATGTGGCTTTTTTGTTAATTGATCTACACTCCCATGAATATGTGATGCAAAAAAATGTAAGATTACTTTTTCAGCAATGGTAGATTTCTCTCTAACATGTGTATCAACTAGTTGCGCTTCAAAATTCCTAGCAACTAGCCTTACTTTAGCCTTCAGCCCCATATGCAAGGACTTTTTCAGCACAAATCCCACTTAAATGACAACCTATATGGTTGCCCCTTATCTAGCAACTCAATAAACTCCAAACTCACTCTAACTATCTAATTTTCTTTGCCTCTTATTAGTTTCTCCCCAGGTTTACTGGCAACCACCAAAGATTTCCCATCATGATGATTTCTAGATTGGTATATGGCCTTTATTTCATTGTGTAATCTATCCCAGCTACTGCCTCGACTTGCACTTTTATGTCTGTTGGGACTACTACTGTGAGATTACCGCTTGCACTATCAGAAGATCTTACTCTGGTACCTGATCCCTTTCTGATGGGAGAATCACTTCCAGACTCACTTTCGGTTCTTGCATTACACATTCTTACTCTCCACTCTTTCACCCCATTCTGCCAGTCCATGGACTTTACTTCTTGGCTAACATCCTGAACATTTAAACTTGCCAGTAGCTTTACTTGCATGTCCTGAAATTGTCACACCCCTCCTTTCACTAGAACCCTCTGGCACATATGCTACCTGAGTACCTACCCACTCTGGGAAATCGGCCTGTGGATATGATAGCTCTGTCCTGTGTGTCATGTTCACTCGCATTACCGCTATACAGCTCAGGCGGTGGCATAGTGGTATTGTCACCAGACTAGTAATCCAGAGACTCAGGTTCGAATCCCGCAACGACAGATGGTTTCAATAAAAATCTGTGAATCCATGAAACTAATGTCGATTGTTGTAAAAACCCATCTGGTTCACTAATGTCCGTTAGGGAAGGAAACCTGCTGTCCTTACTTGATCTGACCTACATGTGACTCCAGCCCACAGCAATGTGGTTGACTCTAAACACCCTCTGAAATGATCTAGCAAGCCACTCAGTTGTGTCAAACTGCTACAAAGTCTCAAGAAAGGAATGAAACCAGACGGACCACCTGGCATTGACCTAGGCACCGGAAACGACAATGGCAAACTCAGCCCTGTCGATCCTGCAAAGTCCTACTAACATCTCGGGGCTAGTGTCAAAATTGGGAGAGCTGTCTCACAGTCTAGTCAAGCAACAGCCTGACATCATCCCCATGGAATCATACCTTATAGATAATGTCCCAGACACCCTCATCACCATCCCTGGGTATGTCCTGTCCCACCGGCAAGACAGACCCATCAGAGGTGGCGGCATAGTGGTATACGGTTGGCAGGGAGTTGCCTTGGGAGTCCTCAACATCGAATCCGGACCCCATGAAGTCTCATGGCATCAGGTCAAACTTGGGCAAAGAAACCTTTTGCTGATTATCATGTACCGCCCTCCCTCAGCTGATGAATCAGTGCTTCTCCATGTTGAACACCACTGTTGAAGGGTGCAGAAAGTATGCTGGGTGGGGGAACTTCAAAGTCCATCATCAAGAGTGGCTCGGTGGCACCACTACTGACCGAGCTGGCCGAGTCCTAAATGACATAGCTGCTAGACTGGGCCTGCAGCAGGTGGTGAGGGAACCAACAAGAGGGAAAAACATACTTGACCTCATCCTCACCAACCAACCTGCCTGCCGCCGATGCATCTGTCCGTGACAATATTAGTAGAAATGACCACCACACAGTCATTGTGGAGACGAAGTCCCACCTTCACATTGAGGACACCCTCCATCGTGTTGTGTGGCACTACCACTGTGCTAAATGGATAGATTTCAAACAGATCTAGCAACTCAAGACTGGGCATCCATGAGGCCCTCTGGGCCATCAGCAGCAGTACTTGAACACGATCTGCAGCCTCATGGTCCCGCTTATCCCCCACTCTACCATCACCATCAAGCCAGGGGATCAACTCTGGTTCAATGAAGAGTGCAGAAAGGCATGCCAGGAGCAGCACTAGGTATACCTAAAATTGAGTTGTCAACCTGGTGAAGTTATAACACAGGAGTACTTGCGTGCCAAACAGCATAAGCAGCAAGTGATAGACAGAGCTAAGTGATCCCACAACCGACAGATCAGATCTAAGCTCTGCAGTCCTGCCACATCCAGTTGTGAATGGTGGTGGACAATTAAACAACTCACTGGAGGAGGAGGCTTCACAAATATCCCCATCCTCAATGATGGGGGAGCACAGCACATCAGTGCAAAAGACAAGGCTGAAGCATTTGCTATAATCTTCAGCCAGAATTGCTGAGTGGATGATCCATCTCGGCCTCCTCCGGAGGTCCCTAGCATTACAGATGCCAGTCCTCAGCCAATTCGATTCACCCCACGTGATATTAAGAAATGGCTGAAGGCCCTGGAAAGTGTGAAGGCTATGGGCCCTGACAATATTCCGGCAGTAATACTGAAAACTTGTGCTCCAGAACTTGCCGTGCCCTAACCAAGCTATTCCAGTACAGCTACAACATTGGCATCTACCCAGCTATATGGAAAATTGCCCAGGCATGTCCTGTACACAAAAAGCATAACAAATCCAACCCGGCCAATTACCGCCAGGTCAATAAAGTGATGGAATGGGTCATCAACAATGCTATCAAGCGGCACTTGCTTAGCAATAGCCTGCTCACTGACGCTCAGTTTGGGACCTGCCAAGGTCACTCCACTTCTGACCTCAATACAGCCTTGTTTCAAACATGGACAAAAGAGCTGAACTCCTGAGGTGAGAGTGACTGCCCTTGACATCAAGGCCACATTTGACCGAGTGGGGCATCAAGGAGCCCTAGCAAAACTGGAGTCAATGGGAATCAGGGAAACTCTCTGCTGGTTGGAGTGATACCTAGCACAAAGGATGATGGCTCTGGTTGTTGGAAGTCAGTCATTTCAGCTCCAGGACATCACTGCAGGAGTTCCTCAGGGCAGTGCCCTCAGCCCAACCATCTTCAGCTGCTTTATCAATGACCTTCCTTCCATCATAAGGTCAGAAGTGGGGATGTTTGCTGATGATTGCACAGTGTCCAGCACCATTTGCGACTCCTCAGATACTGAAGCAGTCCATGTTCAAATGCAGCAAGACCTGGACAATACCCAGTCTTGGGCTGACAAGTGGCAAGTAACATTTGCGCCACACAAGTGTCAGGCAATGACCATCTCCAGCAAGCGAGAATCTAACCCTCACCCCTTGACGTTCAGTGTTATTACCATCACTGAATTTCCCCACTATCAACATGCTGGGGGTTACCATTGACCAGAAACTGAACTGGACTAGCCAAATACATACTGTGGCTACAAGAGCAGGCCAGGTGCTAGGAATCCTGCGACGAGTAACTCATCTTCTGACTCCCCAAAACCTGTCTACCATCTGCAGGTTACAAGTCAGAAGTGTGATGGAATACTATCCACTTACCTGGACGAGTGCAGCTCCCACAACACTCAAGAAGCTTGACACCGTCCAGCACAAAGTAGCCCACTTGATTGGCACCCCATCCACAAATATTCGCTCCCTCCACCACGGACGCACAGTAGCAGCAACCATCTACAATATGCACTGCAGGAATTCACCAAGGTTCCTTAGCACTTTCCAAACCCGCGAACACTACCATCTAGAAAGACAAGGGCAGCAGATAGATGGGAACACCACCACCTGTAAGTTCCCCTCCAAATCACTCACCATCCTGACTTGGAAATACATTGCTGTTCCTTCACTGTCGCTGAGTCAAAATCCTGGAACTCCCTTCCTAACAGCACTGTAGATGTACCTACACACATGGACTGCAGCGGTTCAAGAAGGCAGCTCACCACCACCTTCTCAAGGGCAACTAGGGATGGGCAATAAATGCTGGCCCAGCCAGCTATGCCTACATCTCATGAAAGAATTTTAAAAATCTTCCGTTCCCCAGGACCTGCATGACAAAACTTGAGCACTTGAATTACAAGGTGCCTTGTTTACTTCTCTACCAGCTGCTCAGAATCTGAGATTTTGTTATTAATTCTGATTAATCATGAGAAATGAACTGGAACAGTTTGATTGCCATGTCTGATAAGTACTTACTTATCATCATGATCTATTACCTTACCAGGGACTTTCCATTCCCTATGAACCTCTCTTTTATAATACGCCAATTCTCCTGAATTAAATTCTGTCTCAGGGCTTTTATATAATTCTTCAGAGCTCTCTGAATTTTTTCCAACATCTCAGTCTTGATGAAAGCTCATCTCCCTGCATGTAAAACAATCAGAAGTTCAGAAAAAATTGAACTAACTGTAGCACCTTCTGGAGCAGGAGGAATATTGCACTCCACAGAAGGCAATATGGGACTTCCCCCAATAGCCTAATTAATAGGAACTTTACCTTCCAACTGCCTGATGCAAATTCTTTGCATGAGCCGCTTATGCCGACTGTTGTCAACTTAAAACCATAAAATGGTTACAGCACAGAAGGAGACCATTCTGCCCATTGTGTCTGCTGACTGTCTGCAAGAGCAACACACCTAGTCCCACTCCTCCCACCTTTTCCCCATAGCTATGCAAATTTTTTTTCTTCAGATGATCATCTAGTTCCCTTTTGAAAGCCATGATCGAACCTGCCTCCATTACACTTTCAGGTAGTGCACTCTACATCCTAACCACAGTATATAAACAAGTTTTTCCTCATGTCGCTGTTGCTTCTATGTGTTGTATTTCCTACTGTGCCTACACTTCAAAGCACTTAATTGGCTGTAAAATGTGTTGAGACGTCAGGTGGTCATGAAAAGTGCTATATAAATGCAAGTCTTTCTTTTAACTGAGTTGAATGAAATCGTGTTTGCTGAGCAACACAAATATTTGCTGCACTCTGAACAGAGTAAGTGTGTTTTTAAATATGTGCGACACAAGTTAGTGGAAACCAATGACCTGATTTACAATGAAAGTACTAAATTGTGCCAAAGTCCAAGATGTTTGGATAAATGTTCATTGATAAGAACAATTATATCACCCTCTGGAATTTTTCCTTTGACCAATGAAAAGCACTTCCAAGAATGTAGCTATTGTAAGAGCATTCCAATTATATTATTATTTTCTTTGTTCATGGGATATGGCATTGCTAACAAGGCCAGCATTTAGGTCATGAGTTTCCTCCTCCCTCCATTAATCCACATATTATTTCAATTGGATGAACTAGTTTGAGACCAATTAATCGCTTATTTTAAAATTTAGATGAGCGAACTCACATGACCTTCACTTTGAAATTTTTCAAATACAAAAAACCCCCACTTTAACATGAATTATAATTCTAAATGTTGCAGAAATGCTGAATTTGTTTTCAAATTTTAGAAAGTTCATATTAGGCAATGCACAGGCTACACAGCCTGCCAACATGCTCCTCAATCATAATGATGCTGTGTTCTGAATCCAAAATACTACATTTACTACTTTGGTTATAGAGTGTTATAAGAGCTGGTTAGTTACTAATTTACATACCTAATGTGTATATATAGTCTTGTTATCTATTTATAAAATAGGCACAATATATACACTGGGCACATGGCATTGACACAAGCACCTGTGAAACCTGACTAGTTTCCTAGGCCAGAATTTTTCAGCCCCCCCGGCGATGGGGCTGGTGAGCCATTGAAATCTCAGTTCATATTGGCGGGCCCCGAAGATCCCGTTGGAGTGAGGGGCTGGAAAATTCCTGCCCTCGTGTTTGGACTGGAGCGACAGACAGACATGTATTGCATCTTTGTGTGATCTTTGTCTTAACTTCCTTCTGCAATTTCTAACCATGTCATTGCTTCATTGAATTTGTTTTAGCCAGTTGGCACTTTTCATTCTTGCTTTACTACTTTCAGTGTCCCTTAGTTAAATATTCCTTGCACAAGAGTGTGAGGTGTTTGTTGATTTAATTTCTGGCATGATCTTAGTGCTGGTTTATAACTGGCTACTGGAAAGCATTCAAGAAAATTTTGGGATGCGTCCTCTTCAGTTTTCTTGTATCTGTGCCCACTGTCTTCCTGTTGAGGGAACTGCAAGCAGGATATCTTTGAGGAAATTGAAGACTTCCTGTGGCACAGTGTGTTGGTGTTCCAATATATTGTCAGTGAATCGCAGACCATTTAAATTGCCATCAACATTCTTTTATTTGAACTTAATAAAATGAAAGACAGATAAAGATCAACTGATCCATTGACTCTGTCCAATACAGCCATGATGCAGCTAATGCACACCATGAATCCCATCAGACCCCTCTTTTTGGTGACAGCCCCTCTCTCCCTCCTCAATCAATTAGCCAAGCCATCTGGGAGAGGCAAAATATCTTAAGACAATTTAGCAACATAAAACTGGGAAATTCCTCTCTCAAGGTGATCAAATCAGTTACAGGAGACCATGATGATTGGGAGTCACATTTCTCAATACTCACTGATCTTCTTTAGGTGGTTATGTCATCTACACTCAGGAACCCATCCAACTTTGAATATTTACAGTGAATCCACATTCATTGCACAAGCTTACAATCTGTTCCAGGCTGATGTCTTTGCGAGATGAAGTGGACTAGATTTTGTGCTCGTCGTTGACTTTGAAGTAAGTTGCCCATAAAGATCTCTGTTATGCGGACTTCCATTTTCCCAACGGCAGTTAAGTTTGGTGACAAGTCAAGGGTATATCTAAGCAGGGTAAGCAGATAATCACAGTGAAGTATTCTCATAGACAGCAAATTAGGAAATTAAAAGCACTTAATTTATCCTTCACCTTTAATTTAACTTTTCAGATAGTGAAATTAATAATTAATTGGGTTTGGATAGAAGCTAAAATATCAATATAAAACATTTTTTAAAACATGAACTTCTCAGTCACAATAAAGAAATTTGACATTCCATAAATATGAACTTAGCTTTCCAGGACCAGTTTGCAGTAATAATGAAGTTAGAACACTGTTAAAAATGAAATTACACCCCATTCAACAAAGTGTGACTTTTTCATGGGCTTTTACAGCGTGATTAACATAAAGGTGGCAATTGTAGTTGATTCACTGATTGCTTAGGAATTGTACTCTGAGGGGCTCTCAACACCGAACCCCCTGGTGGAGCATAGAAATCACTGACAGCAATTCCTGGCTTTCTATGTTTTTCTGCATTTGTCTGGCCTCCTGAAGTTGATGTCAGTTTCAGTGGCATGATGACAGTGAACCTTGACAGTTTTGCATCATTACCACTGCAAAATCTGGGCCACTATCTCATGATATCTAATGTAGCTCAATGCTTGCATATCTTATACTTTTGCCCTATGGCTCTCCCTTGCCAATCTAACTCATGTAGCCTGTCCACATGGACGGAATCATTATTTTAAGGAACTCAATTGAATCCTCTAGAATTCAAAACTTTTTTTTAAGATAAAATGACTGAGACAGTTGGGACTATTATGGTAATTCAATGACTTCACATTTCTTTTATCAAGCTAGTGGCTCTGCCCAGAGCCATTTCCAGCTACCATGTGAGGTGAACAAAACTTAACATGGTATTCTAAGTGAGGCCGACACAAGGCCTTACACGTATAGTGTTATATTATGATATCCACGTTTGAATGCAAATTTCTTTCTTTGCATCAATTATCATTGTCAGCAGCTGAAAAATTATTTGTTTCATGTAAGTGGATCATTTGCATTTTTTTTAAACTCGTGTCAATGTAGCTCAGTTGATAGCATCCTTATCTCTAAATGAAAGATTGAGGGTTCAAATTCTACCTCAGTGCATTATATGGGCCAACTCTGCAGTATAGTGCTGTACTAAGACAGTGCTATATTGTCAAAAGTACCATTTCTCAGATGTTAAATTGAGGCCTTGTCTGTTTGATCAGGTGGATGTGAAAGATCCTTTTGCAAAAGGGTAAGGAGTTCTTCCAGTGTCCTGGTGAACATTCCTTTTTTAACCAACGCCATGGGAAAAATAGATTATCTGGCCATTCATTCAGTTGTTTTTTGTGCAACCTTGCTATGTGGAGGTTAGTTGCTGTGTTTGGCTAAAGAACATTGGTTCTATAACACTTTGGGACATATGATAAAGCAACATATAAATGCAAGTTCTTTAACAAATGTTGCAAAGATTGGCCAGCCCTTTTTTAAAATTAAAACTGAAGCTATTTCTTAAAGCATGACATCTTCACAAAACTATGTTGTCCTAAATATTAATTGCAAAAGGAACTGACAGTGTAGTTAAGTTGTGTTTTTAATTTTAAATGCTTTTAAGTGCACTTTCCTACATTTATATCTATATACTTTCCTACATCTTACAAAGGGAAGTAAACTTTAACCAGATTTTTCATGTGTAATTGAGATCTTGATAAAAAATGCTGCATACCTTTCCTTGATGATCATTGGGTGTAGACGCTGTCTGACATGGCGCTAAGTCATACAGAGCAGAAGATGGAATATTTAATCCCATTCTTTGTTAAGTAATTTAAGTGACGGCTGCAGTAGGAATGGTACAGTTGGCTTTAAAACCTCTGGGGTTGGGAGGGAAAAATCAGCTATAATCCACATTCCCTACTCCCACCTGGAAGTGCAGGGATGTGGACATCAACTGAGAACAGGAGAAAGCATGTCTGTGTTGTCACATACAGGCTTCTGACATTCAGGTTGGATTTTTCAGCATCTGCATTTGCCTGGCCAGGATTTTCCTTTCACTATTTTAATGGATGGAAAATTGCATATTAGTAAGTGCAAAAGCAGAAAACCTCAACTTCACCTCCTAGCCTGGTAGATGTAGAATAGTTACTTGATGGAATTGCCAGATTGATTTTTTGCCACATGGAGCTGCACTTAAGAATCAGTGATGCCATTGAGAGTTGAGAAGAAACTTGCTCAGAGTAAATTTTCTGTCCTATTGGCAAATCCTGCTGCTAATTCCAACCTGAATTTTGCTTTGAAAAGGTTTATAATTTTGTGTATGATAAATATAAAAAAAAATACCTTCTCCTTGAAATGCAGGATTCTAATGAATATAGTACATGTGCACCTTTACGCTCTGCTGAAATTGTAATGGAGTAAAAACCAACTTAAATACGGTGTGTGAAAATCTTAAACATTCACCATTAAAGACGATAGTGTTATTTAACAAAAAGAAAGACTTGTCTTTATAAAGTGCCTTTCATGACCTCAGGTTGTCCCAAAGTGGTTTACAGGTATTGAAGTGCTTTTGAAGTGCAGTCATTGTTGCAAAGTCGGAATTAAGTAGTTGTTTGACACTAGTTGTGTTTGCAATTTGAAGCTTTCATATCCTTTTAATGTGCTATTTAATCCTATTTGTGATTGTAGTGCATTACCCAAATTATTCAGCAAAATTGTTTAAATTCAAAGTTCAATTATTGTATTTCAGTAACTTAAAATAAATGAAACAGAAAATGCTGGAAAAACTCGGCAGGTCTGGCAGCATCTATGGAGAGGGAAACAGTTCATCCTGTTTCTCTTTTCACAGATGCTGCCAGACCTGCCAAGTCTTTCTAGCATTTTATGTTTTTATTTCAGATTTCCAGCATCCGCAGTATTTTGCTTTTATTAACCCAAAATAAAACTTGGGCATAAATAGCAAACATTTGTCTTTGCAATTTTTGCAATTATTCATTCCCCACCCCGCCATTGGTAATTGATTCAGTGTTGTTCAGTTCTTTACAAAATCATTAAATTGCTTGACAAAACATCTCTCGCGTTAATGATTGAGGTCTTGCATTAATGGGTCACAGGTGCCTGATCATTAATGCAATAATAGTGATAGATGGTGTAGATAGTACTTTACTGAAAGTGACAAATGTGAAGAAAATTCCTTTGATTTCTTCTAAGTTTTGAAGGTTTTTACATTGTATTCCACATACCAATGATAACTGTAAGTACATGCAAATTTCAATCGTAAGGTATCGCTTAAATTTCAACAATGTGGATGCAATTTTGTTGCTCACATTATCTCTTGTTGCACGCTATTTGTCTGAATTATTATTGAAATCATAACAGCTTACTGGCAAGAACTTTTTTTCTTGAGCATGATACTGAAGGCAACATAAACATGCAATATTATGATCTGAGGGATGTTATTATGATCAACCTCTCTGATTTTCTGATCTTGCTCAGTCATAATGTATAGGAAAATACTATGCAAAGGTTGGGTGTTTCCTCACAAGGAAAGCAAGATCACAGGCTGCTCTGGTGTACTTCCTGACAGTTGAGAAAGACGAAAGTTTTCTGCTCTTGGCCTCAACATAATGATCAGCAGTCTCCAATTGAAATGGCCAGCGATTGGCAAGTATTTTACACTGGCAATGAGGATTGTTTTCATTCCAATTTGGATGGGCACCCATGATTGCTTAATTAAAGCAATGTATTATTTTCTCACAGTTGTAAGGATGGGTCTAATTTGGAACTTTTAATGACATAGCTAGGTGAACAAATCCCTTGACGTGCATTTGAGGTACAGAGAGCTTTCTTTGTATTAGAAATGAGAATTGATGAGTGAATCCAAACAACTTGGAACAGAAAATGCAAGGCCAGTTAATTTTGTGATAGCTGGCTTGAAAGTGAGCCTATGCCTAGGAAGCCATTAAAGAAACAAAAAACTAACTTGCATTTATATAGCACATTTCATGAGCTCTGGGCATTGCAATGCATTTCAAAGCTAATTAGTTACTTTTGCTGTGTAGTCACTGTTGTAATTTAAGGAAACAAGGCAGCCAGTTTGCACACACAAGGCCAGACAGACAGTGACGCAATACAAAAGATATAACTTTTTAAAGTGAAGTTGTTTGGAGGATAAACTTTGGCCTGGTCATGAGGAGAAATTTCTTGCTCTTTGAATAGTGCCCTGTGATCTTTTACAACCAACTGGATAACATTCTTTTTAGTCCGCCTTCTGCAAACAAAGGAGAATGAATGTGGAAATTTCAGTATATGTTCTATGTTATGGCCCCTAGGTCACACTAACAGTAAGTATTCTCCAGGATGAGATGTTAGCCTATGGGAATGATCAGTGTCTCTGACTCGAAGAGTATATCTAGCACAAAATCTGAAAGTTATGACCAGGGGAGGTTTTATTGGGGAATATAAGGCTGGAGGACATTGTAGAAATATGGTGTTGTGAGATGATTGAAGATTTTAAAGAAAAAGACAAGAATTTTAATTTTTGAAAGAGAGAACTTGCCTTTCACTAGCCTCTGGGCATCACAAAGTACTTTGCAACCAATGAGATGCTTTTGAGATGTAGCCACTGTTGTAATGTAGGCATCATGGCAGCTAATTTACATTCAGGATGCTCCCACAAACAGCAATGTGATAATGACCAGATTGGCTCAGATCTTCTGATTTCCGATGGTCGGAGACCGGATGTACCCCAGAAAATATGCTGCGGAATTCCTGGAAGTCCTAACGCATGGACTCCATGGGAATTGCCTGCGAAGTTTGAACTTCTGATGGACAATTCCTCTGCTCCTCAGGACCTTCTGAAAAGGCCTTCAGCTCTGAGTTAGAGTCGGAGACTTTGGACGGTTCTGACATACTTAGCTGGATAGTTATCCAGGAAATGTTAGACAGATTAAAACCTAGTCTAACTTCTGGGTAACTGTACAACGGACCCCCCAATCACTCACACTTACCCCCCCCACCCCTCAGACCCAAGCTGACCAGCCCCCACCACTCAACACCACCCCCTGACCTGCCTAATACGACCCGACCACCGACCCCCACCTCCGACTATCCCTGACCCACCTACCCACATGACATCCTACCATCTCACCCACTTGCAATCCTGCCACCCTACCCAGCTGCTGCCTACCTCTTACCCACCCTACCCTTTTACTCACTTACCTTACCCACTCTACTCCCTTTACCCATCCCTACCCCCTTACACATTTATCTTCTCTCTGTATCTTTTCAAAGAAGTTTGGGGACATTTAAACTCTTCACTTACAGGATATGGCATCTAGTCCATAAAAAGGGGGTGTGATTTCTGTGCAGATTCTCTCCACTCCTTCCTCCAAGGTTTCCTGCGCTGACTGAGTTCTGCAGGATCCTCCATCGGAAGATTGCCCTGAAAAATCAGAGGAAGGTTCGGGCCTAACTGATTTGGCAAAGTTGCTTGAGGAATTAATCAAGACACTGGGAATAAGCCCCCTGTCCTTCAAAATAGGACCATGAAATCTTTAATGTTCATCTTAGGAGCAGACAGGGCCCCTTATCCAAAAGATGGCACCTCTGACAGTGCAGCATTCCCTCAATACTGCATTGGAGTATCAGCCTAGAGGTTTGTGCTCAAGTTTCTGCATTGGGACTTGAACTCTCATCTCTCTGACTCAAAGGTGAGAGTGCTACCAACTGACCCACAGCTGACGCCTTAATGCCTATGTAGGTGGAAAGCCATTGTAGAGCAGCAAAGACCAGTGGAATGGGTGAGTACGATTTGGTACAAAACAAGATGTGTTTGGTCGGAATTTGAATAAGCTGAAGTTTATGGAAGGTGGAGGCAAATAAGGCCAGCAAAATGTACGTTGGAATCATGAAATCTGGATGTTACAGGGGTATTTTCAGAAGTAGGATTGAGGCTGTCACTGTTCTGGATATGTAAGTAAGTGGTTTTTATTGTGGAAAGGACATGGGATGAAACTAAAGGTTGCAAATGGTTTGCTTCAATGCAGGACAGTGTCTTGGGAGGGGAAGGATTTTGTGGTGGGAAAGTGAAGATGATGATCGGGCCCAAAGTTAATGGCATTGAGGCTCTGAATGCTGATCTGGAGGAAGCTGTGACAGCAAAGATTGACTACACAGTCTGACATCACTGAGATGTCAATGGAGTTGATGGGGAAAGAGAAAACTGGATTTCATAAGCATACCAGAGGAAGCTGATTCCATGCCTGTGACGATGCTGAGGAGCAGTATGGAAGAGAGAGAGGAGCGGGCTAAGGATACATTCCAGGGAGACTCTGGTGATACACTTGGATATAATAAGCTAGGTAAGAATGGAACTACATGAGGGTAGCCATACAAAGCTTGATTACGTAGGTAGATGGCATAGTCAAACATGTTGAATGCTGCAAAGTGGTCAAGGTGGGTTAGAGCATTATTCAGTGAGCATCTTTTGTCATATTGGTTAGCAATCTTTCAATGCAGTGAGCAGGGTGAAGGCTTGGTTGGAATGATCCAAATAGGGAATTACACAAGTGATGAGCATGGATGGGAACGTATGATGTTTTCAATGATCATGGAAAAAGAAGTTGGAGGTGGGGTAGTAATTGACAAGGGTAGAAGTAGCATGTGGGTTTTTGATAGTTTTGAAAGGAATATCAGCTAGCATTGACATCAGGAATCAAAAGCTGAGAGGTGAAGAGTTGATTTGGAAAGGGATTGATGGAACCAGAGGTGAGTCTCATTGTTGAGATGAACTTGGATAATGTGGGGGGTGTGGAGTGGGCATGAAAGAGATGTGGAAGAAGCTGCAAAGCGACAGAGGTTCAAGGAGACAGGGAGTGGGTGGGATCTAGTGTAAAGGGTCGGATGCAGTGAAAGTGGATTCAAGGATTATAACTTAAACATGGTTATACCATAGCACCCTTGCAAAATCAGCTTTTTCTTAATTGGCAGTTTTTTTTTTTGGAGGCTTATTTAACTGAAGGCTGTGTAAAAAGAAAATTTAAAACTAAAACGTGAATTACTTATGTTCAGTTTTATGGTTATACTTACCTTTTTGTTGGCTGTTTCATCAAAGCATTTTCATAATCAACATTTTAAACATATATATTGTCTAGTTGCACTTCCTTTCCCATTCTAAATAACTATGTTCACTTTTATAATGCAAACTTTTGCTCGTTATTCCCTTACCTACTGGAGACACTGCAGTGCCACTGGTGTTGAAAGGGCATAATTTTAACATGACAAGTTTACTTGGGTTTTTTTCCCGTATGAATATGGTCAGCACCAATATATTTTATGTGCAATTTACAAGCATAATCAAGTATATATCAAGTATGTTTGACTATTTGAATGTGGGTGGCATTAATTGGGATTTCATTTGAGCAGCTGTGAAGAGACTCACTGAAACTGGGGGTAGTTGGGTTAGGAGGGAGACACTTGTAATGCTTCACTCTGTAAATAAGTGTTAGACTGAGAAAAGATTGACCCTAGTTTTATCCTTCACCAACTGGCTTTCTTGAGTATAACCATAGAGATTTAGAATAAAAATATTTAAAAAGTGCACTGAATTACATCTGTGCACCCTAGTCCAGTTATCTCCTGCCATCAAACATAGAAAGATAGAAAATTTATGGCACAAAAGGAAGCCATTTGGCCTATCATCTATGCTATTCACCCTTCTTCACTCTAAGATGACATTTTTTCTTGACTCACTGCTATGCAACACCACAGAGGAATGATTAGTTATTTCTTAATCTGGTAAATTCCAGTGAAATTTGAAATGATTTGAGCCATCTTTTAGGTATTTTTGTTTTATCTTCTAAAGCCTCCCAAAACCGTATAGCCTTTCTGACAGGAGACCTGCTGTTTTAAATCTGCCTGTCTGCTGACAAGAACAACCTGGAGAAACTGACCACATGATTTAACCTCCGGCCCTCCCTGAAGGGAATTGTTTTTTGTTGTTTGATTCTTCAAGAAGAAGTGGAGATTTAAAAGCTTACTGAGAGTAATGACGGATTTGAATCAAAGCACTGCGACTTCAAGGAATAGTGTGCAAGATATCCAGTGCTATGAAGCACTGTAGTTCCACTTCGAAAGGTCCTTTTCCAGCAATAAAATGTGTACAGAATTTAGAAAAGCTTACAGCTGCTAGACAAGACTTTTCCAATGGATGAGGTAAGATTTTTCCAGTTCCGAAGAAATATCATCAGTCTGAAAGATCAGCTCTCTTTCCCTCTCCCCAGATGCTGCCAGACCTACTGAGCATTTCCAGCATTTGCTGTTTTTTATTTCTAATTTCCAGCACTGGCAGTAAGCTGCTTTTGTAAGATTCCAAGTTTTGATTTCTAGGGGTGGATTTTTGTGACCTGAATCGGGCCTGAACAGAGCCGGGGGGTGGAAAAATGGCTGCCATGTCACACCTACGTTCTAGTCACCTGAAATTTTCACAAGGGAGTGGGGGAATGCGGGTCTGTGAAATCACCTTACTCCTGTGGAGGCCAATTAAACTAGTTAATGGCTGAAGTTTTTTTAAAATTTGGTGGAGGTACCTGGTATTTAAGAGTTGGAGGGTGCCGGGGTGGGGGGCTGAGTCAGGGAGGCTAGAAAAATTTCTGAAGGTAAGACTAAGTGCTGATCATAGGTGAAAAAGCTTACTCGTTTGAAGTAAATGTTGCAGTAGCCCATGACAGCACAGGGGAGGAGTCAGCATTGAGACCTTTGCCATTTCAGGGCGTGTCATCACCCCTTCTGGAATCACATGGACATCAGAGCAGTGGACAAGGCTGTTCGGACTCCACCTGAACCCCAAGAAAGATGCAGCTGGAAATGGGTGCTGCACCTTGGAAATCAAGGCCATTGGAGATGAGCAATAATCTACACAGGAAGAACGGAGTCCCTGGGAATTTGGAGAGGAACAAGGGGCACAATGGAGAAGGAAACATGACCCTGACCACAGGATCTATAGGCAGAGGTGAACTGAGGACCAATGACAAAGGATACTGCAACTCTCTAGGCAGATGCCTGGCCCTATCTGGTGGTGCCTTTGAATACCCTCCTGAAAGGATCTTGGTGATTTGGTGGTGCTGCACTCTCCATAACATTGTCTCCCAGAGAGGTGTGGACCATAGAATGATGAGGCCCTTGAAAGGGACAGCTCATCAGGGGAGGACTAGGAGAGGAAGAGAAATTGGAGGCAGTGGGTGATAACGGTGAACAAAGAGGTGCCCCTGCAGCATGACAAAGTTGCCTCCTCCTGCCACCCTCTGGGATGAGGACTCCTCTCCTATCCCTTATTGGTGCCAGGTTTCTGGCCTCCTGTTGCACCTTTCTTCCTGCTGGTGCTGTAGAATGCTCTGGTACAAACTGCAGATCTCCCACAGACAATCCAAAGCCTCGGTAACTGCTGTTGTGGAATGTCTATATGAGTCCCACACTTGATCTGATCCAACTCCATTCCTGTCCCCAACGGCTCTAATTGGAATGGAAACTCATCTCCAAACCAATTAAGGGCTTACCCCTGTGAAAATCTGAACCTTCGGCTTCCCAGTGGAGATGGGTTTCTGACGCAGAAAGAGGCCAGGCTCTTGTTTTCTGCCTTTGTGGCAAAAATCCATCTCTTAGCCTGTGCTGCATTATCTGGGCAATGATGGGTCCATTACAATTTATCTTAGCATATGGGGCTAGAGGGGAGAGTTATAAGAAACATCTGCTCCTGCCTGTTGTTTAGTAACTTCTAATATAAGGATTGTGTGTGTGGATGTTGAGTGAAGCAGAATGGGCTTCATTTGTGATGCCTCATGTGGCTGAACAATTTGTTGACACTGGCTAAGATTTTCTCTTCTGTCACTTACTAGCCTTTAACTTTCTAGTTGTTCACTTTAATGTGCAGAAAATCATATGCTGGTGAGAGGGAAGTAGAAAATTCCATCTTTGTATCTTTCTCTAAAACTTACCTTGATGAAGCATTTGGTGACCCCTTCTAATATCTCTTTCTTTGGCCCTGTGTTGTTTTGTTGGTTGTGTTATGGTTGAGTACTTTTGCCACTTTTCTACAATAAGGGTACTTGATAAAGATATGTTTTTGTCTCGCACCTGAAAAAATGTACATTAGCTGTACATTAACTTGAGTCATTGACTTTAAGGGAGAAAGGATCAATTAGGGAGTGGGAAGATTTTCTGCAAGCTTCATTTCAATGGCATGTAAGTTGATGTATATATCAGTAACTTGTAACTTGTGGGTAATTGTTGAATAGTATTAAACAAAATCTTGTTAATTTAGTTCACTTACACATTTGCTTCAATTTTGTGTAAAAGTCAACACAGATTCCATTTTATGGATTCTAGATTAGTTGATGCTGTTGATTTTAATGACTTTAATTAGATTGCACCTACTCAATCAATTGCAAATGAAATGAATGAATGACAGATTATTTTCTAAAGTATTTTGTGAGTAATGAAAGGTCAGGCTTTTGAAAAATGGCAGATAAAATTTACAATCTAAATAGCGTTTCTGAAATATTGAGTGTTAAAGAACACTAAAGGTGTTGAAAACAAATTCTAAAACTACAAACCAGGTATGTTTTAATAAGTGGATATTTATGTAGGAAACTAAGTTTGCTTCATTATCTATTACATGTAAATCAGGTCGTGTAGTCTTACTTCAGCATTGTACTGGCCATATGAGAAAGGTAACACTTGGGGAGGGGGAAAAATATTTTTATTATGTTGGTTTTCTAAGTATACAAGTACATATTTTTGGTTAAGTGCTGACATTGTGTCTCAAGAATCTGATTTCTTGTTTATACAATTTAATTGGAGCATCATTACATGGTGTGTTGGTAAATAGTTTCCTCCCCCTGCCAACACTACCCCCACCTACAAACTCCTCTTGAGGAAATTACTATGCTGCTGAAAGGCCCAGTATCTCCAATATTTTAGTTTCCTGTTAAATGTTGTGGGTAAAGTCGAGCTGTTCAATGCAACTGGCCCTCTCATTACAGATTGTCCATACGATTTAATCTAGTTCATACAGTTTCATATATGTTGTTTAACTGAATACTTTTATCATTTTCTCTCTGTAATGCCAAAATTTTGAATTCTCATTTTGTAATTTTGACCTTTTTTAGGAGGTGGGGTAGGAGTTTGTCGATATTTCTGTATTTTCCAATAGTTGGTAGAGTAAGATCAAATCTTGTACGTGCATTCTCTTTAACATTTAAAGACCTTTAGGATCTGCCATTTTTCAACAGTATTATTATAGAATGGTACAGCACAGAACAAGGCCATTTGGCCCAGTGTACCCATGGCAGCTCTTTGGTTATAAGACTTTTGAATATGAAAAGGAGAATTTACCAGTCTCTAGATTTAAAAAATAAATCTTTACAAATGTGTTAGGATAGTACAGGTAAGAAGTGTATTTTTCTCCGCACTATTTCTTTATCTGAGTAATCTGCTAGAATCGCCAAGGCCGATCATTTGACCAGCTTATTACTTTCCCACCTGGAAGATGATATAAGACTGAATCATTGCATTGCAATTCAAGAAAAATTTCACCAGCTTGTCACAACAACTTGCGTTTTTACCAAGCCTATGTTCACTCATTTCTTGAATTGCTCCAACAAAGAGCTGGTACAGACACAATAGACCAGTTTGTGATCTCCTGGTGCTGTAAACTTTTATGGTTCTATTATTCAGTGATGAAATATTGAAGTTTTGTTCATCAGATTGCGAGAAACCCCATCTCTTGATCCAATACTCCATACTGTTCGATGATATCCAGACCATAGCACATTCAATGCCAGCATCTGCTCTGCACAACATTGAAGTGGTTTGATCGGGCTGTTGGCTTTCTACAGGAGGGATTGGCTTTTAAAACAAATCACATGTTTTTTTTCTAGGAGCACAAGAGCTGCTGCAGCTGCACATCATTCTTTTATATCAGTACAAGAAGTCCATAAAGAATACAAGTCATTAAGCTCCCTCCCTGTTCCAGATGTTGTGCCTGCAGCTCTGTTCTTAGTACACATAGTGCTAACTGTTACATAGTGGAGTGTGCCTCAGGCTATTTATTGGAAGTAGGTGATTTGTCCATTTTTATAGCGGTTCCCAGTAACAGTTAAGATCAAATTTGAGACACATCTGTGCTTGGCAGTTATCTCTGGCTTCACTCTGTTATTTCACCATATATACAATTGAAGAAAGATATTTCCCAAGCTGTTAAACCTCTTGTGATGCGCTCATGTGGCACCCTCCCAATCATACTGTCTCTTTTGCGCAATAAATCTATTTAATTTGTTCCCTGCTTTAAATCACCTGATAACTTGCAGTGGCTGGATAGGAATTCTCGGTGAAAGAATGGCTGAAAGGTTAATCTGGCAGTGCAAAAATGTTCTGTAAGACTAGTTGTTCATAAAACTTCTCCAAGTGTGTAGTGGTACAGTGTAAAATTTCAGAAGAATAAAAAGCCTATGTCACTGATTAATAACAAAAAAAAACTGATTGAAAGGTTAAGCATTTTTCTTAAAACAACAACCTTAAAATAAAGAGAGAGGATCCAGGACTTTTAAGTTTTATCACATGTGTAATTTACTTATTTTTCTGTCTCCAACCCTGTTTTTCTCTCTCCTTGTGTGAAGAATTTTGCCTCTGTGCTGTGGTGCAGTAGAGATTGCACATTAACTATGTGAGGAGTCAATGGCTGCTTTATTGTTTTGATTTCACAGCAGTAGCTCTGATAACAACTGAAGATTTTTGATACTTGATTTATTGTGGGTTCATTCAGAAGTGTTTTCTATTTTTCCTTACCTGTAATGTTATTTCCGTGCAAAAATGATTTTCTTGTAAATGATTCAGGTACTGTCTTTAGTGGCTTTGAGAAAGCCTGTATGAATCTTGGTTCTGAGCAGCATCAATGAGAACAACATTGTGTATATCCTGATATGTCTGACTAAACAGGCTGTCCTGGAAATGAATGGTGAAGGATGGAGCTTTATAATTTATTACATTCCAGCAAAGTAAACATATAAGTGACAACATACTTCATTGGAATAACCTGTCATGTTTGAAGTCTGGAATTATAAATTGCTTGGGTCAATTCATATTGACGCTTGAGATTATTGACAGCAATATGTCCATCAGCAAGAGTGGCTTAGTAGCACCAGTACTGACCAAGCTGGTCTTGCCCTGGAAGACGAATCTGCTAGTCTGGGCTTGCGGCAGATGGTGAGAACACCAACAGGAGGGAAAAACCTACTTGACATTATCCTCACCAAGCTATCTGTTGCAGATGCGTCTAATCGTGACAGTATTGAGAGGAGTGACCACTGAATAGTCCTTGTGGAGATGAGTTCCCGTATTCATGCTGAGAATGCCCTTCATCAGATTGTGTGGCAGCATCACCATGGATTAGACTCATCACTGATATAATAGTTCAAAACTGGGCATCTATGAGCTGCTATGGACCATCATTAGCAAACAACCATTTTTGTAACCTCATGGCCTGGCATATCCCTCACTCTGCAATGACCATCAAGCCAGGGGCCCAACCCTGGTTCAATGTGGAATGTGGGAGGGCATTCCAGGAGCCAATTTGATTCAGTCCACTTGACAGCCAGAAACTGCGAAAGGCACTGGATACAGCAAAGACTGTGAGCCCAGCCAACTTACTGGCTGTAGCACTAAAGACTTGTGCTCCAGAATTAGTCGCTGCCCTAGCCAAGCTGTTCCAGTACAGCTACAACACTGGCATCTACCTGACAATGCGGAAAGTTATCCATGTATGTCCTACTCAAAAAAAGCAGGATAAATCCAATTTGCCATAACCCTCTCTATCATCAGCAAAGTGAGGGAAGGTAGCAACAGTCCTACCAAGTGTCACTTACTCAGCAACAATCTGCTCACCAATGCTCAGTTTGGGTTCCATGTGGGCTTCTCCGCTCCAGACCTCATTACAGTCCTACACGTGGATGAAAGAGTGCCCTTGACATTAAGGCAACATTTGGCTGAATGTGGAACCAAGGAGCCCTAGCCAAATTCAGGTCAGTAGCAATTAGGGAGAAAATCCCTCACTGGTTGGAATCATGCATAAAACTAAGGAAGATGGTTGTGGTTGTTGGAGGCCAATCATCTCAGCCCCGGGACATCATTGCAGGGGTTCCTCAGGGCAGTGTCCTAGACCCAACCATCTTCAGTTGCTTCATCAATAATCTTCCCCTTATCACAAAGTCAGAAATGGGGATGTTTGCTGATGATTGCAGTGTTCAGTACTGTTTGCAACTCTTCAGTTACTGAAGCAGTCCGTGTCCATATGCAACAACACTTGGACAATATCCAGGCTTGGGCTGATAAGTGCTAAGAGACATTCACACCGCATAGATGTCAGGCAACGTCCATTTCCAACAAGAAGGAATCTAACTATTTCTCCTTGATATTCAATTTCATGACCATCACTGAATTTCCCCACCATCAACATCCTGGGGGTTACCATTGATCAGAAATTTAGCCGGACCAGCCGTATAAATACTGCAGCTACAAGAGCAGATCAGAGGCTTGGAATTCTGCAGTGAGTAAGTCAGCTTTTGACTCTCCAAAGCCTGTCCACCATCTACAAGATGCCAGTAAGGAGTGGGCTGGAATACTCTGCACTTACCTGGACGAGTGCAGCTTCATCATCACTCAAGAAGCTCAACACCATCCAGGACAAGGCAGTCCACTTGATTGAAACCCCATCCACCATCTTAATCATTCACTCCCTCCACAAGCGGTGCACAGTAGCAATAATGTGTACTGTTCACAAGACGCACTTCAGCAACTCACCAAGGCTCCTTCGACAGCCCCTAACAAACCCCTCTTCCCTACCACCCAGCAGAACAAGAGCAGCAATTACAGGGGAATACCATCATCTGCAAGTTCCCCTTGAAGACACAAATTATCCTGACTTGGAACTATATCACTGTTCCTTCACTGTTGCTAGGTCAAAATCCTGGAATTCCTGCAGTCCACGGACTGCAGCAGTTCTAGAAGGCGGCTCACCATCTGATTCTCTAGGGTAATCAGGGTTAGGCAATAAATTCTGGCCTTGCCAGTTGCGCTCACATCCCAAGAATGAATGAATAAAAAAATAAATAGTATAAGCCAATTAAATTGGTGTTGCTTTTTGACATTGGTTAAATTATGCACCAGATTATAAGTTATGTAACTGAGAAGCCTTTGGCCAGTGCAGTAAACTGAAGTCACGCAAGTTATAAGTGCTTCTTCTATAATGCATTGAGGGAAAAAATAATCAAAATTCTTCTTGTATTATTATCTGAAATTTATGCATCTTGTTGTCATTAACTTTAAGTAGTAAACCTTTTGTAATATTTAAAGCATTTGGCATTATAGCAAATTTTAGAATATGAAGTTGTGCCCATAAACCAAAAATATCATGCCAGATGTGCTGCTGCAATTGTTCCTGTATTAAACCTAATCTCGAGAGCGTGATTTTTAAAAATTAAACCTGAGTGAACTGTGGCTCAGTGGTAGCACTCTGGCATCTGATTCAAAAGGTTGTAGGTTCAAGTTTTACTCCAGAGACCTGAGCAATCTAGGCCGGCACTTAAGTGCAGCATTGAGGGAATGCTACCCTGTTGGAGGTGCCAGCTTTCGGATGAGAGGCCCAAGGCTTTGCCTGCCCATTTCAGCTGGATGTGAAATATCCCATGGCACCCTTTGAAGAAGAGCATGGGAGTCGTCTTGCTGACCTGGCAAACATCTATCCCTCTACCAACACCATGAAAGCAGATTGTGTCCAATCGTTTCATTGATATTTTGCCACAATCTGTAAACAATTTGGTGCGTTTTTACTTTACCAAAGTGACTACACTTCAAAATACTTCATTTGTTGTGAAGTACTTTAGGTTGTTCTGTGGTCATGAAAAGTGCTACATAAATGCAAGGTCTTTGCTTTCTTTAGCAAGAGGGTAAAGTTTCCAGTTTTCTGCTTCCAATTTCCGCCAGACTGAAGTGGAGGCTTAGCACTTAAGCATCAAAAAAAATTACTCGTTTTGTTGAGCATTCTGGTGGTTGTTGGACAATTTGTTACATTTTGAGTGTATTTATGCATTTCCCATTCAAAACATGTTTAAGTGATCACAAATTCTATATCTGTATAATTGACCTGTGCTAACAGGACAACAAGGACACAATAAAAGTGTTTTATACTTTTGTACATTTTTATGAATTGCACTTTTTCTGCAAACCCTTCTCTCCCTGGGTGAAATAAGACAGAAAGGATAAATCTTAGCTTATGTTGGGTCATCTTGTAAGGCATTGCATTAAGGGGCTAATATATCTACAATCAAGATTTTGAGGCGGGAGTGGGAGAAATTTGTTTTCCTCAAAAATGGGTGCTGCACCTCACCAAACTGTGGGTCCCCAAACAGCTTGCAGAAGAAGATGCCTCAAATGTTAGGATGCTGCGTTGCCAGAAATGGTTCTCCTGGACTAGTCAGTGTGCTGGGTATGTGGATGGTGGCTGGATTTTGGGAGGCAGCAGTGATTGCTTTCAGCTTGCCACGAATTCCTATGGAAAAACAATGCATTAATTTTGATGTCATGTTTCACAATTTCCGTGTTGGGATGGGAAAAGCAAAATCCTTTCTTTACAAACAAATTGGGTTTTGTTATTTAAGGCACTGTACAAAGCAAATTTACAAACATGTCATTGAGTGTAAGAAGGTGGTGACAACTTTGTGTTTTGGTAAACAGTAACAGTCTAGTAATGTTCTAAGCAATCCAGACTGTCTGATTTCAACATTGTACACATAGATTATTTCTTTGCACCCCACTGTGTAGTACACTTTTACAACTTTATTCAGTTATCTCTGAGATTTCATTTTATTTCCTCCTGTTTACAGAAGTTTTATTTTGTCTATCTGTTTTGACTCTGAGACCTGTTAGTGGGCATTGTGCAGCAAGTCAGTTACCAATCTGACTGACTGACAGCTTCTCCACTGAGACAAGACAACCACAAAATAGATTCTCCATGTCACTCCACAAGCTGCTTTTGAGTCCTATCATCACTCCTATTTGATTATGCTAGACTACCAGTTCACATTTGGACCACCAGTCGATTCCCTGCTTCACTGCTTGGGTGTGAAAACAACTCAAGAGCTGAACTAGTGAAGGAAGGAAGTCAGTTAAAAAAAAAAGACAAATGTGCAGAAATTGTTTTTGATTACAAATCCCCTGCTCGGTGCCTTCCTTACAGGTGTTAAAGTGGATTAGAATACAGTACTTAGAATGATACATACCTTAAGCAACCTCCCCTACAGTGCGAAGCTGGAAACAAAAGCACACATGATCACATAAGTAGTTGAACGTACTTATTGTGCTAAGCAATAAATTAAAAATGTTTATGACTTGATGCTTTTGGATTTCTGTTGGTATACAGTATAATATTTGAAGCAGTATGTATGGGAAGTGAATTTGAAAGACTGGCCTTCGGACATCTCACTGCGTGGAATTGTTGTCCTTGACCAAAAGTTAATGAGCACACTTGATTTAGCTCTATTTGCAATTATTAACTACTGACTAATGGACATTATGGTAGCGTTAATGTGTGCCTTACAGATTATCTGAGTGGATTGGTACTCCACAGTTTCAATACTTTTTAACTTCAGCTGAGGCCTAAACTACAGCTGATGATAGATGGTAAATGCATGTGGTGTAGTTATAGACTGTTCTGTTCTGCTATATGTGACAGAATAAGCTGTACTTGTCCAGAATGCAGTGAAGTGAGAAATCTCTATGACTGGGGTTCATTGTGAAAAGGACTCATTAGGGGTTTGCTGTGTTTAACAAAAATGAAGTGTGATTGGACTTTGGCCAAAATCAAGGCGCTGCACCTCACCAGTAAATTTCTGTAGCCAGTTTTCCCTGTGGGAGATGTTTTGTTGGCGAGAGCATCTGACATAATTAATGTTAAAAGAACAAAAAAACCCCTCCAAATCACTGTGGAATTGCAGTGTTGGACAGGGTTATTGCTTTTTTTTTTGGCTTTATGGAGGAGTTGAAGTAATTGAGTAGACGGTTTCCACACTACCAATTTAAGAAAGGGAAAGCTAGTTCGCTGTGCAATAGTTCAAATATTTTGAATGCCTTTTGCAATTTTGCAGGGACAAGGTGGCATCAGAAGTACAGTCTAAAATAAAATGTGTTAGTTTAATAACTTTTATCCTACAACTAATTTTATTCATTTCAAAGGATATTGGGGTTGTACTGAACTTTTGTGTTTCCTTCACTAGTACCTGTTAATGGTTCAACAACTAGAAAATATAATATCCACTAGAATTTTGAAAGGTTAGGAAATTAAACTGTGTTGTATTCTTGTATGAATTATTGCCAATTGATTGTTCCCAGACTTTAGCAGTTTCCATAAAGTGCTGTAAAAACTAATAATTCTTGTGAGATTTTCAGTTTCCAATGTGCAAAGTAGTTGCCTGAAATTGTTTAAAAGTTATCAAAGGTGATAAAAACTTAGTATTATGCAAACAAAATAATTGTGATCTTGTTCTAATTTCAATCATGGAAAAAAATACTACAACAGGCGTTTAGAAAATGCAGAGAAAACAGCCAGCTGGAAAAGCACAGACGATTGCAGTCATTGTATGACTTTTGAAATGTATAAAAACATGAGCTTGGTGTATGTTTTCAGTGTTCACTTTTGATGGGTTATGTATTGCATGCTGAGCTCCTTAAAATCAGGGAGTACAAGCTCAAAATTAATTTGCAGAGCGATTATGCTCCAAAAACAACTAATGCAATCATTTTCTTCCTTTTGAGTTGTCAACAGTCTGTACGATGAATACCATTTGCCTGAAAAATCTCAAAATCAGAATCTGTCAACTGGTGTTTTGAGTTTCAGTTCTGCATACCATTCTGTTGAATAAAAAAAATGGAAGCTATGCAAACTGTTACGGAATCATTATGGGTGCTTGTTGCTAGAAGGCCCCTTCTTCAAGGAAGGAAAGTCAAAGAGCTGGCAGGCCTCCCGAAAATAATTTAGTTGTGCATTTAGGTCCGGCAATAAAAAGCGATGGAAAAGTGAGAACCATCTTCAGCAGTTGGTTACTTACAAATAACAGATTCCTCTTGGATTGCTGCATCTTTACTGAATGTTTTTCAAGAAAACCTTGTCTTCATTGATCTTCATAACAACTGGATGATTCAATTTAATACCTGAAGATTACTCTGACATAGTTAGACTAGTTTCTGTGTAACCAATAAACACCTAGAAGTTGTTCAGAAACTCTTGTAAGAAATTCCTACCAATGAACAGAACTTTAAATAAGACATAGGATACAAGCTTAAACTTAGAGCATTTGACAGAATTCCCTCCAGTATTTTAATGGCGGAGTTAGCTGTCAAAAGTAAACTTTGCAATTTCAGGGCTTGAGTTCTTCAATCAGATTTTGAACCACTAAGTAAATCTGGAAGGAAAAGGCTGGATTTCAACATCTCTTTTTTTGCATTTTTAAAACTGCTGAACAAAAGTGCAGTGATATTAATTTAATAGTTGTATTTGAGTAGTATATTGCCATTCGTTCACACTCGGCTCTCATTGCTGGCACATGAACTTTTGCACCAGTGACTTTACTGCTGGGGGCCAACTGCCTGTAGGAAATCAGAGGACCTAAGAGATTAACTACAAATTAAAAAACAGCTACAGCAGGTTTGTTATTTCAGCGCTCTTAATCTGTAGCTACGCCTTGTATGAGATCCATCCACAGCTCTAAGCTTGTGTCAGTTTTGAAAAAAATGTACTTTGATCGTTAACCATATATTTAGTTCTGTACTTTTATTATTGCATCTACCATTATTTGACAGTGTAAAGGAATTATTTCCTGTTTTTGCTGCCCTGGGATCCAGCCTGGAGTCTATGCATTGGGATGTTATTGCAAATTCTTAGTCTCATGCTGTCAAGAGGGTCTAAAACAGAGTTTGACTCCAATATCTATAAATTTTGATTGACTCTGGATAGACACAGCAATATGATATCGACTGGTTTATTGGAAAGATGCTGTTCTGCAAACTTGTATTAAAGTCAAGGTAGTTTTGGGAAAAAAAGTTCAATTTTATGAAAATTGCTGCACACACCCCACTCGTTCTGAAATTTAACTTGCATTTGATATATCAATTATTTAAATTAAACTGGTCAATTAATATATGTTTTTACACTAGAGCAGTACAACAATAGCTAAAGACAGCTGCCAAGTGCATTAGGGTACAATCATAATACATGACTGAATGATAGATGGGCTGTAGCTTTGAACTTGAGATTTCTTTATTGGGTCTTTGTATTTTGCAAGGCGATGGAGAGCATTGTGATTATAACTAAAATAATTTTAGTTGGCAATTGTGCAAATATTTTGCTTACAAGGGTTCTGTTGGAAGCTGTCAGAATTTAGGTCTCCAGGCGAGTAATTAGATTACAATTCCAGATGTGTAGGACAATTTTAGTGTAATGGTTTTATACAAATAAAATGGCAAATGTTTAAATGAGGAACATAATTTTTAGAGATGATTGCATTGATATGGAATCAAGACTTCCTCATTTGGACATGAGTGCACGTACCCTCCACTCATAAACTCATTACTGTTAGTAAAGTGGAGTTTCTTTAATCATAAAACAATACAGGTTTTTTAAAAAATGCCCCTATTGATGCAAGCTAATTGGGCAGCCTAATGGTATTTTCATGTAGTTTATTTTGTCATCTTAATGAAAATTACCTGTCAGTATATGCTGCAGCATTTGTAAACCAAGACTCGTCATTCAATTTGCTGTCCTGCAGTTCATTAATCTTCAGGGATGTCATTCTTGGTCAGTAGCTAATTACTAGTACAAGTAATAAATTAATTTTCCAGAGTGTTATGAGTGCTGTATTGCCTATCTTTGTGAAATGTCTTTATTTAGTTAATTTTTCATAATACTACAATGTCTTGATGTGTGTTTTTTGTAGACACGGAGTTAAGCGGTTCAGTTTTATTATGGTTTTAAATTTTCACCTGTTTTTGGATTCTCCATGATGTATTTTGTAAGGTATATTGTGGCAAGGACTTCCATTCCAGAATATGTACCATTCCAGCTGAACAATATTTTCTCCAGATTTGTGATGCTCAATATTACCCACATCATTAGGTTCAGGCTATTCAGCATCTTCATCAAAACTTACACAAATCAAAACATTTTTGAATGATTATAAGTTAGGTTAAGTGGAACTTTATAGTTGGTCTGTGGTCAGGGAGAGGGGGGTACAGGGAGGGTATTAACCCTCAAGGGTTATAATCTCCGGATTACTACCCGAGCCACGTGCAAATTGGCATAGGGACGCGAGAATAAGGGAAGTAAACACGTGGCGGGAAAGAGGGGTTCCATTTCATGGGGCACTGGCATCAGTATTGGAAAGGAGGGATCTGTACCATTGGGACGGTCTCCACCTGAACCGATCTGGGACCAATTTTCTATCGAAAAGGGTAAATAGGGTGGTCAACAGGACTTTAAACTAGAAAGTGGGGGGAGGGTAGGGTAAAACTCCAAGAAGTATGATTAATGGGAAACAAAGCAGCAGGTTAGCGTGTGTGGGGGGGGCGGGGGGGGGGTGGATTCAACTTCATGGAAAATTATGAAAAAACTGAAAAGAAAGGAGAGCCCAGGAGAAGCTATTAAAGTCTCCAGAACACAAAATAGGACAGAGTGTTTGGAAAGGGCTAAGAATCTAACTTCAAGCACATCAAATAAAGGGACGACAATTAGAAAGGGGACGGGAAATACAGAACTGAAGGTGTTGTATCTGAATGCACGCAGCATACGAAATAAGGTAAATGAGCTTGTGGCGCAGATTGAAATTGGCAGGTATGATGTGGTGGGCATTACAGAGACATGGCTGCAAGGGGATCAGGACTGGGAGCTAAATATCCAAGGATATACATCCTATCGAAAAGATAGGCAGGTTGGCAGAGGAGGTGGGGTTGCTTTGTTAGTAAGAAATGAAATTAAATCTTTAGCAAGAAATTATGTAGGGTCAGATGATGTAGAATCAGTGTGGGTAGAGTTGAGGAACCGCAAAGGTAAAAAAACCATAATGTGAGTTATGTACAGGCCTCCGAACAGTAGTCAGGATGTGGGGCACAAGATTCATCAGCAGATAGAAAAGGCATGTAAGAAAGGCAAGGTTACAGTGATCATGGGGGATTTCAATATGCAGGTAGACTGGGAAAATCAGGTTGGTAGTGGATCCCAAGAAAAGGAATTTGTGGAATGTCTACGAGATGGCTTTTTGGAGCAGCTTGTGGTCGAGCCCACTAGGGAACAGGCAATTCTAGATTTAGTGATGTGTAATGAGGCAGATTTGATAAGGCAGCTTAAGGTGAAGGAACCCTTAGGAGGAAGTGACCATAATATGATAGAATTTACCCTGCAGTTTGAGAGGGAAAAGCTGGCATCAGATGTAACAGTATTAAAGTTGAATAAAGGCAACTACAGAGGCATGAGGGAGGAGCTGGCCAGAATTGACTGGGAGATGAGCCTAGCAGGAAAGACAGTGGAACAGCAATGACAGGAGTTTCTGGGAGTAATTTGGGAGACACAGCAAAAATTCATCCCTAGGAAGAAGAAGCATACTAAAGGGAGGACGAGGCAACCATGGCTGACAAGGGAAGTCAGGGACAGCATAAAAGCTAAAGAGAAAGCATACAATGCGGCGAAGAGCAGTGGGAAACCAGGGGATTGGGAAGCCTACAAAGACCAACAGAGGACAACTAAAAAAGAAATAAGGAGGGAGAAGATTAAATATGAGGGTAAACTAGCCAGTAATATAAAAGAAGATTGCAAGAGTTTTTTTAGATATATAAAGGGTAAGAGAGAGGCAAAAGTGGACATTGGGCCGCTGGAAAATGACGCTGGAGAAGTGGTAGTGGGGAACAAAGAAATGGCGGAGGAACTGAATAGGTACTTTGCGTCAGTCTTCACAGTGGAAGACACGAGTGACATCCCCAAAGTTCAAGAGAGTCGGGGGGCAGAGGTGAGTATGGTAGCCATTACCAAGGAGAAGGTACTAGGAAAACTGAAAGATCTGAAGGTGGATAAATCACCTGGACCAGATGGATTACACCCCAGAGTTCTGAAGGAGATAGCTGAAGAGATAGTGGAGGCGTTAGTGGCAATCTTTCAGGAATCACTGGAGTCAGGGAGGGTCCCAGAGGACTGGAAAATCGCTAATGTAACCCCCCTGTTTAAGAAGGGAGTGAGGCAAAAGACAGGAAATTACAGGCCGTTTAGCCTGACCTCGGTCGTTGGTAAGATTTTAGAGTCCATTATTAAGGATGAGATTTCAGAATACTTGGAAGTGCATGGTAAAATCGGGCAAAGTCAGCATGGTTTCATCAAGGGGAGGTCATGCCTGACAAATCTGTTAGAATTCTTTGAGGAGGTAACGAGTAGGTTAGATAAAGGAGAGCCAATGGATGTTATCTACTTGGACTTCCAGAAGGCCTTTGACAAGGTGCCGCACAGGAGGCTGCTCAGTAAGATAAGAGCCCATGGTGTTAGAGGCAAAGTACTAGCATGGATAGAAGATTGGCTGTCTGGCAGGAGGCAGAGAGTGGGGATAAGGGGGTCCTTGTCAGGATGGCGGCTGGTGACTAGTGGAGTTCCTCAGGGGTCAGTGTTGGGACAACAACTTTTCACTTTATACATTAATGATCTAGATGAAGGAACTGAGGGCATCCTGGCTAAGTTTGCAGATGATACAAAGATAGGTGGAGGGACAGGTAGTATTGAGGAGGCGGGGAGGCTGCAGAAGGATTTGGACAGGTTAGGAGAATGGGCAAAGAAGCGGCAGATGGAATACAACGTGGGGAAGTGTGAGGTCATGCAGTTTGGTAGGAAGAATAGAGGCATAGACTATTTTCTAAATGGGGAGAGAATTCAGAAGTCTGGAGTGCAAAGGGACTTGGGAGTCCTAGTCCAGGATTCTATTCAGGTTAACTTGTAGGTTGAGTCGGTAGTTAGGAAGGCAAATGCAATGTTGGCATTTATTTCAAGAGAACTAGAATATAAAAGCAGGGATGTGCTGCTGAGGCTTTATAAGGCTCTGGTCAGACCACATTTAGAATATTGTGAGCAATTTTGGGCCCCATATCTCAGGAAGGATGTGCTGGCCCTGGAGAGGGTCCAGAGGAGGTTCACGAGCACGATCCCAGGAATGAAAGGCTTAACATATGAGGAACGTTTGAGGACTCTGGGTTTATACTCGATGGAGTTTAGAAGGAGGAGGGGGGATCTGATTGAAATTTACAGAATACTGAGAGGCCTGGATAGAGTGGACGTGGGGAAGATGTTTCCATTAGTAGGAGAGACTAGGACCCGAGGGCACAGCCTCAGAGTAAAGGGAAGATCTTTTAGAACAGAGATGAGGAGAAACTTCTTTAGCCAGAGAGTGGTGAATCTATGGAATTCATTGCCACAGAAGGCTGTGGACGCCAGGTCATTGAGTGTATTTAAGACCGAGATAGATAGGTTCTTGATTGGTATGGGGATCAAAGGGTACGGGGAGAAGGTGGGAGAATGGGGTTGAGAAACTTATCAGCCATGATTGAATGGCGGAGCAGACTCGATGGGCCGAATGACCTAATTTCTGCTCCTATGTCTTATGGTCTTATGGTATGACTACACGTCAGGCAGGTATGGGGATCCAGGATGTAGTGATGGAGCAGCCTTTGCTATTGATTTGACAATAGGTTAGAGATACCTGTGTGATGTGAACAAGGACACCAAAGTAGACGACAAATTGACCATAGCACCTTGATGCAGAAAGTCATTCAAGTGAGGGGGGTGGAAAGGAATGTCATAGTTGTAGGGAACAGCATAGTCATGGGCATAGTTATTGTTTTCTGCAGCCATGAGGCTGCGTCTGGAAGTTCCGAAGGTTATGTTGTCTTCCCAGAGCCGGAGTTAAATATGTATCCTTACAGCTGGAGGGAAACTTGGAGTGGAAGGGGGAGGAATCAGTGGCACAAATGGGAACCAATGGCTTAAGTAGAACTAGGAACTCATGTTCTGCTGCATGAGTTTGAGCAGTTGGCATCCAAATTAAAATGCAAGAGCTCAAAGTTAATAATCTCTGGATTGTTACCTGAACCACGAGCCAATTGGCGTAGAGTGAAGAAGATTAGAGAATTAAGTGCATGGTTCAAAGAGTGGTGTGGGAACAAAGGGTATTGTTCATGAGACAATGGCACCAGTGCTGAGGAAAGAGGGAGCTTTCTGTTGGGATGGGCACCACTTAAACAGGGCTGGAATCAGTGCCCTAGTGAATTGTGTAACTAAGGCTGAGAATAGACATGTAAATTGAAAGGATGTGGGGAAGGCTGGGGTTGGGTTGGGGGGTTTGGGGTGTTTGGTGGGGGGAAAGGTGGATAGGGGGCTGCGATAGATAAGGTGAAGCGAGATTTAGAAACTTAAGGAGAAAAGTTGAGACAATAGACCAATACAGTATCTAGCAGAGTGGGAGATAAAGGGACTGGGAATTTAGCAGTAATAGTACATCAGTGAATTAGGCCCATAAGAAAAGTGATAAAAAAACAAACTAAAGATTCTTTATCTGAATGCAAGAAACATTCACACCTAGATGGATGAACTAGCAGCTCAAATAGTGATACATGTGCTTCGTATAATCACCATCACAGAGACAAGGTTGCATGGGGACCAAAATTGGGAAATAAATATTCCAGGATACTTAACATTTTGAAAAAAACAGGCAGAATGGAAAAAGAGGAGGAATAGGTCTCATAAAGGATGACATTAGGAAATGTAATAAGAAAGGGTCTTGGCTTAGAAATCAACAATAGAATCAGTATGGGTAGAGATTAGGAATAACAAGGGTAGGAAACGCTGGTGGGAATAGTTTATAGGCCGCTAGCAGTGGTTATATTAAGCATTAAGAAAGAAATTGTTAATGGTATGATAGCTGCATTATTAAGGCTAATGATAGACAGGTGGAGGGCATTGATTGACTAAGTACCTCGAGTACATATGAAGAAAGACCTCTGGGAAACTGAGCATTGGTTAGGGAGGAGGTAGGCATTTGTAATGTTCATTCTGTAAATATATCTAGTATTAAGTAAAGATTGATGTTTTGTTTCTTATGTCACCAACGGGCTTCAGAATGAATTAATGTAGCAGCAGAGAATGACTGTCTAAAGATGAAGATTGGAAATTAAGAATTTTTTTCAGGCATAAGGTTATAATCTGAGTTACCTTTGTGAAGAATGGCTGAAAACAGCATAAATTATCAAGAGCACGATTACCCACTGATGTTATCTGAATCCGAACCTTATGACCAGTAGATAAATGAAGTGGACATGGGGTTACGTCCTTACCAAAGAGAAAACAAGGTATGGCCTTGATATTGTCACTTCTGAACAAAAATAAGATCAGAAGCAAAGCATTTTGTGAGCTGGATGCCCATTAGTTGGATACCGTTTTAGGTTTGGATCTTCTATTAAGCTTCATGGATTGTATTTACAAGAATGATGATCTATTAGATACCTATGAGGCATGGCCAGACTTTGATCAATTTCAAAAGATGGACAGTCATTCCATAGAGGAATATATCATGGACTTTAACATTATAAAATATTGAAGAAATTCAATTTGGAGGTTTCTAATTCAGTGTTTGCATTTAAATTGGTGGATTGTGCTAAGGTGTCAGATATGGATAGGCTCCTGGTATTAACTGGTGTTCAGTTGTCAGAAAAAGACACACTTTAGGATCAAATGTCAGTTGCTTTAAAATAAATTCCTGGGGAAGCAGTCATTTCCAGCAGCCTTGATGGCACAGGTGAAACATTCTGCGATGTCACAAAGGATGGAGGACTCAATGATTGCAACCTTTCGAGATCACTTGGATACAGGGTGCAGGCATCCGTATAACAGAAGAGTTACAAACAAGGAATGAGGATGAAGGCACTTTTAGCAGATCCGGATATTACAGCAGATGACAGGATTGGAGTAACAATAATTGATGAAGGAACTCCAGGAATACCTGGGGAACTGTTAAGAAGTGCTTCAGATGTGAATCAAAATGCCATTTTGTAATGAACTGCTCAAAGCGGAGCAGCAGGGGTTTTGAAACCCTGCATAACACAGAATTTGGAAGTTGAAGTGTTGATAATGATCAGTCTGAGGGAATTGTACTAGCCACAAGAAAATTTAGTCCAGTAATGAGTGTATTAGTCATGGATTCATTTTGTTGTGTTAGATAGTGGTAGCACCTCAACAGTGTGCTGAACAGTTTGGTTAAAATGTTATTTGGATTCACTCAGTAGTAAGGATCAAAGTAAGGTCGGGGAGCATGGAAGTTCTTCTTGTTTCAAGTTTGGGGTTGACAGCACATTGAGGCCACTAAAAAGAGTAGTGATTCCATGCAAAATAGCAGTAGTAAGCCACTATTAGTACTGATGTAGTCTCTGGTGAAATACCTTTGCTGATGAGCAAACGTTCCATGAAAAAGGCACAAATGAAACTGAACATGCAATGTGAAAAAGCAATTGTTTTTGGAAAGTCAGTAGATCTGCAGTTTACCCATTGTTGCATCCCCTTAACAAAACCTGGCATTCCTAATTGGAATGTTAAAGAAGTGTCAATGGCATCAGGTAATAAGAATCTAAGACAAAAGAAAGCAAATTGTCTTAAAGTTACACAGACAATTTGCTCACCTTTGTTACAGATTAAAAATCCTACTAAAGGCTGTAGGTGTGGTTGATAAGTATCCAAGGAAGAAATAGTGAAAAATATGACACATGTAATAAGTATTGGAGCACGCCACCACATCCCATTGTAAGTCTTCCATTGCCACAAGACTTTAATGATATAGTAGTCCTGGATTTAAAGGTGTGGAACAATGACAGAGACATTTTTGCTTTACATTTTATAGATATGGCAACCAGATTCAGTTTTTCCACAGTAACACTTGGTAAGGACAAATGGGTGATTGTAGATAAAGTCATGGGAAAAATGGATAGGGAGCCAACTTGGAACACCGGCTAAATTTCTGATGGACAATGCGGGAAGGGGGCTGGTGGGCGGGATTTGCTAATGACGAGTTTAGAGACTTGTGAACATGAAGTCCTCTCAGCAATGGACTCTATGAAAGAGATCACGTGGTGATTAATGAAATTCTCCATAAGATCTTAACTTACAATTTGGTTGATCAGCTAACAACTGTCCTGGCATGGGTGGCTCATGCAAACATTTTGCTTCATTTGGTTGGGGAGTATTGTCCTTATAAATTGGTCTATGGGAAGAAACCCAAAGTACCTTCTGTGCTGTGTGATAGTCCCCCTATCCTAGAAAGGACTACAATTAGCTCATTTTTTCTGCACATGTGAATGCTTAACGTGCAGTGAGAAGGGAATTCATCAAGGCTGAAGTCTTGGAGATGATTTGCAGAGGTCTAAGACACTGTATATAATTGTCCGAGAGAAACCTTAATCCTGGGAATTTAGCATACTATGAAAGAGTGGAAAGGTCCAAGTGAGGTAATAGGGTGTATTGGTAAGACAGTGGTTCTCCAACATAGTAGTCAAACTATTAAGGCCCATTTGAACATATAGCCAGAGTAGGACATTTGGCCCCTCGAGCTTGCTCGGCCATTGGACAAGATCATGGCCGATTTGATTGTGACCTCAACTCGACTTTCCTGTCTACTCCCTTGTTGATCAAGAATCTGTCTAGCTCAGCCTTAAAAATATTCAATGATCCTGCTTACACTGTTCAGTAGGTAAGAGAATTTCACAGACTAACGACCCTCTGAGAGAAAAACCTTCTCTTCATCTCTATTTTTAATGTAAGACCCCTTATTTCAAACTGTGTCCACTAGTTCTAGTCTCTCCCATAAGGGGAAACATCCACCCTGTCGCATCCCCTTAGGATCTTTTGTGTTTCAATAAGATCAGCTCTCATTCTCCTAAACTCCAATGGATACAGCACAACCTGTTTAGCCTTTCCTCATAAGGTAACCCCTTCATTCCAGAAATCAGTCAAGTGAACCTCCTCTGAACTGCTTCTAATGTAATTATATCCTTTATTAAGTAAGAAGACCAAAACTGTACACAGTACTCCAGATCCCTACTTTTATATCCCATTCTCCTTGCAATAAACAACAACATTCCATTTGCCTTCCTAATCATTTGTTGTACCTGCAGACTAACTTTTTGTGATTCATGTGCCAGGACACTCAGATCCCTCTGTACCGCAGAGTTCTGCAATCTTTCTCTATTCAAATAGTATGCTGCTTTTCTATTCTTCCTGCCAAAGTGGATAGTCTCGCATTATACTCCGTTTGCCAAGGTTTTGCCCCATTCACTTAAACTATTTAAATCCCTTTGTAGACTCTTTATTTCTTCTTAACAACTTACTTTCCTATCTTTGTATAATCAGCAAATTTATCAACCATACATTCGGTGCTTTCATCAAAATCATTGATATAGATTGTAAATAGTTGAGGTCCTGTGGCACTCCACTAGTTACAGCTTGCTTACCCAAAAATGAGCCATTTATCCCTACTCTCAGCTTCCTATTAGCTAACCCTCTATTTATGATGATATCTTACCTTGTACACTATGAGCTCTTATTTTGCACAGTAACTTTTGATGCGGCACCTTATCAAATGCATTTTGGAAATCCAAATACAACACAACTACAGTTTCCCCTTTATCCACATTGCTTATTACTTGCTCAAAAAACTCTAATATATTAGTTAAACATGATTTCTATTTCAAAAAACGATGTTGATTCTGCTTGATTGCATTAAGCTAAGCATCCTGCTATAACCTCCTTAAGAATAGATCCTAGTATTTTCCTGTAGGAATCACAGTTAATTGGGATTTATTTAACTTTCAGAATCTGAGCAGTTAATAGAAGGCGATAGGGCACCCTGTACCTCATGCATTAATGTGTTTGACAGTTATGAGGAACAGAATATGGTAGATCAGGGGTGGGATGGTGCTAGGCAGAATGTTACTGGTACACAGGACATGGCTATTGTATCCAAAGGACAATTGCTTAGAGTGGGTACTCGGCTGATGTACCTATCAGAAGGGTCCAGTGAATGGAGGGATGCGACTATTGTAGGGAGAGCAGGGAAACCTGCTGGCAAATTGAAATATTGGCTAAATGTCAAAGATGATGGACAATAAGTAAGATCTATGGACTGACAGAATGGAGTTAAAGAATGGAAAGCAAGAAAACATGGTGCAAGTTCTCACAATAGATCTGGGAGTGACTCTTGCAATAGGAATCGATCATGTTGCGGCGATAGAATCTCTGATCATGGGAAGGAGAGATCCTGTAGTAGTAGTCCAGAATGACATCGAAGTGCAAGTAGAGGCTGTGGCTTCACTACATTATGCAATAGAACGATGACAACAAAACAATCTAGGAACACTACTACAAGTAGGAGCTCTTATGGCAAATTAGAAAATAAATTAATAAGAGAGGCAAAACAAAAAGAGTTTGATAGTAAGAAGGAATTTGGCGTCAATTCTGAACAGCCAGATATGGGACAGCCAGCCTTAAGACATAGATGGATATGTATGGAAAAAGTCCTCCCAGATGGGACTTACAAGGCTAAAGCGAATCTAGTGGCCAAAGTTTCAAAGAACGACTTGGAGATCAACATGTTAGAGTGGACTTTCCTATGGTAGGAAAAGTAATCCTGAAAAAATTCTTAGCTCTGTTGGCCACATTCATGGGAATGTATATTAATCGATAGAAAAGCTGCATTTTTGCAGGAAGAAAAGTTTCAGAGAAGTGTTTTTGAAACTGCCTAAAGAGGCAAGTGATGTAGAAGGGAAGCTGTGAAAATTAAACAAATACGTTTACGGACTGAATGATGCCTTGTATTTTTTGGTTAGACTTGTCTTGTTGAAAGTAGCCTGTACTCAACTGAAAGCGGATCCATCAATGTTCTACAATTACTGCAAAGGAAAGCTCCCAGGCATCTTTATGATGCATGTTGATGATTTTCTATGGGGAGAATCTGTGAAGTTTGAGTAATTTGTTATAAATAAGATTAAAGGGGGACTTAAGATTGGCAGTTAGGCTTTGGGGAGCTTTAAATATAAAGGCTTAGGCAATAGCAGAATAAGCCTGGAGTAACCTTGAATCAGTGATGTTATGCAGAAAGTGCTACTCGTGACCCGATCATGCTAGGTCGTCACAGAAAAATGACCTTGCACCTGGAGAAGAAACAACAGTTAAGAAGCTTTGTTAGATAGTTTAATTGACTATGCACTCAGATAAGACCAGATGCTAGTTTTGATGTATTGGAACTAAGCACTATGATGAAACAGGCTAAATTCCAGTACATTTGAAGGGCAAATAAAACATTTTAAAAATTAAATATGGAGAACTGTGTACTCAAATTTCCAGCTTTGAGGGACCTGAAAGATATGAAATCAGTAATTTTTAGTGACGCTTCTCATGCCAATCTTCTGGGTGGGTATTCAAGTACAGCCGGTTTTATAATATTCTTGGTAGGTGAAAATGGAAAATGTTGTCCCTTGGCCTGAGAAGATAAGAAAATAAACAGGGTGGTTAAAAGCACTTTAGCTGTGGAAACACTTTTAGAAACAATAGACATGTAGTTTACTTGCCTAATATCTTAGGGGAAATTCTATAAAAGGTGCATTCTGAGAATAGTTTGCGAATTGAATGTTATATAGATTATCATTCCCTGTGGGTTAATGTACATTCAACAAAAAGTGTGACTGACAAAAGGTTAAGGATTGACCTTGCTAGGGTAAAAGAGATGGTAGAAAGAAAATAAATCTTCAAGATAAACTGAGTTGATGCAAGTCATCAGTTGTCAGATTGCTTTACAAAAAGAAATAGTTGCACAAAGAAACTATTGGAGATCTTAGAAGAGGGAGAACATCTTATTATGACAGTGTGTATAGAATATGAAAAATCATGTTTTTTCTTTTTCCTTTGATTTATTTGGAAATATTGTTTGTGGATCGAAATAAATTTTTGATTTAAGGAAAAGAGGGGGATCTGTTAAATGTGTGTTAGTTGTATTATTAGGGTTAAGCATATACACATGGAGGGCGTTGATTGAATATATATAAAGAAAGTTCTGTGGCACTGGGTGTTGGTTAGGGAGGAGACAGACATTTATAATGTTGCATTTTGTACATAAATCTAGTATTAAGTAAAAGATTAAAGTCTGGTTTTCTACTTAATCAACTACCTTCAGGAAGCATTAACAGAAATAATTGGAGCTTGTACCAAAGACAATGTAATAATCATGAGGGACTTCAATCTTCATGGGGACTGGACAAGTCAAATTGACAAAGGTAATCTGGAAGATGAGTTTGTTGAATCCTTTTTGCTACAGCTTTTTAGAATAATACATTGTGGAATCAACTAGGGGAAAAGCTATGTTAGATCTAGTATTATGTAATGAGGCAGGGTCAATTAGTAATCTCAGTAAAGATCCTTTGGGAAAAAGTGATCATAATACAATTGAATTCCATATTAAGTTTGAAAACAATGTACTCCACTCCTGAGTAAGAATCTTAAACTTACACATGCTGATTGTACAGCCAAGAGCGGAGAGCTGCTAAGCTTGACTGGGTAAATACACTAAAAGGCATGGTGGTAAATGATAGTGGGAAACATTTGAAGAAATGCTTCAAAATTTTTAATCAATATAAGTTCCATTTAAAAAAAAACAAAAAGTCAGCAAGAAAGATCCAACTGTGCTTTACTTAGGTAGTTAAGGATAGTATTAGATTAAAAGAAGAGGCTCATAATGTAACTAGCCAGGAATAGAAAAATGGATTGTAAGAGCTTTTATACAAAAAGAGGAGTAGCTGAAGTAAACGCCAGTTCCGTAGAGGCAGAGACTAGAGAAATTATCATGGGGAATGAGGAATGGCAGATTCTAGGTCTATGGATGACCCCAAATTACTCACCAGAAATGAGGGTAACCAATGAGGCTAAAAAGAGTAAGGAATTTGAAGTAATTAATATCAGCAGAGAAAAGGTATTGTAGAAACTTCAGGGACTAAAAGCCTACCATTTTCCTGAATGTGATGGCCTTCATACTATGGTCCTAAAGGAACATGGACTGCAGTGGTTCAAAAAGGCAGCTCACCACTACCTTTTCAAGGGCAGTTAGGGATGGGCAATAAATGCTTTCCTTGCTAGCAATGCCTACATCCCAAGAATCAATTCAGAAAAGGGTAGCTGATTATGACTTTGATTATGATTTCCCAAAATTCCCTAGATTTTTAGAATGGTCCCAGTTGATTTGAAGCTAGCAAGTGTCACACTCCTACTCAAGAACGGAGAGAGAGAAAAAACGGAATAATAGGCCCAGTGCTTTGACATCAATCAACAGGAAAATGCAGAAATCTATTATTAAGGAAGTCTTAACAATGCACTTAGAAAATCATAGTATAATCAGACAAAGTCAACATGGTTTTGCGAAAGGGAAACTCTGACAAATTTATTAGTTTTTTGAGGATGTAACTAGGATAAAGGTTAACAGACAGGATGCAGAGAGTAGGGATAAACGGGGCATTTTCAAGTTGGCAGGCTATAACTAGTGGAATGTTTCAAGGATCAGCGCTGGAGCCTCAGTTATTTACAATCTATGTCAATGACTTAGATTACGAGACTAGAGTAATGTATCCAAGCTTGTTGATGATACAAAGCTAGGTGGGAATGTAAGCTGCAAGGATGACATAAAGAGGCTGCAAAGGGATATAGAAAGGTGACATGACTGGGCAACAAGATGGAAGATGGAGTATAATGTGCAGAGGTGTGAGGTAATCCACTTTTGTTGTAAGAATAGAAAAGCAGAATATTTTTTAAAAGGGGTGAAACTTTTACATGTTAATGTTCAGTGAGATTTGGGTGTACTCGTGCAAGGAACACACAGCATGTAGGTACAGCAAGCAATTAAGAAGGCAAATGGGATCTTGGCTTTTATTGGAAGGGGACTGTAGTACAAGAATGAGGAAGTCTTGCTATAATCATATTAGGCTTTGGTGAGGCCACAGCTGGGGTACAGTTTTAGTCATCATATTTAAGGAAGGGTACAATTGCATTGGGGGCTGGTTATCAGAGTTGGCTGGATGACTAGCATGTCGATCAAATTAATACCAACAGCATGGGGCCCATTCCCGTTTTGGCTGAGGTAGGCGCAGGGCCTGCTTCCTCGGCCTACCCATAGTAAAAAAAAGTCACAGCCCTTTGCTGTGGTTGGTGAATAATTGCCAAGGACCTGCCTTTGGGCAGAGAACTCGAGAAGAATACTTGCGTTGAAGGCAGTACAGCGAAGGTTCACTAGCTTGGTTCCTGGATGGAAGGATTGCCCTATGATGAGAGGGTGAATAAATTGGGTCTAAAGCCTTGAGTTTAGAAGAATAGAGGTGATCTCACTGAAGCATACAGATCTTGAAGGGGCTTGACAGGGTGGACCCTGAGAAGTTGATTTACCCGACAATATGGGTGAACGACCTCAGGATAAGGGGCCTTTGTTTAGGACTCAGATGAGGAGAATTCTTGTCACTCAGACGGATGTGAATCTTGTGGATGCTCTATTGTTGAGTATGTTCAAGGCTGAGATAGATTTTTGCCTCTCAGGGTATCAAAGCATATGGAGAGCAGGTGGGAAAGTGGCATGAAAGCATGCCATCTGCTATGATTTTATTGTATGTTGGAGCAGGCTCAAGGAGCTATATGGTCTATTCTTATTTCTTATGTTCTTAGGTGTTGAGTATTATTTTCATTTACATAGTGATATTTTACTTGTACAAAACCGTTACATTAAACTTTTCTTACGCCTCAAGCCAGCCACAATACCCTGTGTGCCCATGCTGTCACACATCACTTCCCCATTCAGTTGCTGTGATGCCACAACTCTCTAAGTCCAGCAAAAGTTTCCCCATCCACTAAGACCTCAACAGTGTCTGTCAGTGCCTCTTGAAGTCATGCTAGCCCTTTTGGATCCATGAGCTTAACCTTTGTCAATGTGATTTCAACCCTGAAGAAGCTTGGGAAACTAACTGGTGTCCACAAGAAGCCACAAACACCTCCTGAAAGACCTGCACAGAAGCTCCCTGGTTTCGATCTTGCATGCTACAGATGGATAATCTAAACTGCATCTGAACAAATGATGTCAGATGCAGATCCTTGATGGAAAGTTTAAAAACATTCCAGTGTGCAACTGTGGTCACCCCCAAAAGATCATGGACCATTTAATAACTCAATGCCAGATTCACACATATAAAGGAGGCATCACAGCTATGTATACTGCTACTCCTGATGCAATTATGTTGTTTATGCATCTGAATACAAAACAATAGTCGTTGCTCTTCATCTGCAGCCAAAAGAAAGAGAGATTTAAATAGTAAAATAAATAGATTTTTTATGATTTTTGTGTATATTTTGAATACTTTTTGGACATTGTGAAAAAGGAAAAAAGGATGTGTATCGTTTAAAAACTAAAAAAGCCTTTAAATACACAAGCAGGATTAGTTTGGTTCAATGGTAGTATTATTGCCTCTCAAGTCAGAAGGCTGTGGGATGCAACTCCATTCCACTCACTGGATCACAAAATCTTGGCTGAGGCTTTAAATATAGACTGAGGGAGTGTTACATTGTTCATATTATCTTTGGTAGGAAGCATTGACCAAGGTCTCAACTGCCTTTTAAGGTGGATGTAAAAAAAATTTCCATGGCACCATTTGAGCAAAAGCAGGGAAATCACCCTGGTGTACTGCACAATACTTACCTCTCAACCACCACCCATTGATCATTTTAATCATTGCTGTTTGTGGTGCCTTGCTGTGTGCAAATTGGCTTGCAGTGTCCAGTCTCAGTCCAGCACCTTGGCTGCTAATTTGTTGCTCAATCTGCCCCCAGCCAATTAGTAGTTCCCCTCTGCAAAAATTGGCTCTGTCTCTTTTTGCCCCCAATCTGGGTCAGGGTTGCAACCTAAAAACAGTCCTGACATCGGTTTCCTTACTTGGAAAGAAAAATCTTGGTCAATAAGTCTAAGGCATAGACCAACTTAGCTTGTCCTAAGTTCATCAATAGATTCTACGCAAAGCAATCTAGAGAGTAATAATACCTGTGTGGCAATTAAACATTTAACCACGACATTCAACTGACATCAGCTAAATAAATGAAAAAAAGCTCTAAGATTACATTCATGCTTTGTATTTATTCAATAATTGCTACCAAATATATTATAAGTTCTAAGGGGTTCCTCAGTTATTCAATTTTGAGTCATCATTTGGTTGTCAGGATCCTGAATGTCAATATTCATTCATAGGATGTGGGCATCGCTGGCTAGGCCAGCATTTATTGCCTATCCCTAATTTTTAAGAGGGCATTTTTAAGAGTCAACCACATTGCTGTGGGTCTGGAGTCACATGTAGTCACCGGGTAAGGACAGCAGATTTCCTTCTCTAAAGGACATTAATGAACCAGATGGATTTTTACAACAATCGACAGTGATTTCATGGTCATCATTAGACTTTTTAATTCCAGATTTTTTATCGAATTCAAATTCCACCCTCTACCATGGCAGGATTTGAACCCTAGTCCAGCGACAGTACCGCTATGCCATCGCCTCCCCTATAATATTCATTGTATTATGATATACTGTAGAATTAGTAATTATAAAGTTATTACTTTAGATTTAGAGATATGATCAGTTAATCTTGAAGAAATTCTATGGTCAGTAAATATAATGTATTTATATGGGAAATAAAAATACTCTATAATTAACACAGCCCAGTTTCCAATTACGTCTTGTATCATCTTTCATGCCACTGGATTTGGAGCATATTATGAAGCAATTGCTGTTGGTACTTTCCTATGCTTTGAGGTGCCTGCTGTAGGTTGTCCAAGTCTCCAAAGCATATAGGAGCATGGGAAGCACTGCTTCCCAGTAAACCATGACCTTAGTCCAGGGCTCGTCCTCACATACTGCCTTCTTCAGTTGGCTGAAAGCTGACCTGGCACTTTGGAGACCTCCTCTTCCAAGCCAAAATGCCCAACAACAAGTCACTAATCACTCTTAACCACCTCCACTAGGCAGGATATGTCATTTGTATACCTGACACCAGACACCCTAAGCAACTGATCTACTCGACCTAGGTTGTGGCAGGAGACTCCCAGGCGAACAGTGAGAACGCTTTAGGGATGCCCTCAAAGCATCCCTGAAGAGGCCAAACCTCCGCAGTGACTTATGGGAGCCCCGGGTTTTGACCGACCAAAATGGAGGAAGGTTCATTTGGGAAGGCACCGAACACATTGGGAGGCTTTGTCGGGGACTTGCAGAGATGAAGTTGAAGCATTGGAAAGATCACAGAAATCTCCAAACAGCTCATCTGCTCGACCCTTCAAGCACCACCTGTGCTGCATATGGCACAGTCTGCACATGGTACATTGGACTTATTGGCCATCTCCGAACCCACCAAACTGGAGTAGAAGCAAGGCATTGCCTATGAAGAAGTATCCTCTGAACCTTTGCATCATGGCTCAAACCTGTGAAATTTAAAGGAACAGTAGTTGAACAAAAAAAATCATAAAATTTAAAAACTGAAGATGGATTTTTTTTTGAAGGCCTGTCAACAGACAGGTTAGTATATTAGGTGGCCAACACATTCTTAGAGTATCTGATTTTCTGCCTGGCAATTTTGAATGGCCCTCATATAAATAAGCTACTCTGAAAGGTCCCATGCCAGATTATACATTTTTGAGTGTTTCTTCACTCATATTGTATTTGTGTGGTCCCTTCCAGTCTGTAATCAGGATGTTTCTACGTATATGTATTTCATTACCCTCAGAGTAATTTTTCTCAATTTAAAATAAATTCAGCAGTAGACATTTTGGTGATTTTAAAAATAAAGAAGGTAATTTATAATCACACACTTACCCCCGATGTTTAAAACTCAATGTCTCAATCACTCGTCTCACTCATACTATCACACACACAGAATAGATACAGAGGAAGTTAAAGCTGTAGCTATAAAAATGGATTTTACAACTCAGTCTCTATGTTGTTGCAAGCCTGATGCCTTCTTAGCTGAGTTGATACTTTAGTTGGAGTGAAGGTCTTTTAGAAATAAAAGATTCTCTTGAAGCTGCAAAACCTCTTGTAAATGAATAGCCAGCAGATTGATTCTCAGATGGACCCAGAAGCTGGAACAAGTAGAGTACCTGGCTGCATGAAAAGACTTTCAGCTATGATGGTTCAGCTGTTTCAGATGTTTTTCTCTGCTGGATTTGCTTTGTTCAGGATATTTAAACTGCAGCCCTTGAAAGTTAGTTTGTGTCAGCTGACTGCAGAGTTAACACTTCTAGGGTCCAGACCACCATGATATAATAGCAGCTGACGATTGTTATTCAGTCTTATTCCTGCCCCAACTTGAATATTCTCCTTTGTTCAAAATGGCATCCAGAGTTTCCATATTCCACAAAAGCTGGTTCATCCTTAAATAATGAGATGTTTAAACTTCACAGGTGGCTGCAAAGTACACTTATACAGATCCATTTTTAAAAGAAATTCCACAGCTTACTTGTGCATAGTTGCATGTTAAGTTGCAGTCATCTTAACAGGTTTTATGGCCACTTTCACAAAATATGATCTTACAGTCCATAATATCCAATATCCTCGTGCTTGTACTGAGCATGACATTGCTAATTTTACCCATGCCGTTTGGGTGCATGAAAGTCCTGAGATAGACCTGCTGAAGCAAGCTCTTTAAAGGTAGAAAGTAATTTTTCCACATAATTATATGCACCCATTGTTGCAAGCATTGGTTGTTCTGCTGGCTAGTCCTCTACTTTTAAATTATTCTCCCTGTCAATCTTTTATTATTTTTGGTTGTTGCTAGATTGATATTGAACTTGATAAAGGAATGAGAATGGGTCTCTTTTTGCCAGTTATGAATGTGCTACAGAATTCGGATGTGGGGCAGCACTTATTTATGCAGTGAATGGTGAGGGCTGGAACTCGCTGTTCGTGGGGTGGTGGAGGCAGCGACAGGTATCAATAACAACTCACAGTTATGTAGTATCTTTAGGATAGTCCCAAGGTGCTTCATAGGAGCATTAGACTTGGACAACTTATAACAGGCACCTCTAAGCACTGGTGAAGTGCCACCAGTGGGGCATTCACAAGGCCTTCCAAATCCTGTGGCAAGAAAGGCAGTCCAACAGCATTGTCCGCTCCCTAGAAAACTTGCCCAGCAAGTTTGAGAGGCGCTAATCACTCAAAGCCAGCTCCTCTGGGCAGGTCATAGAGTTTGTATGCCTGACACCAGACTCCTGAAGCAACTGCCCTACTGGCTGGCTGACATGGCAACACAGTAATTGCTATCATTGGCATTTTAAATCCTTCCCACTCAATTAGCCTCCTTTCAATGCTAGCCACCCCTAACTGGATGGCGAGCACGACCTTCAACTAGTTAATGGCAAAATTGTCAAAAATTGCTTTCATTGACTCCTCCTGATGTGGTGTGGCATCGGGACCTGGAAATGATCCTGACGTTGGGGTTTCCAACCTTAGACTGAATATCCAGCCCTGGGCTTCCATATTATACAAAGAATATAAAGGCACTGAAGAAAGTGCATAAAAGATTTATTCAGATGATACAGGAACTTAGAGGTTGCACCAATTTGGAAAGATTGAACAGGCTGGGGCTCTTTTCTCTGGAAAGAAGAATATTGAGGAGATACCTGTTAGAGGTCTTTAAGCTTATGAAAGGGTGGATATAGATAAGTTGTTTCCACTTGCGGGGGAAGACCAAAACTAGCAGCAATAAATATAAGATACTCATTAATAAATCCAATAGGAGATTCAGAAGAAAGGTTAGAATATGGAACTTGCTACTACAAAGAATAGTTGAGGTGGCTAGCACAGGAGAATTTAAGGGGAAATTAGATAAATGGGTGAGGGAGAAAGGAAGAGAAGAATATATTGGTCAGGTTAAGTGAAGAAGGGTGGGAGGAAGCTCGTTTATAGCATAAACACCAGCATTAATCTGTTTAGCTGAATGGCCTGTTCTGTGCTGTAAGTACAATGTAATACAGAAGTATTACTCAAAGTGAGATAAGAAAGTTAAGTTTTTGTAACTTAAGGTACCTTAGGAAATGGAACAGGAGAGTTGTTTGTATCAGAGCTTTCCCAGTTGTATTGATATGCTTTATAAATGTCAGTTTTTTAACCACTTGCTTTTCCTTGCCATCATAATTTGTCCAATGTTTGTGCCCACTGATTTTTTTTTGTATGTTTTAAAAGATACTTTCTTATTTTTTTTATACATCTGCCCTTGACTGCAGTGACCTCTTGTCGCCTTTTATCCATTTTGATTTGGTGGAATGAAATCTAATAGTATCCCCACCAACATTGTCTTCAGTCATTTGCTACTGAATATGTTTCAATCATTATTATGTTCATATTGACTGTTTTAAGTACGCTTTCACATATTTGCCATCTATCACCATTTGATGCTGACAGTTAAACATTTTCAGGTGTAACACGGGTTTTGCTGCAAAATCAGTGCAATGTGAACCAGACCCATCTATCATCAGTGCTCGCCTTACTGTCAATGATTACAGATGGGAACAAGCATTTCTATCTACAGTATACAGTGGCTAGAATCACTTTCAGCAGTAGAACTTGGGTTGGAGTGGAAAGGGAGGTGAATGGTTGGTAGTGTAGGAGAGAAGGGAGCGTAATGAATGATAATACAAAGGAGAGGGAAGGGAGAAATGAAGGGAACAGAAAGTGGGAGTGGTTATTGGGACATGGTTTTGAGAAGAAGCTGGGAGCGGTTCTCTGGAATGGGGGAGTGCCAACATTAGCTGAGGGAGTGGGTAGGATAAGAACTAAAGGCAGGGTTGGAGGGGAGGGGCCGCTGTTTGTGGAGAGAAGGTGCCAGCTTGAGTTGGGATGGAAAGGAAGGAGTTGGATTGCATGGGGAAGAAGGGAATTTTTTTTAAGAAACTGCTTTATTTCATTTTTAATGAAGGGAGATGGAACAGAGGATACCAAGACTTGGCCTCCCTCTCAATGAAAAAGAGGGAGCCCCCACCATCACACTGATCCAAAAATTGCACTTCATAATCGTAGTAGACAGATTGGAGAACAGTGAATCTGTGAAAAAGTGAGGTGCTGATTAGTCTGGAGGTGTGTAGTTTACCCTTGAACTTGCAAAGGAGATTTGGATGTAGAAGAGTAGTTATTATGATACCTTTGAGAAAGTTATAATCTGTTGAAATCCAAATGTCACTTTTTTTTATATCAGATTAAGAATCTAACAATTGTGAAATGTATGCAAAATTAAACAGGATGCTTTATTTTAATTTTAATTTCAAAGTTCACCATCAGTTTTGTGTTTTAATTTATATTTTCTCACTCAGGCTTTTATGTCCTTGTGTTTTTCTTTATGTTTTTCTGCTGTTCAATGACTTGGTTCTGAGGTGGCTGTTTATATAATTTAAACCTGTATCTGGACTTTCTCTCTCAAGGCATGGAAAATCTTGATCTCTGCATGTAATGAAGTTTAATTGGATTAAGTAAGTTTAAGGGGCTGGATTTTGAAGCCCAATGTAAGTGAGTCCAGAGATGGGTGAGTGTGGACTTTCCTGCCACCTGTCCACGTGCCAGTTCGGCGGCATGGTTCCACCTGTAATGAAATCTGTGGTTTGCAAGATCAGTGGGGAAATGTGTGCGAGTTTTTGTCTGCACTAAGCTTGGTTTCAAAGACTCATTGTTTTTTTTGAGACAGCCCCTCCCTAAAAGAGAAATTAAAACTTTGGCTGCTGGCTGTGACAGCAGTTTTCTGGGAAATCAGGCTGTGTCCTCTGCTTGCGAAGGAAACAGAGGCTGATTGTATCCAAAAGGAAAATTCACAGAGTTCTCAGAGATAAGATTTCACTGCCACTCAGTTCATGGGCAATTAGGGATGGGCAACAAATACTGGCCTTGCCCGTGATATCCACATCACATGAAAGAATAAAGAAAAACTTGATGACCAAATCTTGCATGAAGGAAAGGAGTTGAACTTTACTTGAGGTAGTTAGGGGGACTTCGTGAATGCATGTGGTGCCATATTTACTAAGGAGGCTGCCAGTAAATCCATGAGATCTATCTTTGTTGTATTGGCTATTTGAAGAGTAATTTGGAGTTTCTACTTATCATGCTTAGCACAAGCATGAGGATATTGGATATTATGGACTGCAAGATCATATTTTGTAAAAGCGGCCACAAAACCTGTTAACAAAAACAAAAATTGCTGGAAAAACTCAGCAGGTCTGACAGCATCTGTAGAGCGAAAGACAGAGTTAATGTTTTGAGTCTGTATGACTCTTCTTCAGAACTAAAGAGAAATAAAAATATGGTGAAATATAGACTGTTTAAGGGGGGCGGGACAGGTGAAGCTGAATAGAAGGCCAGCGAAAGGTGGGGGCAAAGGAGAGATTGCAAAAGATATCAAAAACAAAAGGTCGAAGGGGTGTTGATGGTGGTGATACTGGCTAAAGGAGGTTCTAAAGGATGTTAAGAGTAGAAAGCAGAATGAGCAAGTGACAGATGGCCCTATTAGGGATGGGGTGGGGGGAGGGGATGGTGTGGGGAAAAAAGATGAAATAGACTAAAACAATGAATGGAAATAAATTTAAAAAATAATAACAATGGAAATAGGTGGGAAAAATATATCAAAATTAAAAAATAAATATTTGAAAAAAGGGGATCAAAAAGGGGGTGGGGATGGAGGAGAGAGTTCATGATGTGAAGTTGTTGAACTCAATGTTAAGTCCGGAACGCTGGAAAGTGCCTAATCGGAAGATGAGGTGCTGTTTGTCCAGTTTGTGTTGAGCTTCACTGGAACGTTGCAGCAGGCCAAGGACGGACATGTGGGCATGAGAGCAAATTCTTCCAAATAAAAGGGGTGGCTCTGGGTACCTGCATGGGCCCCAGTTAAGCCTATCTCTTTATGGGGTTTGTGGAACATTCCTTCTTCCAGTCCTACTTGGGACCCCTCCCACAACTCTTTCTCCGGTACATCGATGACTGTTTTGGTGCTGCTTCATGCTCTCGTCTGGACCTGGAAAATTTATTAATTTTGCTTCCAATTTCCACTCCTCCATCACTTTCACATGGTCCATCACTGACACTTCCGATCCCTTCCTCGACCTCTGTCTCAATTTTTGGTGATAGACTATCCACCAATATTCATTACAAGCCCACCTACTCTCACAGCTACCTCGACTACAGCTCCTCATACCCCGCTTCCTGTAAGGACTCCATCCCATTCTCTCAGTTCCTTCGCCTCCGTCGCATCTGTTCCGATGAGGTCACTTAACAAAACGGCGCTTCTGACATGTCTTCCTTCTTCCTTAACCGAGGTTTTCCACCCACAGTGGTTGACAGAACCCTCAACCTTGTCCGACCCATCTTGTGCGCCTCTGCCCTCACACCTTCCTCTCCCTCCCAGAACCATGATAGGGTCCAATTCTAGATTTAGTGATGTGTAATGAGGCAGATTTCATAAGGGAGCTTAAGGTGAAGGAACCCTTAGGAGGAAGTGACCATAATATGATAGAATTTACCCTGCAATTTGAGAGGAAAAAGCTGGAATCAGATGAAACGGTATTACAGTTGAATAAAGGCAACTAAGGAGGCATGAGGGAGGAGCTAGCCAGAATTGACTGGGAGATGAGCCTAGCAGGAAAGACAGTGGAACAGCAATGGCAGGAGTTTCTGGGAGTAATTTGGGAGACACAGCAAAAATTCATCCCTAGGAAGAAGAAGCATACTAAAGGGAGGACGAGGCAACCATGGCTGACAAGGGAAGTCAGGGACAGCATGAAAGCTAAAGAGAAAGCATACAATGCGGCGAAGAGCAGTGGGAAACCAGGGGATTGGGAAGCCTACAAAGACCAACAGAGGACAACTAAAAAAAGAAATAAGGAGGGAGAAGATTAAATATGAGGGTAAACTAGCCAGTAATATAAAAGAAGATTGCAAGAGTTTTTTTAGATATATAAAGGGTAAGAGAGAGGCATAAGTGGACATTGGGCCGCTGGAAAATGACGCTGGAGAAGTAGTAGTGAGGAACAAAGAAATGGCGGAGGAACTGAATAGGTACTTTGCGTCAGTCTTCACAGTGGAAGACACGAGTGACATCCCCAAAGTTCAAGAGAGTCGGGGGGGCAGAGGTGAGTATGGTAGCCATTACCAAGGAGAAGGTGCTAGGAAAACTGAAAGATTTGAAGGTGGATAAATCACCTGGACCAGATGGATTACACCCCAGAGTTCTGAAGGAGATAGCTGAAGAGATAGTGGAGGCGTTAGTGGCGATCTTTCAGGAATCACTGGAGTCAGGGAGGGTCCCAGAGGACTGGAAAATCGCTAATGTAACCCCCCTGTTTAAGAAGGGAGTGAGGCAAAAGACGGGAAATTACAGGCCGTTTAGCCTGACCTCGGTCGTTGGTAAGATTTTAGAGTCCATTATTAAGGATGAGATTTCAGAATACTTGGAAGTGCATGGTAAAATCGGGCAAAGTCAGCATGGTTTCATCAAGGGGAGGTCATGCCTGACAAATCTGTTAGAATTCTTTGAGGAGGCAACAGGTAGGTTAAAGGAGAGCCAATGGATGTTATCTACTTGGACTTCCAGAAGGCCTTTGACAAGGTGCCGCACAGGAGGCTGCTCAGTAAGATAAGAGCCCATGGTGTTAGAGGCAAGGTACTAGCATGGATAGAAGATTGGCTGTCTGGCAGGAGGCAGAGAGTGGGGATAAGGGGGTCCTTGTCAGGATGGCGGCTGGTGACTAGTGGAGTTCCTCAGGGGTCAGTGTTGGGACCACAACTTTTCACTTTATACATTAATGATCTAGATGAAGGAACTGAGGGCATCCTGGCTAAGTTTGCAGATGATACAAAGATAGGTGGAGGGACAGGTAGTATTGAGGAGGCGGGGAGGCTGCAGAAGGATTTGGACAGGTTAGGAGAATGGGCAAAGAAGCGGCAGATGGAATACAACGTGGGGAAGTGTGAGGTCATGCAGTTTGGTAGGAAGAATAGAGGCATAGACTATTTTCTAAATGGGGAGAGAATTCAGAAGTCTGGAGTGCAAAGGGACTTGGGAGTCCTAGTCCAGGATTCTCTTAAGGTTAACTTGCAGGTTGAGTTGGTAGTTAGGAAGGCAAATGCAATGTTGGCATTTATTTCGAGAGAACTAGAATATAAAAGCAGGGATGTGCTGCCGAGGCTTTATAAGGCTCTGGTCAGACCACATTTAGAATATTGTGAGCAATTTTGGGCCCCATATCTCAGGAAGGATGTGCTGGCCCTGGAGAGGGTCCAGAGGAGGTTCACGAGCATGATCCCAGGAATGAAAGGCTTAACATATGAGGAACATTTGAGGACTCTGGGTTTATACTCGATGGAGTTTAGAAGGAGGAGGGGGGATCTGATTGAAACTTACAGAATACTGAGAGGCCTGGATAGAGTGGACGTGGGGAAGATGTTTCCATTAGTAGGAGAGACTTAAATACACTCAATGACCTGGCCTCCACAGCCTTCTGTGGCAATGAATTCCATAGATTTAGCCAGAGAGTGGTAAATCTAAGGAATTCATTGCCACAGAAGGCTGTGGAGGCCAGGTCATTGAGTGTATTTAAGACCGAGATAGATAGGTTCTTGATTGGTAAGGGGATCAAAGGTTACGGGGAGAACGCAGGAGAATTGCTTTGAGAAACTTATCAGCCATGATTGAATGGCGGAGCAGACTCAGTGGGCCGAATGGCCTAATTTTTGCTCCTATGTTTTATTGTCTTATGGTACCCCTTGTCCTCACTTTTCACTCCACCTGTCTCCACATTCAAAGGATTATCCTCCGCCATTTCTGCTAACTCCAGCATGATGCCACCACCAAACATATCTTCCCTTTACCCCCCCCCCGTCCGCATTCTGCAGGGCCCGTTCCCTCCGGGACATCCTGGTCCACTCCACCATCACCCCCAACACCTCAAACCCCTCCCACGGCACCTTCCAATGCAATCGCAGAAGGTGCAACACCTATCCCTATACTTCCCCCCTTCTCACCATCCAAGGGCCCAAACACTCCTTTCAAGTGACGCAGCATTTCACTTGCACTTGCCTCAATTTAGCCTATTGCACTCGCTGCTCCGAATGCGGTCTCCTCTACATTGGAGAGACCAAACGCAGACTGGGTGTCCGCTTTGTGGAACACCTTCGATCTGTCCGCAAGCATGACCCAAACCTTCCTGTCGCTTGCCATTTCAACACACCACCCTGCTCTCATGCCCACTTGTCCGCCCTTGGCCTGCTGCAATGTTCCAGTGAAGCTCAACGCAAACTGGAGGAACAGCAACTCATCTTCCGACTAGGCACTTTACAGGCTTCCAGACATTGAGTTCAACAACTTCAGACCATGAACTGTCTCCCCCACCCTGACCCCTTTTTGATCCTCTTTTTACAACTATTTATTTTTAAATTTTTATATATATATTTTTTTCCCACCTATTATTATTTTAAAAATTTATTTCAATTTTTATTCATTGTTTATCCCCACCTTTTATCCTATTTTGATCTTTTTTCCCCACATCATCCCCTCCCCTCACCCCATCCCCACTAGGGCCATCTGTCACTTGCTCATCCTGCTTTCTACTCTTAATGTCACCATTAGCACCTCCTTTAGCCAGTATCACCACCATCGACACCCCTTCGACCTTTTGTTTTTGACATCTTTTGCAATCTCTCCTTTGCCTCCACCTATCGCTGGCCTCCTATCCAGCTTCACCTGTTCCACCCCCCTCAAACAGTACATATTTCACCACATTTTTACTTCTCTTTAGCTCTGAAGAAGAGTCATTTGGACTTGAAACGTTAACTCTGTCTTTCTCTCCACAGATGCTGTCAGACCTGCTGAGTTTTTCCAGCAATTTTTGTTTTTGTTTCAGATTTCCAGCATCCGCAGTATTTTGCTTTTAACAAAACCTGTTAAGGTGGCTGCAACAGCTTGCAGCGGTTCAAGAAGGCAGCTCACCACCACCTTCTCAAGGGCAACTAGGGGTGGACAATAAATGCTGGCCCAGCCAGTGAAGCCCACATCCCGTGAATGAACAAAAAGAACTGAACATGTGACTATGGGCATTTAAACTATGGATGGCATTCGATTCTGTGGCCAATATTTAGTTAAACATGGACCTGAATAAGGGTACTTCACAGTCACCACATCTCATTGTTTAAGAATGAAGCGTTTGAGGAGTATAGGATCTCTGGTGCCATATTGAACAAAGGAGAATATTTGAGCACAAGTTGGGGCAGAGACAGGAGTGAAGAACCATTATCAACTGCCATTGTATCGTGGTGGTCTGGACCCTGCAGTCATTTGGCTGAAACAAACTTTCAGGGACTGCAACAGCTGAACCATCATAGCTGAAAGTCATCCAATGCAGCCAAAAATACTGCACTTGTTCCACTTTCCAAGTCCACATGAGAGCCAATCTCCTGGTTATTTGGCTACAAGAGGCTTTGCAGCTTCATGAGAAATCTTTTTTTTAATTCATTCATGGGATGTGGGCATCACTGGCTCGGCCAGCATTTATTGCCCATCCCGAATTGCCCTTGCTCAGAGGCAATTAAGAGTCAACAACATTGCTGTGGGTCTGGAGTCACATGTGGGGGCGGCAGATTTCATTCCTTAAAGGGCATTAATGAACCAGATGGGCTTTTACAACAATCAACATGGTGGTCATCATTAGACTTTTAATTCCAGCTTTTTATTGAATTCCACCATCTGCCGTGGGGAACCCGGGTCCCAGGGTAACCTGGGCCTCTGGATTACTAGTCCAGCGACAATACCACTACGCCATTGCCTCCCCATTTGTTTCTAAAAGACCTTCACTCAACTGAAGGATCAACTCAACCAGGAAGACATCAAGCCTGCATCGATGTAGAGACTGAGTTATAAAATCTGTTTTTATAATTACGGCTTTAATTTCATCTGTATCTAATCTTTGTGTGTGTGATAGTGTGATTGAGATCAGTGATTAAGACGTCATGGCTTAAACATCCAGAGCAAGGATATGATAATAAATGACCACCTTTATTTTTAAAATCACCAAAAAGCCTGCTGCTGGAATTGAATTTAAATTAGGAAAGATCGCTGATGGTAAGGAAATACGCAAATCTTGCATTCAAACATCCTGACTATGGACTGGAAGGGGCCACACAAATTCTGTCTGCAGCATACTGAATAAAATTTGCTGTTTAATTCATGTAGATTTTAATTTGATTCTTTAGAGTAAAAGTTATAAAAGTGAAATCTTGTTCTTCAGTTTCTTCCATCGGGGTAGTTTGGTAAGTTTGGTTCTATTAGGTGATTGGTCTCCATGGGGTTCATAACACACCCCTGAGCCATTTTTGAAAGGCTGGGTTACCTGCCCACAATTGCGAGTAGCCAATAAAGGTAACTAAGGGGGCTGTCTCTCATGCTGACTGGAATTTTCCTGTTGTCAGGCGGGTTTCCTGCAGAGGCCAAAATATGGTGGCAGATCATTGTAGGGGGGGATTTTTAAAACTGCCTTCCCTCCAATCACAATTTTGTGATACTCACAGCTGCAGGCCACCCTGTGGATGACCTGGCAGCTGTGGCCTCTTCTTATTTTTATCTTTTGAAAAAGTCTTCAGAGGGCACCGCGAGACAGATGCTCTCTTTCACGCTCTCTCTCTCTCTCTCTGTCTCCTCCCTATGTACATCAGCAGCTCCCATCTTGGATGGTGGAACTGCCGATGTGTCATTGCTGGAGGGTCTCCTATTGGCCCTCCAGCTTTGAGGGCCCATCAAGGATGGCGAGAGTGCCCTCTGGCTATTAATTGGCCTAGCACTGAAAAATCACATCAGGGGTCTACTTCCAACACAGTGAGGATCGTCACCTGGAGGTTCTCCTGATGTTGGATTTTTGACCCAGAGGAAAATGCAACATTTCAACTCTGCCGGCAGTTGGTACAATGGCCGTAAAATTCTCACCGTATATGCCTAGTTCCGGCTGTGTCTGTTAAACTGTTCACTGAGTATTTTATAATTAGGCAAGCAGAGCTTACTTACTGTCCCTTTTTATTTGTTAAAACACATGGGATCATTGGCTAGACCTAGGGTTATAAATTGTAGAGTAATGTACTAAAGCACACAAAATTACATAACATGCTATTTGTTCATTATGCTGTTCCCAGGTTAAATTACATTTAGGTTTAACATCAAATGTTCTACAGAGCTCGTCTTTCCCTCCCCATTTGCACTGATAAGTCCAACTCTTAAATTTTAATCGCTGCTAAGAGAGCTTTGTTACCAAGTAAACTTTGTTCTGAGTTTAAATAAAAATGTATTTCTCATCCTCTAATCATCACCAGTTGGAAGTCATTGGGAGAAATTGAGAGCCTACGATGCTTTAGTGCTGCCTACATGCCCAGTGACTGAAATCCACTGCCCAGACACACTTTCTCCCATTATTCACTTGCTATGGCATCCTGCTGTTGCTTTCAAGCTGGAAGGCCTTTGGCCCTCCAGCTTTGGGAGCCTCCCTGCTGCCATTAATTGGCTGCTCCAGGGTTCATGGTTTTCTTATTTCCCCACATCCTGGTTTTCAACTAGCAATACTCTTCTAATCTGTACTCGTGTCATGGCTTTTTGATCGTAAATACTTCCACTAAGAAGTTGGTGCAGCACAAGTTGCGTTTATTGTAAGTTTACCTCTTGTTGCTGGCAAAGGAGACTGGTAGAGTTTGAACAGTCATCACCAAGGCCAAAGCAATAGTCTTTCTGAATTCTTTTTCATATCCTGTGAACCCTGCCAAAAGGCACCCTCGATATTTTTGACAATTCAGATGAATGAAAGGGTGACCTTTTAGGACAACCAGTGTTCAAGTAGTTCTGTTGAAGGGTCATTGGACTCGAAACGTCAACTCTTTTCTTCTCCACCGATGCTGCCAGACCTGCTGAGTTTTTCCAGGTAATTCTGTTTTTGTTTTGGATTTCCAGCATCCGCAGTAGTTTTTTGTTTTTATCTCAGTGTTCAAGTAGGACTTGTTAAAGTGCTGATGTTTTGAACACGGGATAATTTTAACTTTTATTGGTGGCCATAGTGAATCAATCACCCAGTTTATACCTTGTCTGATTTTCTTTTCCATTTGAAGACAATTAGATGGGTAGTAAACAGGTTGATCGATTTAATATAACCATTTTTGGCCAGTTATAAAAGGTAAAATAACTCTTCTCCTGATATCTTTAGGTATAGTTAGCAGCTCAAGGTTGTGGAAGAGAACGGGGAAGATACCCTCCTTTAACCAGAGTGTACTGTAAAGTCCATGTGAGACATATTTCAGGCGGTCCCTTCAGTTGTTTTCAAATTGGTGCATAAATTTAAAGTTATTCCTTCAGAACCAAACAGAACTGTTTATTTTGACAGAGCCTAAATGGGTACATGTGCTGGGACATAGGAATGGTTGGCAGAACATTCTCCCGTTGTGGTGTTAAGTTCATTTAGTGGGATTCTAACACCATCGAGTTCCTATTTTCTTTGTTTTAATGTAGTATAATCATCTACAGGGGACTGTTTCCCCTTGTGTCAGTCAAGGAGGAACAAGGTGTATGTTATTTTTGGTCTGTTGCTGTTGGTATCTTGCTTCAACGCAAATTTCAGATTTCCCTAATGACCTGCAAATCAAGATGTTTTTAGTAGTAAAAGTTGTACACTTACCAGTTCAGGAAGAGCTGAAGTTAAATTTGTTTTTTTGCGGATTCAACCATTGTTTCCAAATGCACTGCCATTACTTAGGAATGACCTCTACTGTTTCCTTCTGGCTCCTGGTTGTGATTGGCAGGAACTAGGATTGTAAAGCTGAGGTCAGCAAACCATATGCTTCCTGATATCATTTTCCTTCCATTGGTACTGGAAATGTGAAATTGCTTAAAATGGATTGACTTAACCATTTTTTGACAAGTAGGTTTCAATGCAAGTTACAGCTGACAGTGCAACTCAGCTACTTTCTGGCTGTACAGCAAACCATATATATAGATAGGTATTAGTTTCAGACCACTATTTTTTGGTGTCCCAGCAGCTTTGGATTCATAACCAAATATGATTAGTTTAAAATGTGCTTTTGGTAAAAGCGAATGCTCTTAGTTTCTGTATTACATGTTCTCATTAAGTTTGTTAATTGACCCATTAAGTTTTTTGTTTGTTTGGCTTGCATTTGCCTATAAAACCAAATTACTCTAATGCAGCTGTTCTATCTGTATGTTTATAAGCTCATCTGCAAGTGACTACTTCAATAATTGAAATTTTTTAAAACTTGAGTTGTATAATGCACAAGCAAAGATATATATGGATACTTGTTTAGAGGAAGTGTGTGAAATTTTAAATTTGCATTTACATACATCAATCTGAAAAACTTGAGAAAACTGGCAGTTTCCAAAATACTGACCTTGCCCCCAAAACGTTGATCACTCAAAGGACAATGTAGAACAAAAATACTTTAACTATTGCAAAAACAAAAATACCTGGAAAAACTCAGCAGGTCTGGCAGCATCTGTGGAGAGGAACACAGTTAACGTTTCGAGTCCGAATGACCCTTCAACAGAACTAAGTAAAAATAGAAGAGAGGTGAAATATATTTGCTTTTACTTTAACTATTGCACTGGTTGATATTGCTCATGGATTTCTTTTGTTGAGGAATTTTCTTTTTTCACGCTGTGGAGTTACCCATCACTTCTATGAATTGGGTTAAAACTGTTTTGTCAGCCTTGTATATTGTTAAAGCTTACTGGTCTCCTTTCTTTGATTAAGCTAGTCTGCAGCTATTGCTACTCTTGCGAGCCACCACCATGTATTCATCTGCTGTTTGCTGCACAGCAGGTAGTCACTTTGGTAAAGAATTGACAATTGATTCAAATGCAGCATGTACTTTTCCTCATAGAAGGATACCTCTTCCACACTTAAGTAGCAAAAAACTTGAACGGGATTTGCGCAAATTAGATTGAAAAGACAATCTTTGGCAGCAAAATGATAAGTGCTGAATGATAAAGTTTAAAAATTGAATAAAAGTTTTAAACAGAAATTGGGGTAAGTACCTTTAACTGATACTGTCATTGAAATGTGGTTGGAGGGCATTGCAGCATTATTCTTTAGTGAAATGGTGTGAACTGGAGCCTAATTTGGGGCTTCATCAATATTTGAATTAAAATCACTTGAACTTTGTTGCTTAACTAAGGGCTATTTGTGTCAGCTGTATTTAAGTGTATATTCTAGAGTGAAGCTGTCCATTGATCAGGTGAACAGTATGTTGTAAGATAAAAGCAAAAAACTGCGGATGCTGGAAGTCCAAGACGAAAACAAAAATAACTGGAAAAACTCAGCAGGTCTGGCAGCATCTGCGGAGAGGAGCACAGTTAATGTTTCGAGTCCGAATGATCCTTCAACAGAATTAAGTAAAAATAGAACAGAGATGAAATATAAGCTAGTTTAAGGGGGGTGGGACAAGTAGAGCTGGATAGAGGGCTGGTGATAGGTGGAGATAACCAAAAGATGTCACAGACAAAAGGACAAAGAGGTTTAAACCCGCTGACAGGGGTGGTGCTGTTGTTGTCTGGCACACTGACCTCTACCTCGCAGAGGCTGAGCGTCAACTCACAGACACTTCCTCCTCCCTCCCCCTGGACCATGACCCCACCACTGAACATCAAGCCATTGTTTCCAGGACTGTTACTGACCTCATCTCCTCTGGAGATCTTCCTTCCACAGCTTCCAACCTTATAGTCTCGTAACCTCGTACGGCCCACTTCTACCTCCTACCCAAAATCCACAAACAGGACTGTCCCGGCAGACCGATCGTGTCAGCCTGTTCCTGCCCCATGGAACTCATTTCTTGCTATCTTAACTCCATTCTCTCTCTCCTTGTCCAGTCCCTTCCCACCTACATCCGTGATTCCTCTGACACCCTACCGCCTCCTCTTCACCATGGACGTCCAATCCCTCTACACCTCCATCCCCCACTGGGATGGTCTGATGGCTCTCCGCTTCTTCCTCAAACAGAGGCCCAAACAATCCTCATCCACCACTACTCTCCTCCGTCTGGCTGAACTTGTTCTCACACTGAACAATTTCTCCTTAAACTCCTCTCACTCCCTCCAAATAAAAGGTGTGGCTATGGGTACCCGCATGGGCCCCAGCTATGCCTGTCTCTTTATGGGGTATGTGGAACATTCCTTGTTCCAATCCTACTCCAGCCCCCTCCCACAACTCTTTCTCCAGTACATCGATGATTACTTCGGTGCTGCTTCGTGCTCTTGTCTGGACTTGGAAAAATTTATTAATTTTGCTTCCAATTTCCACCCCTCCATCATTTTCACATGGTCCATCTCTGGCACTTCCCTTCCCTTCCCTTCCTTGACCTCTCTGTCTCAATTTCTGGTGATAGACTGTCCACCAATATCCATTACGAGCCTATCGACACCCACAGCTACCTCGACTACAGCTCCTCACACCCCGCATCCTGTAAGAACTCCATCCCATTCTCTCAGTTCCTTTGCCTCTGTCGCATCTGTTCTAATGATGCCACTTTCAAAAACAGTTCCTCTGACATGTCCTCCTTCTTCCTTAACTGAGGTTTTCCACCCACGGTAGTTGACAGGGCCCTCAACCGTGTCCGGCCCATCTCCTGCGCATCCGCCCTCACACCTTCCTCTCCCTCCCAGAACCATGATAGGGTCCCCCTTGTCCTCACTTATCACCCCACCAGCCTCCGCATTCAAAGGATCATCCTCCGCCATTTCCGCCAGATCCAGCATGATGCCACCACCAAACACATCTTCCCTTCACTCCCCCTGGCGGCATTCCGCAGGGATCGTTCCCTCCAGGACACCCTGGTCCACTCCTCCATCACCCCCTACACCTCAACCCCTCCCACGGCACCTTCCAATGCAACCGCAGAAGGTGCAACACCTGCCCCTTTACTTCCCCTCTCCTCACCATCCAAGGGCCCAAACACTCTTTTCAAGTGAAGCAGCATTTCACTTGCACTTCCCTCAATTTAGTCTACTGCATTCGTTGCTCCCAATGTGGTTTCCTCTACATCGGAGACCAAACGCAGTCTGGGTGACTGCTTTGCAGAACACCTTCGGTCTGTCCGCAAGCATTACCCAGACCTCCCTGTCGCTTGCCATTTCAACACTCCACCCTGCTCTCATGCCCACATGTCCGTCCTTGGCTTGCTGCATTGTTCCAGTGAAGCTCAACGCAAACTGGAAGAACAGCACCTCATCTTCCGACTAGGCACTTTACAGCCTTCCGGACTGAATATTGAGTTCAACAATTTTAGATCATGAACTCTCTCCTCCATCCCCACCCCCCTTTCAGATTCCCCCCCCCCCACCCTCCTCCCACCCTTTTTTTTCCAATAATTTATATAGATTTTTTTTCCCACCTACTTCCATTATTTTTAAATGTATTTCCATCCATTGTTTTATCTCTACCTTTTAGCCTTTTTTGATTCCTTCACCCCACCCCACCCCCACTAGGGCTATCTGTACCTTGCTTGTCCTGCTTTCTACCCTTAATTAGCACATCCTTAGATAATATCACCACCCTCAACACCTCTTTGTCCTTTTGTCTGTGACATCTTTTGGTTATCTCCACCTATCACTGGCCATCTATCCAGCTCTACTTGTCCCACCCCCCTTAAACCAGCTTATATTTCACCTCTTCTATTTTTACTTAGTTCTGTTGAAGGGTCATTCGGACTCGAAACGTTAACTGTGCTCCTCTCCGCAGATGCTGCCAGACCTGCTGAGTTTTTCCAGGTATTTTTGTTTTTGTTTTGAACAGTATGTTGTGATTGGTTCAAGTATTTTGTAACAGAAACTTCATTACGGTAGTTTCACAATTGCCTTCAACCAGCAGTTTAGAGAATTTACTGGACACATGCTAAATAGGTCATAGGGGATTTGTGCAGTACACACCCTGCATCTTGATGTGTCAACAGCTGAGAGTTTATTCTGCATAGGTGAAAGGTCATTGAAGTCCAGAACATGATTCTGTAATATATTTTCTAAGAGGAATGCTCTTGTGACCAGGTACATGGAGTTCATGCAAATATGCTTTTAGTCAGACCTTGTACACTTCAGTTGGATTTGGAATGAAGTTGATTGCTTATATTTGAATTGTTTTAACAGAAGATATTGTTTCTCTCTGGTTATGCTATCTGTTTCACTTAATATCTTGAGGGGTGTTCATGACTCGTTTCAACAGGGTTATTATTTAGCCTGCAAATCCTCCCAACACTTGAGGGAGAAGAGTCTGAAGGTAGAGATAACAATCAAATATCTTGAAAACTTCACTTAACCTTTTAAATTCCAGGGGATGCAACCTTTGTGTAATTTCTCCTTGTACTTGAACCATTGCAGTTTGGATATCATTCTGCTGAATCTATGCTCCACTCCCTCCAAAACTATTCATTTAGTCGATTAATATCTCTTTGTAATTTTATGTTTCTATCTACACTGCTTATAATGCCTCCCATCATTGTGTCATTGACAAACTTAGGTATGTGGCTCTCGATCCTAATATCTAAGTCGCTAACAAAAACGGTGAGTAAAAAAGAGTGAATTTTCTTTCCACAATTTTAGCAGTGAGAAGTGGTGATTCCATTCTTCACAGTCGCAAATAATGGCACCACAATTAGTTTTTGTCCAGGATTGGGCAGGGTCAGCTTAACATGCATAATATAGTCATCACATTGCTCTATGACTGTAAGTGAGAGGTTAGCTCACTCATTCATCCATCAGGCATGTCTTATAAACCCAGATCTTTTCTATCTTTTTTTTTAGTGTTTGCAATTTCTAGGCAACCATCTGAAAACAGCACTATTTAGTTCAAAACTGAACAGTCATCTTAGTCAGTGCCCAGCGGTGTTGTGAAGTATCTGTCATAAGCAGCGCAGCCCACCTTGGCACGCAAGTACTCTGAATTCCATGCAATTGTCTTTGCGTGTGCAAAACCAGCACAGCATTCTGGGTAGATAGTTCAGGCTGCTGGAAGCTATCAAAGAAAAAGACAACTTTAAAGGGAACTGCTGATGGATAAACAGCCACTGACCATGCAAAACATGAATGGTTGTCAACTATCAACATTTGATCAACTTAACAGCCCTCATATGAAATGCAGTGTTAGTTTTAATCCTCACAGGAAATTAAAATTGACAGTAGAGGAGTGAAATCTGGTTGAGATGTTGTCTGACTTAACAGCAAGATAATGAGTGACCTTGTGACTTCGGTTTTGTTTGCATTTCAAATATATCTAGACTTTTGCTGTAGCTACCTTTGTGCTTCTAGTTCATGTCTACGAGTCATACTGCTGGATCTGTACTATCAAACTGGAAAAAAAGGCACAGCACCATGTCTGTACTTAAATGGACCGGCAGAGCCCTGCTTGCTTGTTTCTGAAAGCCACCGAAACTTCTAATCTTTGTGAGAGCTGAGGTGATGAATGGAGGCTTGAAGGTTTCCTGAAGGAAATGAGGGACCGTTAAATCTTATTGCTATCACACACCTTGCAATTACTAAATATGGAGCAGTGACAGGGTCACAGTCTTACCCAGGAAAGCTTATGGGCACAGTTGAAAATAAATTCTTTTTCAAATTTTGTTTTTGTATGTTCATTTTCCCCTTCAAATTTGTCACATATTACCTGGTCCTGAGAGCCTCTTCCACTACTACTGTGCAAATGCTGCTGTGTAATTCTTCATTAGAAAGTACACAAGAGAAACCTGGGTGACGGATCCTCTTATTTTGTTTTCTTTCTGATTGGAAAGCCCCTGTTCCTGCTTAGCGCTTCTCTATAGCAATGTGACTCAGATTAAAAACTTGCCAATGTTCATGATGCCATCCAAAAAATTTTATAGATATAGAGAGAGATATATAGAGAGAGATATAG